>NW_027397065.1:89539088-89657765 GCF_003265705.2 Callorhinus ursinus | reverse complement strand
CCGCACGTCCTACCTTCCAGAAAGTGGTCACTTTTCTGTTCAGAGAGTTGTTGCTACTCTCTTCTTCGGTCTCCTGTTGAGTTCGTAGGTGTTCAGAATGGTTTGATCCCTATTCAGCTGAATTCCTGAGACCAGACGAAATCTAGGTCTCCTACTCCTCCGCCATCTTGCCTGTTTCCCTACTTCATACTTTTTAAAATGTCTCATGACTGTTCATTTCACTTTATAAAGGAAGACAGAAAGACAATGAGTTCAGTGTCTCCTTCCATTAACCTTCAAAGTTTCATCTACTACATTTCCCTTCTATTATATTTTTTGCTTTATCCAGGAAAAAAAAATGTTGTTCCTTTCTTGTGGAAGCAATTAAAAAAATCATCCATCACAATATATAGTTCCTTCAATAATTGAAATGTCCACAGACATTTTCATCGGCTTTTCAGACCCATGCTATCCTAATTCAGAAGCTGGACATGGGACAAGCATTACTTCAGCATCCCAAGTGCTGCCATAGGAAACAAATAGAAGCAAAGAGGGGAAAGCCATAATGAAACTAAAGTCTAATTAAAATCTGACAGCGAGCTTCTTATACCCAACTAGTTCTTGTGGCAGCGACAACAAGTGTGAGTGGAAAACACCACAGACAAGATGCCGTGTTGCTGGCTGGTCTCTGGAAAGCATTAGACTTTGGGTAAAGATCCCACAGTCACAGGCCGGGGACTGGACCTGGGCATGCCTCACTTCCTTCAGGTTGGGCTCTTTCTGAGTAATGTGTGTGTGTGTGTGTGTACGTGAGTGCATGCGTGCATGCGTGCACCCGTGCTGGAGAGAGCCTTGAACCTCTGGCCAGCTGGATCATGGGAAGGAGGAATCCTAGAGCTGGGAGGGCCTCCCATCAGCTGGTCCAGTCCAGCCCCCTGCCCCCATGCAGGATCCACTCTACATAATTTCCAGCCTTGACCTGAATACATTTGGGGACAAGTGGCTTCCCCACCTCATCGGGGTGTTCTGCAGGTGCGCATTCGTTAGAGCAAAGCCATGATCTGACTCCTGTTGAAGTGCATCATCGTGTGCCTGTGCTGACCTGTGGCACAGCGAGCGCCACCCCCCACCGCCCCGCTCATTCTCATTGTCAGGCTCTGGCTGCTACAGGACCTGCAGCAAGGGCTGCTCCTCGGGCCCTGGCCTCCCACCCATCGCCAGGTCCTCCACAGCACGCACCCTCTGGGGGTGTGAGGAAGACAAGAGCCATGCTGCTCTGGATGGGAGCGGCCACAACCACCTGGCCAGACACTCTCCCCACTAACCCCTCAAATCAAAACACCGCACTTCGGTAAGTTCACACTCAGGTTTTGTGAGCTTTAATCTCACAAAAGTATGGAAAAAAGTGTGGAGCTCTGATTGCTGGCCATCTTGTGAACAACTACCCATAAATTCCTAGAAATATTATATTACCCTTTGCCATTCCTTCTGGTCCCAATTCCTTTGTTCTGAGTAATTCTGAAGCTCAATTCTGTCACCTGTTACATCAACAAACCCCCCCTTGACCTTTTAGGTCATGTGCAAATCTTACAAGCATGTTTTTGGGGGCCTTTAACACATGATAAAGAACAGGACACGATCGTCTGTATTTTTGGGTTTTCTCCTTTGACTGACACCAATTAATTAGTGGCCCTCTTTGAGTAGAATGTTAAGGCAATTCTGACCTGGTGAGTCATGGCTTCAAGTGCACAAGAATATCAAAAGGACAGCTACCTGCCAGGCTGAAGTAGGAAGCCCAAAATCTAAAATGTTGTCTGATGCAAGGATGGAACGAGGTTCATAAATTCAAGTATGGCTCTTCATTCATCTTTATGTAACCAGAACCTGGCAAAGTGAATTTACTAAACAGAAAGAAAAAACTTGCTGCTTTTGTGAATCTAATTGGACTAGATCTCGTGACTACTCCTTTTTCAGTGTTCGCTGGACTGGTAATAATTACTTACTCATTGTTGTCAGTGGTCACTGTCGAAGTGATCGGCCCATTGTTTCTGGAATTTATCCTTTTTCCAATTTTGAAATTGGAAAAATATTTGCCTCCTCCACTCATCTGGCTTCTCTCCCACAACTCAGTATTTTCTCATGGAAAAGTAACTCCTCCATCCTATCAGCACATATTCTCAGGCTCTGAATTACCACTTTTGTGGGGCTGAAGTCTCGCACTTTCCTGGAGCATCTGCTCCGCCTCTCACGGGGTGCAGAACCTCCTTGCTAACACCTCTGTACCATCGGGCCCGATGCTACCTTCTAGTCGAAGATGGCAGAAACAAAGCCGTGGTCGAAAGGCTCTGCGCTCTCTTTGTCCTCTGTCAATATTATAAATTTCTCCAGGAGTGCACCCATCCTTTCCTTTCTCTATTTCTTCTGCAGATATCAAGTTGTTCCATCTGATGGTTGACAATAAAATGGGAAGTTTCTCAGCAAATGAAAAGTGGAAAGAACTTCCTAGGGAGTTGTCTTTCTCGGTTTAATTTTCTGGAAAATGAAAGTAAAGAAACAAGTAAGAAAACATTGACTGGGATGGGCTTTCCATAACTTGTAAAAAATAGAACCGGGAACACAGAGATGATGAATGAGTACATAAATGACATCTTCAAAATCAGAATCTCTAAAAGCATCCATAAAAAACGACATGTCACATTTGTGGGGTCTCAATACTCACTTTATTCTCCTGGATCATGTTATTAAGAACCTATAAAGCCAACCAACTAATTCAAATATTAAGTACAATCATCATTATTAGTAGAAATATAAATAGTCCCTTGAAAGCTTTACTGCAGTATTTTCAAAGTACAAAAACACTTAAGAGAAACATGTGTGTGTTCTTCTTGTGCATGGATGTGCACCTCTCCGAGGGACCTGAACTGGAATTGTTTGCTCTACCAGCTATTTCTCCAAGATCCTCACTTGTTTGGAATATCTCTTGGGAATTGGTTCCATTCTTCTGGCACGCCACCTGTAGGCTCAGGCGGAAACTAAGAAGAAGGAGTGAAATGGGTGGAGATGATTGTTTTTAACGTGACTTCATTATTCTGCAATGCAAGCGCTTAGCTCTTGAGTCCACACATTTTTGAATAGGGTGTGTGGTTGATTTATTAAAGCCATTCAGGTCAAGAAATTTGAGTGTTTTTTTCTTATTTAAAATTTCAAAAATAAAATAATATTTCAGATGAGACTCTTTCAAAGAAATCATGAATTTGGGATATTTATCAGTGACTTAGAATAGTAACATGTCAATCTAAAGTCAACAACAGCTGTTTGGTTAAGAGAGGTATCTGCGCCCACAAATGAATATTAATTCTGTTTCTACTGTATCAGTGTAAATGACATAAACACAAGACCTTTATTTTATTTTGCTTTGATATTTAAAATTTAAGTACAAGGAAGGGAATGATTTTTAATGCTGTAGTGCTCCTCCACACCTATAATACATTTCCCATTGGGTTACAAGGTCGGTCTGATAGGTGGTGGTCATGTGGCAGTCAGCAGAGTGGACGATTCCCACAAGACCTCACTAGTAACACAGTCCACATCAAGTGGGAGGTGGTCTAGATGAGTGCCTCCCAATTATGTGGTCCCCAAATCAGTAGAATCAGCATCACTGAGAAGCAAGGACCCATGCCAGGCCTACTGAATCCCAGACTCTAGGCTGAGCCTCCACAGTTCTGTCTCTGCAGCAGCTTCTGGGTGATTCTGCTCTGTGCTGAAGGTTGGGAACCACTGATCTGGGTCATGCCCATTGAGTGGACTGAGCCATTTTTGCTGGAAGCAGCTTAATTAAAGACCAACAGAGAAAACGTGTGTGAAACACTGTAAGAACAATAGAAAGAGTGAAGTCTGATCTTATATATATGCCAGGATAAAGATGGACTCCAACACTTTAAATAAATGTTCAAGTCCAGTTACTAATCATAGTTCTGGATCGGAAAGAACTAAGCATGATTCTGGAGGTGTGACAATGCCATTCTGTAGTTTGGGGTCTTTTGAGTGACCCTCCTCTCCAAGACGTTTCTCGGTGATGTTTACATTACCATTAAGGGTCTGCTGGTCTAATGGTGCATCAGTTAACACCTACCCGTGGGTGGCATTGCCTTCCAAATTTTGGAGTAAATAGGGTGTCTGCGGTAGGACAGTGCACTCAGGGAGGGATGAGAATCAGGCTGGTAGTTCCTATAGCATGAGGGATGATGCGCTAGTAAGTGATAGGTTCTCCTTACAGGGTGCTCACTTTTCAGACATCTGTATTCAGACTGGCTGTCAGACCCGTGAAATCATGTCCTCTTCTAACATCACAAATAAAGGCAGAAATACTCTATTTACAGAATTAGCTATTTTACTAGACACTCAAAGAATACACAAAGTCGTACGTGGCCACTTTGTGTCCACACTGTTTTGTAAGCAGCAGATGCCCTTTGGGTTGGAGAGCTCATCTCTATAGGCTTCACGCCATAATCATCCTACCACTCTTATGGGTTTAGTAGGGACAATATGACAATATGAGATATAAGGTTAAAGACAACTCAACTGGATTCATATGATCCCTTTCAAATGCTTGAGTGTTCAAGAAATAGACTTTCAGAGAGCAAATGGGATGTTAATGCTGGAAAAGACCCCAGAAACCTCAGGGCCCATCCCTAAAGCTGTGTCCAAGACAACCCAGGGGGTGACTGGTACCCAGTAGCTTGTATTCTAATACCAGTTCATCGTCCTGTTCTTTTTTTGGTCCATTTCATAAATTGATATTGAGAAGGTGGGAAAAACAATATTAACGTCAATGTTGTGGTTCCATCAGCAGCAGTAACAAATCTCTCCTGAGTTCCCCCAGCTCTGGGATCGTCTATAAACTTGCCCACAATGTCCTGTGCTCCTCCTTTGTATGAGGAGCATTGTACGAGAATGGTATGATGAGTATTTGTGTTTTAACATGTCTTTTTCACCAGACTGCAAGGGCCAGGAAGACAAAGAGCACATATTTCATTTGCTATACTCTATGGCCCACACTCAACAGTGCATCTACCAAATTGTAGGTACTCTACTAATTTTCCCATGGAAGTAATAACTAATAATTAGTGCACATGTTGATACTACAGCACACATTATGTTGTAGTTTTTCATATCATTTTCATGCTTGGATCTTTTGCTGGGCTGAATCAAAGTCATTGCTCACCTCCACATCTAGTGCAATCCTTGGCTCTGAGGGATCTCCAACTGTTTTACTATTGAATGAATAACTCTTGGGCTCTGGGAATGACTAAATATGGCCCGATTCTCACTTTCATTGCTGATCAGGGAATTTTAAATGGAACATTCTATGTTCCAGTTTTCTCATCCATTATATAGACATAATTATATTTGTCTTTGTCTCCCTGGGACATTGTAAAGCCTATGAGAAAAATGGCAATACACTACAATGAGCCTTGAAAACAAAGGTGTTATATAACCCTTACTGTTGAGAACAACAGTAAAGTTGTTACTTGCATTTTGCTCTTTTCCTTCCGAAATACCTGTTCCTTCCTAGTAGCTCAGGCAGGATCTTCCCATCTTATTACTCTCTAAATAGTATTTTCCTTTTCAGGATGTTACAGAAACCTACCCAATGGAAGACAGAAATCAATTGTGTGGACTGATCCTTCCTCAATTTCTTCTGCAGACACTTCAAAGCCTATTAGAATCTCCCAAACTCTGAGAAAGTATCCTAAGTCACTCCTGATTCCTTTTGCAGCTGAAACTATAACTGGTGCTTCTAGAAACCCACAAACGAGGCCAGTGAGGCCCCATGTGAGGTGCCGCACAGGTGAGACCTCACATCACTGAGATTTCTCACAGTGGCCATGGGCGGGGTGCGGTCCCCGGGGTCCAGCTCCAGCAGTGAAGCTCCTCCCACCGTGGCTAAAATCCAGTAAGTAACTGTATCCCACACACTGACTGTTGAGCTACATATCAGTGTTCAAAAGCATGCGTCTGTTAAGTTTCTTCCCAATCACAGTGGTGAAGACCAGGATGGTAAGCGGAATGCATCCGCAGAGGCAGAAATAGAGGGCGTGGTTTTTAGGACATTAAACAGCAGGAGGTGAGTATGGGGAGGTCCAGGTAGAGAAAGTACAAAGCCTTATAAATTATTTAGAAAAGCAATGCGAGATGCCCCCCCACACCCTTAGGCAAGTTTGCAGGTTCCCCCACCTACAATATGCAAGCGTTGTTGTAATGTGACCCGCTGTCCAGTGCAAGCCCCCTCCTACACGGGGATGGTGAGGACGCAGCTCGGTTGAAGTCAGGCCTGGTGCAGGGATTCTAGAAATTCAAAGAACGAAGAACCTCAACAGTCAGTCACTTCAGGCCTATGTGATTGATCCCCAGGAAGAACCCTGGCCCCCAGGCTCCGGTGAACTTTCCTGGTCGACAGCACTTGACGTGGCCATCACACAGGGTTGCTGGGAGATGGCTCCTGGCCTCCCCTGGACACTGCCCCCTGTCTTTTCTCCTGGCTGCTTCTATTCTGCATCCTTCACTGCAGTAAACTCACTGTGAGTCGCGTGACTCCTCCTAGGAGCCACCTATCCTCAGGGTGGTCCTGGGGACCCCCAACCAGCCGCAGAGAATCCAACAGATGCAGGAATCAGTTTAAGGGAAGGACATGAGGAGAAAGACGCAGTCATGGAGGTCCAGGGGACACGTGGCAGGAGGAATGGGCTCCCACTGTGGGGAGGCTGGTAAGTGAAGCCTATTTTGTTTTTCCAAAT
This sequence comes from Callorhinus ursinus, assembly GCF_003265705.2. NCBI lineage: Eukaryota > Metazoa > Chordata > Mammalia > Carnivora > Otariidae > Callorhinus > Callorhinus ursinus. Next base: position 89,650,989 of record NW_027397065.1, on the reverse strand, counting down.
TAAAAGATGGATAATTCTTCTACAGGGGTGATGGGTGGGGGGGGCACTCTTATCTAATCCACCTTCCTCTTTTGTTTTCTGGTTTCTCCTCATTCATCAATTTTAAGCATTGTTTTCTCTTGTTACATTGAACGTATTTTTGTTTGTTGTGTGAAATCATTTCGTAAAAAGGGATAAACTGATTCATCAACTTATCAAATAAATATCTCATCCATGTCCCATTTTCATCCCAAATCAGATAAATGTGACAACAGAGCAGGGCACCACCATGGTGTCTTCCAGCAAATTCCACTGTGTTAGGAAGAAAGCAAGTCAAACTCTCTCTATCTTATTTTCTGTTCCATTTTGAGAGTGAATTGGAGTTAGTACCCACACAAGGTGATTCACCCACATCTCATTGCCCCTGACTACAATGCCCTTACCAATCTGAGTCATCCTGTGTTATCTCCTAACATCTAAATAAAGGTAGATTTGTCAGTTCTTGAGGCTCCTGTGTCTGACACACCCAGATCTCTTAGGTCAGAGGACCTCTTCTGTGACAAATCCACAGCCAGTCGCAAAAGGACTCAGTTCCACTGATGGTTCTCGAGTGACTTTTTTTTTTAATTTGCCACATATCTTAATAGGGTTGTGCTTTATGAATTATTCCCCTGAAATCTGCCGAGTGCTGTTTTGTTGTTTTGTAAATTGGTGACTATAGGCTGGTACTTATATTATTTGACAGATTCATGTTGTGTGTATCTGCCTGCTTAGTTATGGAGCACAGTGTTTAGTCTGAGCATTCACAAGCGCAAACTGTTCAACAGGACGAGTTGCGTATAACCTGGCCTGGGCTTGGGAAGTGGCTCGTGATGCCTCGCTCATTGATGCAGCCTATAAATGAGTAGATAGAGTTTGACAGATGGTGCATTCCCTCATGAGCCTCCCCTCCACTTTCTGGATACACTAGCTCAAGTGAACATCGTAGTTTCCATCAGCTGAGCACCATGCTTTAGTTGGATCCAGGTGAAAAATTAACATCCGATGCTGTGGACCCACTGGAGATCAAAGGCAGATCCTCCACTGGGAAAATATGGCTTATGCACAAAGGCTCCAGAAAATCACAGCAGTTTTCTCGCTGAAAAACTAATTGTTTTACAAATACATTTCAGAAAAATATGGACTTAGCTGGCCTTTCAAATTTGTTTTTTCCAGTAGAATGCTTTCAGGACTTGGTCAGGGCTCTCAGACACCACTCACCTGTGCCAAGCCAAATATGGGGCTTGCCATAAGCCGTGTAGCAAAATTTAATTTCTGCTTCTCTTTGCTCCCCGTTAATTATAGAAGTAAACGTTTTCAAGAATAATTTATGTAAAGTGGTGATAGTTTTTGTTTTTGTTTTTGTTTTTCTGTATTTGGGGACCGGTCCCCTACATGCCCTTGTGGTAAACAATTATTGAACTTGATTGATTTAGTATTGAACTTCAGTGTGGAATGAGACCCCATAGGGTCATGCAGCCCATGTGTCTGAATATATAACAGAAGAAACTAGAACAAACACAGATGGAGGGTGTTGCACATCACATTGCTAGGGTGAGGTAGGAATTTGAACCTGGTATGGCAAACCAGTGAGCTGCTCAGCTAATCCATGCATGCCGTTTTCTTCCTGAGAGCACAGCAGGGCAACATTTTACAGGGTCCCTGGCATGTAGGTGTGCAACCAAGAAATTGACGAGTTCAAGCCAATGGAAATGGGTAGTCGTGAGCTATTCAGTAATAGGTGAAGGCCCAGCACACAAGATCTCCCCACCCAAAGGTCTCCATGCTCTTTCTTCAGGCATTGACTTAGTGTAGATTTGCGAGCCAACTTGGACATCATCAATCCCAGATGGGAGGAGCATGTGTTCCCGGGTCACTGATTGGGGAAGAGCTACCCACCCACCAGGAACACTGTTTTGGATTTTACGTGACAGAGTAAGAAATAAGACTTAAGCTTCCACACCTTGGAGTCATTACACCCTTACTTTACTACTGTGCCAGATCTCGGCCGGCTGCACCACCATGTTGCTTAAAAACCAACTGCCCCCATATAAATGCAAAAGACAACCACTCTCACCAACAAAGTGTAATAAACAGGCTACCATGAAAAAGCAAAGCACAAAAAAGCCAGTACTGGCTATAGACGTTGATTATGCTCTAGTGGTTACTGTGGCAATTTTGTGGGTTTGGTGTCCCCTTAGTTGTGACTTGGAGGCTGGTATTAAGATTTCTGGCTTCCATACCTTCTGGTCTGCTAAAATAAAAAGGCCAGCTGGTTGCCATATACAAGTACAGATTTGTATTTTCTCATCCAACAATCCATGTTTCCAACAGTTGTGAAAGTGTATCTGGGATATTTGGAAGCAGAGAAGTGTTACTACAGTCTGCTTCCAAGGAACATCTGCATTAAACACACACGGTGGTCATTCTTGCCAGAGCTGAACAGGACCATCAGGAGTGTTCGGGCACAGGTGTGTTTGTGGATAACAGACGAGCCTCCAAGGATGAGCGAGCCAACTTGTTTTCTAGTGCTTTTGCAGAGAAGTTGTTTCTAAGATGCCTACCACTATTTCCTTTAGTAAAAGTAATTTGTTATTCTTATTTATAAATAAAAATGAGTAAAAGAATCATCTCAAACCAGAATATGTTTGGGCCTGGACCACCCCCCCACCCCGCCCCATAAAAGCAGCCTGCATTACAGAGAACAGTAGTGCAGCCTGCTGTCCATTTACCTGTCATTTCCAAGGTCCTCAAAACCCTCCAGAATGCTGCACTCTCGATAATAAGACAGGGTCTCAGTCACGGGGCCAGGCTTCTGAGGGAGATCTCTGGTCCCGTTTCTTGCTCATTGTTCAGCTATTTCAGGGTCTAGTATAAAGTCTACTATAAAGTCTCTCATGTCACTGTAGTACAAGTAAATGTCTCTTGAGTTTTCCAACCCAAAATATATGAGGCCTTCAGGGGTCAAACTTCAGCCTCCTGTCCTCAGCCTGAAAGGCTTCTGTCTCCTTCATCCCACAGAGCCCACGTTGATGACGGCTGGTGGCCACTTTCCAGAAGATCAGCTCAGTGTTGCTACCTGGTTGTTACTCAAGCTTGGCACTATTCATATTTGGGGCCAGGTGCTTCTTTGCTGGGGGCAGGGGCACTGCAGGGGGCTTAGCACCCCTGGGCCACTGCCCACTTCATGCCAGGAGCCCCCTCCCCGACACTGACAGCAGCGAATGTCTCCAGACATGGCCAGATGTCCCCTGGGGGGGCAATTTTGTCCCCCTTTGAGAATCAGTGCTCTACACAAGTAGACCAGGTACCAGAAACGCCTAACTTCCACTATTTGATTCCTTTACAAAATATTAGAACTATAAAGTCTTAAATTCTGTTGGGAATGTAGAAATCAGCTAATGCCCCACTGCGTCCTAACAGCCTCACACAGAGCTGGCTCGGCTGACCTCCGGGATTACTGGAGGCGCGGGAGGGGGCTGTTTACCTGGAGATGGCAGGCCTTCCCATAAACAAACCCAATTCCCAGGGCACGTTAACTCCTAAAAGGGAGTTGGGGCAGGTCTTGTAAACACCCGAAATGACATTCACTCGGGAAATTGTTTATGCCAGCTTTTACCAAATGCTCATAAGCCACTTTCTTAACTTCAAATGCTCTGAGTTTGCTCCGTTCTTATTAAGGAACCGTGAGAATGTAATCAACACATAATTTAATAACAAACCACCTATCTGGGTGCATGCAAATTGAATTTTAAATAGATGCTTCATTTATACAGCATTTGATGTGCTTAATATTTTATAGGGAGGATAGGATTTAATGTTAATTTATAACTCCATCCACTTAACGGCATGCCCAAATCACACCTCTTCGCATTCCTGCTCTTTATACTCTTGAGTGAAATGAGAGGCTTTATCTCATGTGCCCCAGATATCCCTCTTGCAACAAACTTCTGCACATTTGCACCTGATGAATGCCATGCGGTTACTTCAAATATTTAAACACGAACATGATTTTCTTTAATATGTTCCTTTCTTGATATCTTTAATCCATTGGTATTTCAAGAGAAAACATAAATACTGAAATAGTTACATTTCCCTTGGCTATGAATATATGCATAGTCAGCAGGTAGCATCTGCTATGGACTGAATGTGCTCCCCTAAAATTCATGTGTTATATCCTAATTCCAAAGAGGCGGTGTCAGGAGGTGGGGCCTGAGGTTAGGTCGTGAGGGTGGAGTTCTCATACGTGGGATCAGTGCCCTTATAAAAGAGATCCCAGAGAGCTTCCTCCACCCTTTTGTCATGTGAGAGCATAGTTAGAAGACAGCCATCTATGAACCAGGAAGGGGACTCTCACCAGCCACAGCGCGATTTCTCTGGAACTGTGAGAAGTAACTTGCTGTGGTTTATAAGCTACCCTACTTAGGGCATTTTGTTGTTGCAACCCAAGGGACTAAAATAGCACACGTGTGGGTTATTATATGAACTCCTATGTTCCTAATCTGCATAAACAACATACCAAAGAATTGGCCTTGACCCTCAGTGGGTTTCCTTATCCCACAGCAGAGCCCTGGTGGACTTTGGGAGCTGTCTGGGACCGTAGCAGTCATATCTTGCCTTAAAAATCTTAGCACGTGGCCCTTCACAATATCGGGCCTGTTTCATCTGAAATGTAAGGGTTGGAATCCTTGAATTGGTTGAAATGTCTACCAACCATATTTACTCCAGTAGCAACTGGCCCCGTGGGGCACCTCTATAATCAACCATTCTCTTAGCTGTTTTAGTTCACTAAAAAGATTCAAGGCTTTGTAATTAACCCAGAACGTGTAGTGATACTCGCAGCTCTCACTGAGACAATGAGCCAGAGGGGAGAGTCAGAGCTCATTCATGTTGGCTGCCCTTCTGCCCCTTTCACTCCTCCTGCTGAGTCCCCTTGCTGGCTCCTTACTTATTTCTCTGATCCAAGGAGCTCACTCCTGGGACCTCTCTTCTTTCTATCCACACTCACTCCACTGATAAGCTCATCAAGTCTCATGATTTCAACATCGTCTGCATATAGGTTCAGCCCACATTTTAGATTCTGCTAAATTCTAGATACTTATGCAGAGTAGCCACTCAGCAGCACTACTAAGTGTATTTATTTATTTTTTAATATTTTATTTATTTGTTTGACACAGAGAGAGAGAGACAGCTAGAGAGGGAACACAAGCAGGGGGAGCAGGAGAGGGAGAAGCGGGCTTCCCATGGAGCAGGGAGCCCGATGCGGGGCTCGATCCCAGGACCCTGGGATCATGACCTGAGCTGAAGGCTGACGCCTAACGACTGAGCCACCCAGGCGCCCCTAAGTGTATTTAAACATCTAGAACTTGATGTGATCCAAACTTCGGATCTTATATAACCCCTAAATCTATTCCTTCTTGTTGTTCCCCAACTCTGTAAATGAGAACTCCATTCTTCCATTTCATCAGCCAAAAGATGTGGATTCCCCCCCGGCTCCTCCCATGCTCTCATACCCCACATGGCATGTGATAGCAATTCCTACTGGCTCTAGAGTTAAAACAAGCCCAGAATCTGATGTCTCTCTCCTGACCCCAGGGCTGTCACTCTCATCCAAGCCATAAACATCATTTTTTCTTTAACTGAGATAAAAGTATACATATAGTGAAGCACAATGATCTTAAGTGTGTGATCCAATGAGTTTTACAAATGTATACACCCATGTAATGAGCACACAACCAAGATCCAGAACACTTCCAGCATTTCCCTTTGCCCCTCACCTTCCCCCTCCCAGAACAGCTACTGTTCTGGTTTTCTACGACCATAGATTAGTAGTGCCCATCCCTTAATATCATATAAATGAAATCATACAGTATTTACTCTTTTGTATCTGGCTTATCCCACTCACTACAGCTTTTCTTTTCCTCCCATTTTATTTTATTTTTGGTTTGGTTTTTTGTTGTTCTTGTTGTTTTTATTAACATATAATATATTATTTGCTTCAGGGATACCGATCTGTGGTTCATCAGTCTTACACAATTCACAACGTTCACCATAGCACATACCCTCCCCAATGTCACTATAGCTTTTAAAGGTGTGTTGTTATAGTTGTGATTATTGATGGTGCATTATTTTTGATTGTTGTGTAGTATTCCATTGTACCAATATACCACTTTTTTTTTTTTTAATGCAGGTTCCACACCCAGTGCAGAGCCTGATGCAGGGCTCTATTTTACGACCATGAGATCATGAACTGAGCAGAAATCAAGAGTCAGATGCTTAACTGACTGAGCCACCCATGTACCCCCACAATTTTCTTATTGTATTAGTCAGCATTTTCCAGATAAATAGAACTAATAGTGTGTGTGTACAAAAACTTTGAGGAACAGCCTCACATGATTGTGGGGGTTGGGAAAGCTGAATTCTTTAGAACAAGATGGCAGGCTGGAGACCCAGGGAAAAACTGATGTTCCAGCTCAAACCTGAAGGCCATCTGGAAGCATAATTCCTTCTTCTTGATGACCCATCACTTTTTCTTAAGGCCTTCAACTGCTTGGTTGAGTCCCACCCACATTACAGAGGGCAATATGCTTTATTCAAAGTCTACAGATTTAAATGTTCATCTCATCTAAAAGCAACATTTCTCCTGGTGACTGTCTAAACCCATGAGCACCATAGCCTAACCAAGCTGACACATAAAAGTAACCAACATATTTATCTATTTGCTAATGGATAGAATTTTTGTTTCTAGTCTAAACCTCCATGAATAAACATTTTGTATAATTCTTGTGGAAATTTATTTTCATTTCTCTTGAGTAAAGATCTAGAAACAAAATTGTCAAGTTATGGGATAATTACGTATTTAGCTTTTTAAGAATCTGCCAAACCATTTTCCAAAGGAGTCACATCATTTTAAATTCTTATCAGCAACGTATGAGAGTGTAGGTGGCTTCACATCCTTGGCAAACTGTAATGATGCCTCTCTTTCTAGTTTTAACCATACTAATGGTCATGGAGAGCTATGCCATTGTGCATGTGTGTGTGTTTAAAGCACAGGCTGTTTATTCATAAACATAGGGGAACCCTTCTGCTTTAGTTTCTTTTTAGCAGGGCTTCAAACATGTTAGAAAGGAGAATGTGTTTCATAGAGTCAATAGAGGACACAGCAGGAAATGGGAAGAACAGACTCTGACAAGCATTCTATTAGAGTGGGTTTTTGGAGGCAAGGAGATTTTCTGCTGGTGTTTAGGAAAACTTTAACGGTCCTGGGTTGGTTGTGAGGGAGGAAGTAGACAGTCTGGGAGATATTTCAGCTTTGGGGCAGAGGTTTCTCTGTGTCTGGCCACTTCCTAAAACCAGTGGAGATCACAGGGAGTTTTAATGAGGTCACACTGCCACCCTAGATCCTGAGGGGGAGGGAGGCTGCCATGACGAGCTGTTTCTCAATCAACAGTTTGCTCCTTTTTATTACTGAATAATTTTCCATTGTATGAATATACCACGATCACTTATCCATTGATGAATTCACTGGTAAAAAAATTCACTATACAGACAATACATCTGTTAAGGTAGGAGGATATCATTCACATCACAAAAGGATTCTTCAGTTTTGAAAAGATCTGCCCCAGGGACCATCTAGCTGGAATGACTATAGGAATGCTTACCTTGTGATCTAATCACAACAAGTCAATTTGCATTATTTTTTAGTGAGATTGCAGCCATATATCAAGGTGTTTTTGAAGAAAACGCTTAGTGGATCTCCTTTTTACAGCACTGTAGCTTGTTGTCATCTACCATACATTGAACATTTTTCCCTTTCCTTTGTAATAAACTGAGCAAACAATGGACCATTAGCTAGTTTTCCCAAGCAAGTCCCATTGAGATCCATGTGCATATTTCTTGGAAAGGAGATGTTCACTTTATCACCACAAGTGGAACATTTTAAGTTTGCAAAGTCATTGTGTGAGTTTTCTGTGCAAGGATGTACCTTCTTGCTGTTTATCAGTGCTGAAAAATAGAAAGATCCTTCATTGGACCTTTCTCATGAGGTCACAGGAGAGTGATTAGACGTCACCAGTGCCCATCTTTCTCCCTCAGGACAAGTGCCTGCAGGAAGTTTTGTGCTCACTTGTCTTAGATGAAGCGAGGTCAGGGCTACAGATCAGACATACGAAAGGAAGCGAATGCAAGGCTGCTTCCAATGAAGGATTCCAGAATGTCACTTGATTTCATGTGACTGGACCAGAAAGGGGCATGAGAACAACCCTTTTACTGATCCTTTGGCATGTTTAAACTTTTTCCTACAATCTGTCTAAAAGAATCAAAACCAGGCATAGTCTACAAAAGAAGGGTGTCAGCTCTGATGTGGAAATGTACCTGGCATAGCCACGGATTGAATCTTTTACATCTGTCTCTAATACAGCAGGTAGAAGAGGGGTTATTGACTACATTGTACTGTATCCTTGCAAGTACTCAAGTACAGTGACTTCTATCAGGAGTCTCTTGTGTTGACTGCCCTAACTTTTTAATAGCATTCTTTTAAAACATAAGAAATGATTCATCAATATTATTTCCTATAATATATAAGGTAACATATAAATATGTGTTGGACATCGGGGTTTTAGTAGGTGAAGAATCAATAAGCTTATCCAAAAAAACCCTGAATATCCTATAAATGAAGTTTTCAAGTAAGAAATTGATCAAATTGAGGTTTTTCTCTTGGAAGAAGATGTGGAGAGGTGAGGAATTGGGGTCTGAGGTGAGGCCCCCCAAGGAGTGTGATTGACCCTTGCCTCCACAAGCTTGAAAAGTTGGGAACATTTTTGATCCAGAAGCTGTGGTTTGTGATTAAAATCGTCATCATTTAGAGTGCTCCTTATTCTTTCAGCCCAACATGGAATGTGTCTACAAGACATAACACACAAAGAGTGGTATTCTTTACGTTTAAAAGAGAGATGGGAAATGTAGATTGGATTTTGTGTAAAAAATTCAGAGAACACACTTAGTACAGAGTCAAAGACCCAAACATGCTTTCTTTACATTCAGAGAAAAGGTGAATTTAGTTTGAGATTATCCATTCAAGTCTAAATAAACATATGTGATGAGGTCTTTGTTCCTTATCCTATTGGTAAAGTATACCAAATTATTTTCCTAATGTTAGACCAACATTTCAATCCTTGAATAAATCCCAGTTGTTCATGGTATATAACGTTTATGTTGCTGGATTCACTTGCTACTATTTTGCTGAGGATTTTTAAAATCTATATTTATATTGGTCTGGACTGGAGTCTCTTTTCCCTGTGATGCCTTTATCTGGTTTTAGTATCATGAGAATCCTGGCCTCATAAAATGAGTTGAGAAGCATCCCTTCCTCTTTTATTTTTGGAAGAGTTTGTAAAGAGTCAGTATTAATTCTTTTAATGTTTATAGAATTTGCCAGTGAGGCTACCTGGGCCTGTACTTTTCCTTGTGGGATTGTGGTTATTAATTCAAACTCTTTGTTATAGGTCTATTCAAATTGTCTATTTCCTCTTATGTCAGTTTTGTTGGTTTGTAATAATCTTTCAATAAATCTATGCACTTGATCTGAGTTAAGTAATCTGTTGGCATATAGCTGTTCAGAGTATTCCCTTATATTCTTTTTTATTAATGTCTCCTCTTCATTCTTGATTTTGGTGATTAAACTCATAGCTTTCTCTTGGTCATTTTAACTGAAGATATCAATTTTCTTGATCTATTCCAAGAACTAACTTTTTTTCCTTTCTATTGTTGTCTATGCTCTAGTTCATTAATAGCTTGTATTCTTTTTCCAGTTTCTCAGGGTGGAGGGTAAACTGACTGATTGAGGGCTTTCTTCTTCTTCAATTGATGTGTTTACACTTACATTTCTAACAAGTGCTTTACCACATCCTGTAAGTTCTGGCATGCTGCTGTCTTCATTTTCATTCACCTCGAAGTATTCTTTATTTTCCCTTGATTCCTTCTTTGGATCATTGGTTATTTAGAGTCTGTAGTTTAATTTCAACATGTTTATGGATATCTGAAATCTCTTCTGGTTATTGATTTTGAATTGTATTCCACTGTGACCAGATTAAATACTTTGTATAATTTCAATCTTCTTAAATGAACTGAGGTCTGTTTTATGGCCTGGCATTCAGTCTCTCCTGGAGGATGTTCCCTGTGTGCTCTGCTGTGTTTTTGTGGAATATGTGCAGGTGTCAGTTGGTCTGACTGGGTTAAGGTCCCATTCAAGTCTCCTAAGGTCATGTTGCTCCTCTGACTAGTTGTAACAGCCATTACTGAAGGGAGTTATTGACATCTCCAGCCATGAGTGTTAAATTGCCTATTTCGCCTTCTATTCTGTAAGATTCTGCCTCATGTACTTTTGCAATTTGCTGATTGTAGATTTGAAATCATCATGTTGTTATATTTTCCTAATGGGTTGGCTCTTTTGTCCTTCCAAATATCTTTCTTTATCTCTAGTAATAATTTTGTCTTAAAGTATTTTGTCTAACATTAATATCGGCTATGTTTGCATGATATGTACGTGTTCATCTTTTTTTCCTTTCTACCTATTTGTGTCTTTGGATCTAAAATATGTCTCTGAAGAGAGCATACATTTCTATCATTTTTAATCCATTCTGCCAATCTCTGCCTTTTGATGTTCTTTATCTGATAAGTTTGTGCATATCTTTTGTTTTATTCAATATCTGACTTCATAGTATTGATTTATATATATTCTGAATAAGAGTGCATATAAGATACACATATCCCCAAAATTTCCTCTCAAACTGGCTTGCATAAACTTCTAACATATTCTTAATGGTGTCTTTTAGGAGCAGAATTTTTAATTTTAACAAAATTCAATTAATATTACATTTTACTTATGCTTAGTGCTTTCTACACATCTCTTCAAGAAGTTTTTGCCTACCCTAAAATTGGGATTATACCATCTTACGTTTTGTACATAGAGTATTATATTTAGAGTTTTTAATGTTTCAGTGAATGATTCATTTCAAGTAAAAATTTTATGTGGTATGGGCTAAGGATCAAGGTTCATTTTTTTCCATATGGATATTCAGTTGTTCTAGCACTATTTGTTAAAAAGACTTTCCTGTCTCCATTGAAATAACTTGACACCTTTTTCAAAAATTATGTGATCATGTATGTATGGGTCTACTGGGGGGCTGGCTTTCTTCTTTCCTTTCAGCATTTTAAAGGTGCTGATTCACTGTTTTCTGTACTTGATTGCTTCCTATGAGAAGTCAGGTGCCAATTTATAGTATTGTTACCCTCTATTTAAAGGGTCTCTTTCCTCTATCTGCTTGTGAGACTTACATTTATATTTCAGTTTCAACAGTTTTACTCTGATATGCATACACATATTTTCTTTTTCTTTTTTTAGAATTATTTATTTATTTTAGAGAAAGACTGAGCAAGCTCAAGCAGGGGGAGGGGCAGAGGGAGATGCAGAGAGAATCTCAAGCAAATTTAGTTCTGAGCACAACCCCACTCGAGGCTTGATCTCAGAACCCTGAGACAATGCCCAAGCCAAAACCAAGAGTCAGCTGCTTAACTGACTGAGCCACTCAGATACCCTGGTTGTTTTCTTTTTAATGGATTCTGCTGAGATTTTCTGGCTTCTTAGATCTCCTAGTTCATATTTTCCTGTTGATTATTTTTCAACAAGTTTTATGGCATTTTTGCCATTATTTTTCAAAATATTTCTCTGCCTGGTTCTACATCTACCTTTATTTTTAAGACTCACGCTAAACATGTTAGTCCTCTTGATAATGTTCCACAGGTCAGTGAGGCTCTGGTCAGTTTTTAATTCTTTTTCTCTCTCTGTTCTTCAGTCTGGATAATATCCTTTGACCTCTTCTTAGGTTCACTGGTTCTTTCTGCTGCCATTCCTCGTCCACTGTTAAGCCCATCCACCAATTTTGTTTGTTTCAGATACAGTCATTTTCAGTTCTGCAATTTCCATTTAATAGTTTATCATAAGATTCCTGTCATTATGGAGATTCCCCATCAGTCTACTCATTAGAATCATCTTTTCCTTAAAGTTCTTGGATATATTTCTAATGCTGCTTCCAATTTCTTCTCTGATAATTCTAGTAGCTGGTTATCTTGAAATCTCTCTCAATTCCTTTTTTCCCTCTTGGTAATGGGTCATATTTTGCTGCTTCTTTGCTTACTTAGTAAATTTGTATTGTATGCCAAATATCATGAGTGATACAAGGTATTACCTTGTCTCCTTTTTAAGGATGAAAAATGTTGTTATGAGAGACAGCCATATTCCTGGTGGACCCTATCAGGCTATTTTCTCCTGTTTGGAAGCTTCTTACACTTTTCAATTTAGTCCTAGTATATCACCCTTCCTTTCACACTGGGGGTCCTGTTTCAACAAAGGGATTTGGAGCTAGGGGTAGAAGGATGGGGGAACACAAATATTTAGTCCATAACAAGAATCTTTGTCACCCTTTAGATACTTTATATACTAAAAAGCTTGTGAAAAAAATTATACTCTGTATTTTTTTCCACTCGAATAAAATATAGAGCATCCACATGATTTTATTGAGTGTCCAGTGAAATTGAGTTAATACATTACTGCATTTCACTGTGATATAATGATACTCTCAAAATCTCTGGGCTTTACACGGTTTACACTGGTCTGCAAATTTAACTCAAACTGCTCTGCTTTTTATATTTTTATATATTTTTACCTGTTTTCTAAGTTATTGAAACTTTCCACTTTAGATCCATTTAAGTGAAATAACCATGATTATGGAAATCTTTCTAAAGCATTACAGGCTTCCGTGATCTAAAGTAGGATAAAAAATTGCTCTTCTTGCTTATGACTTTTGGGCATCTTGGCCCTCTTGTCCATTCCTCTCTCATTCTCTGCTCTGCTTTGAGCTTCAGAACTGATGACTCTAAACTGACATCCCCAGTTCTTGGCTGGGTGTGGCCCCACCACGCACTGAGAGGGCGGGACTAGAAGGTGGAGGGAGGGGATAAGCAAGCTGGATCTTCCTTCTATATGCCTCCAGTGGCAGTGGCTGTGTGGTAACACCAGCATCCCCAGGACAGCCCACTGGGGTGAGCTTCAACTCAGTTACACCCCCATGCCCTGTGCCCCCCTGGTCTTTTTGCAGTGGCTTCTTGTTGCTGCTAACCTCTGCTAATATCTGATGTATATTATGTATCTGACGTGGTTTCTCTCTTCCAGGTTAAACCCCGAACCAATGACCCAAAGCCATGCTTCTAAGCAACAATTTCTGTGTTCTGAATCATATTTAAGCAAGATACTGACGCTTCTCCTGTCTCGGGGTTATGCTTTCCTTAATACTCTGACTGCTAGTAGTGTGTCTCTCCCTTAAAGAGTCTCAGGAGACCCCTTCTTAGCTTTAAGGAAGAGGATTCATTATGGTGGTTTGGGGACTGGAAAAATTGTGCCATTTTTATGATGTGAATTTTAGCTTCCCAGAATAAATCAGACATATAAGGAAATGATGTCAAATTTAATAGAAAAATATGCATTATCTTTTCATGTGAGGCTCTTCTTTTAGATTAATTTGTGCCTCTGGCCTCTCTTTCTGCCCACTCACTCCTCCCAAATAGAGATGGCACAAACAGTCTGATTGGCAAACCTAGGAGAAGAAAGGGAACTTATCTGGTTTGCCCTTTGGCTCTGCTCTGTTTGGAAATCTGTCCGAAATAAGCATCCACCCTCTGACCCTCTGTCACAGTTTTCAAGGGCAGGAGGAGGCTAAAGTTTTCAGTTAATAACTGGCAGGGTTTAAGTCAGGGCTGCTGAGCAGGAAGCCCACCATGCCAGAGATGGAATCTGTCCTACGCAAGCAGCCTTGTTACTAGGAAAGGCAACTCTTCTGCTCTCCATCGCCCTGACTTCTCGCTCTACGGCTTCATCACTGCCAAACATGGAGGCAGGGAAGACATTTATTAACTCTTTCAAAACCCCAGCAACTGTTCACAGAGCAAGCATGTCATGTGACATTGTCACTGGCCCAGGTTTTCTGTGTCCAGGACAATCCCTGCATCCATTATTGAGAATAGAATTCCCAAGGGAGAAGTGACTGACTCTTTCAGTTGTGTACCTTTAAAATATTTCTCAGTAATGCGAATTTAGAAAGAACCATCTAGATTAAAAAAAAAAAAATACATATTATTGCTTGTTTGGTTATTTGCATGGATCCAGATCCTCACTGTGCCCACGAGGAAGGACAGTGCCAACTCTTCTTACTGTTTAAGCTTTCAGAGGAAAGGCAGCATGATCTTCTGAATCCACTTTCTGTTCCTAAAAATGTGGTACTTGTCATTACAGAGTTAAAGTACTCCAAAAAATTGCCAGCAGTTTTAACTTTTTTTCCAGATAGTTGTATTATTTTGTCTTTGGGAGGGAACAGCTAGGCAGGCATTGCCCCAACTTTCACAGCATGGTTGTGAGCTGGTGAGTGCTCACTGGGGAGGGATCAGCAGGCCTGGAAAGGCCAAGTGGTTGGACCGTGGTTCCTGGACAAGACCAACCCAGAGCCTTGAACTTTACTCTAACTTTTCAGCTACCTAGCCCAAAGGTTTCACACCTGAAGGAAAAAAATATATGGTAAAATGCGTAGTGAGTGACAGGGCATTCTGACCTACTGCTGCATAAGAAAACTTGATGCTAGCTCTGCCTTGTCAAATCGGAGAATCTTCTGGTGGTGCCCAGCAGCTGTATCTAGACAAACACAACTAGATGCTGACATTTTCGATGAGACCAGAAACTCCTATGCAAGTTTCAAAGATAAACCTGATACTAACAGTTTTGCCTTAGATTCTGAAAAAGAATATTCACATTCTTTGATCTGCTAAAAGGAAAACCATTAAATGGTGGTAGGCTTGGAAATGTCCCTCCTGCCCAAAGACAGCCACCTCCAAGACCTTGGAGCCTGTACATGTTAGCTTCGACGACAGAAAAGGGGTCTTTGCAGAGGTAACTAAGTTAAGGATTTTTCAGTGGGGAGATTACCCTGGATTATCTGGGTGGGTCCTAAGTGCAATCATGCACATCTTGGCAGAGAGACAGTCCACACACTCAGAAGGAAAGGAGACGTGACAACGGAGACAGAGATGGGAGTGCTGTGGCCCCAAGCTGGGGGACACAACAGTCACCGGAACCTAGGAGAGGCAGGAGCAAATTCTCTCCCAAGCCTGCAGAGAGCATGTGGCCCTGCCGACACAGACACCTTGATTTCAGCCCAGTGAAACAGATTGCAGACTTGTTCTGGGCCTCCAGAGCAGAGAGAGAATACACCTCAGGTTCTTTTGAGCTACCAGGTTTATGGCAAATTATTACAGCAGCAAAGGGAAGCTAATACAAAACCACTGACCTCTATTCAGTTGCTCGGAGTAAAATCGTCCCCTGTACGCTGGACTTGCAGGGCCCGCTGAGCTGCCCATGCTGTTTGCTGGTCCATGGCGCACAGCCCACTCCCACTGCATAGGGGGCATTGGATAAACCCATGAGCTCCACTTATCTTAAACAGGTGCTAAAGACAAAATGAATTTAGTTTTGATTGAAAATGCATTGAATCGGTTAAAGCAATGATAGTAAAAAATACGTGATTTTTAAAAAACTACTTGTTGCACAAAGCCCAATATTTGCGGGTCATAATATATATTTCATGTGCGTCTGTGGATACATATACATCCATATGCACATATATGAGCTTTCAAGCAAAATGTTAACAACATTGAAGTTAAAAATGCTGTAACTTCACTTTTATTGGAAACTTCTACTTAATCTTTGATTTCCTCCCTGCCACTATCCTCATGCAAAACATCCTGACCCACAAAGACATAGCAAACACTAGAGATGGAGAACTTTGTCTGTTCACATGGTTCCTAGATTAGCCCATGGGGCTACTCTCTATATTCCTACCTTTAAGAATATGTCTTAAAATATTAAATCCCAGAAAGGGCTTTTTTCAAAGATCGTCCAAGAGACTACTTCTCTGGTCTTATTTATTTATTATATTTGTGACAATTTGTGAGCGAAATAACAAATCATCAAACTGTGTAAAGTAAAACTGCTAGAAAAATAAGAATAGCAACAGCTGTAAGGCACAGAAACTGAAATCGATCAGAAATAACAGTTGCTGATGACGTAACTGTGCGCTTGGAAAAAACCAAGGCAATCCACTGAATCAAAGAATCAAAGATATGAGCAACTCTATGCCAGCAAATTAGATAACCTGGAAGAAATGGGTGCATTCCTAGAGATGTATCAACTCCCAAAATTGAACCAGGAAGAAATAGAAAACCAGAACAGACCTATAACCACTAAGGAAATTGAAGCACTCATCAAAAATCTCCGAACAAACAAAAGCCCAGGGCCACATGGCTTCCCAGGGGAATTCTATCAGACATTTAAAGAAGAATTAATACCTACTCTCCTGAAACTGTTCCAAAAAATAGAAATGGAAGGAAAACTTCCAAACTCATTTTATGAGGCCACCATTACCTTGATCCCCAAACCAGACAAAGACCCCATCAAAAAGGAGAATTACAGACCAATATCCTTGATGAACATGGATGCAAAAATTCTCACCAAAATACTAGCCAATAGTATCCAACAGTACATTAAAAGGATTATTCAGCATGACCAAGTGGGATTTATCCCTGGGCTGCAAGTTTGGTTCAACATCCGCAAATCAATCAACGTGATAGAACACATTAACAAAAGAAAGAACAAGAATCATATGATTCTCTCAGTAGATGCAGAAAAAGCATTTGACAAAGTCCAGCATCCTGTCTTGATCAAAACTCTTCAGAGTATAGGGATAGAGGGTATATACCTCAATAACATAAAAGCCATCTATGAAAAACCTACAGTGAATATCATTCTCAATGGGGAAAAGCTGAGAGCCTTTCCCCTAAGGTCAGGAACGCGGCAGGGATGTCCACTCTCACCACTGCTATTCAACATAGTATTAGAAGTCCTAGCCACAGCGGTCAGACAACAAAAAGAAATCAAAGGCATCCAAATCGGCAAAGAGGAAGTCAAACTCTCACTCTTTTCAGATGATATGATACTGTATGTGGAAAACCCAAAAGACTCCACCCCAAAACTGCTAGAACTCATACAGGAATTCAGTCAAGTAGCAGGATATAAAATGAATGCACAGAAATCAGTGGCATTCCTATACACCAACAACAAGACAGAAGAGAGACAAATCAGGGAGTCGATCCCATTTACAATTGCCCCCAAAACCATAAGATACCTAGGAATAAATTTAAGCAAAGAGGCAAAGGATCTGTCCTCAGAAAACTATAAAATACTCATGAAAGAAATTGAAGAAGACACAAAGAAATGGAAAAACGTTCCATGCTCATGGATTGGAAGAACAAACATTGTGAAGATGTCAATGCTACCTAGAGCAATCTACACATTCAGGGCAATCCCCATCAAAATACCATCCACTTTTTTCAAAGAAATGGAACAAATAATCCTAAAATTTGTATAGAACCAGAAGAGACCCCGAATAGCCAGAGAAATCTTGAAAGAGAAAAGGAAAGCTGGAGGCATCACAATTCCGGACTTCCAGCTCTATTACAAAGCTATCATCATCAAGACAGTATGGTACTGGCACAAAAACAGACACACAGATCAATGGAACAGAATCGAGAGCCCAGAAATGGACCCACCACTCTATGGTCAACTAATCTTTGACAAAGCAGGAAAGAATGTCCAATGGCAAAAAGACAGTCTCTTCAACAAATGGTGTTGGGAAAATTGGACAGCCACATGCGGAAGAATGAACCCGGACCATTTCCTTACACCACACACAAAAATAGACTCCAAATGGTTGAAAGACCTAAACGTGAGACAGGAGTCCATCAAAATCCTAAAGGAGAACACAGGTAGTGACCTCTTCGACCTCAGCCGCAGCAACTTGTTCCTAGAAACATTGCCAAAGGCAAGGGAAGCAAGGGCAAAAATGAACTATTGGGATTTCATCAGATAAAAACTTTTGCACAGCAAAAGAAACTGTCCACAAAACCAAAAGACAACCCACAGAATGGGAGAAAATATTTGCAAATGGCATATCAGATAAAGGGCTAGTATCCAAAATCTATAAAGAACTTATCAAACTCAACACCCAAAGAACAAATAAGCCAATCAAGAAATGGGCAGAAGACATGAACAGACATTTTTCCAAAGAAGACATCCAAATGGCCAACAGGCACATGAGAAAGTGCTCAACATCGCTTGGCATCAGGGAAATCCAAATCAAAACCTCAATGAGATATCACCTCACACCAGTCAGAATGGCTAAAATTAACAAGTCAGGAAACGACAGATGTTGGCAGGGATGCGGAGAAAGGGGAACCCTCCTACACTGTTGGTGGGAATGCAAGCTGGTGCAACCACTCTGGAAAACAGTGTGGAGGTTCCTCAAACAGTTGAAAATAGAGCTACCATACGATCCAGCAATTGCACTACTGGGTATTTACCCCAAAGATACAAATGTAGGGATCCAAAGGGGTATGTACACCCCAATGTTTATAGCAGCAATGTCCACAATAGCCATACTGTGGAAAGAGCCAAGATGTCCATCGACAGATGAATGGATAAAGAAGAGGTGGTATATATACACAATGGAATATTATGCAGCCATCAAAAGGAATGAGATCTTGCCATTTGCAATGACGTGGATGGAACTGGAGGGTGTTATGCTGAGTGCAATAAGTCAATCAGAGAATGACATGTATCATATGAGCTGACTGATATGAGGAATTCTTAATCTCAGGAAACAAACTGAGGGTTGCTGGAGTGGTGGGGGGTGGGAGGGATGGGATGCCTGGGTGATAGACTTTGGGTAGGGCATGTGCTATGGTGAGCGTTGTGAATTGTGCAAGACTTGAATCACAGATCTGTACCTCTGAAACAAATAATGCAACATATGTTAAGAAAAAAGAAAAAGAAGAAGATAGCAGGAGAGGAAGAATGAAGGGGAGTAAGTCGGAGGGGGAGACGAACCATGAGAGACGATGGACTCTGAAAAACAAACTGAGGGTTCTAGAGGGGAGGAAGGTGGGGGGATGGGTTGACCTGGTGATGGGTATTGAAGAGGGCACATTCTGCGTGGAGCACAGGGTGTTATGCACAAACAATGAATCATGGAACACTACATCAAAAACTAATGATGTAATGTATGGTGATTAACATAACAATAAAAAATTTTAAAAAAAGAATCAAAGAGAACCCTCAGTGAAGGAGATCCAGCAAGGCAAATTTTTAAAAGATCAGTATGTCTTTTGTATGTCAATTACAACCAATGAGGAGATGAAATTAAAAATCCTAAATCAGTGGGCGCCTGGGTGGCTCAGTCGTTACACGTCTGCCTTTGGCTTGGGTCATGGTCCCGTGATCCTGGGATTGAACCCCTCATTGGGCTCCCTGCTTGGCAGGAAGGCTGCTTCTCCCTCTCCCACTCCCCCTGCTTGTGTTCCCTCTCTCACTGTGTCTTTCTCTGTTGGATAAATAAATAAAATCTTAAAAAAAAAAATCCTAAGTCAGTACACGTGGGTGGCTCAGTAGGTTAAGCGTCTGCCTATGACTCAGGTCATGCTCCCAGGGTCCTGGGACTGAGCCCCACATTGGGCTCCCTGCTCCATGGGCAGTCTGCTTCTCCCTCTCCCTCTATCTGCAGCTCCCCTTGCTTGTGCTCCCTCTCTCTCTGTCAGATAAATAAAATGTTTCAAAAAATAAAAATAATAGGAGAAGAAAAGATGGCAGAGGAGTAGGGGACCCTATTTCAACTGGTCCCTGGAATTGAGCTGGATATCTACCGGAACACCCTGAACACCCATGAAATCAGCCTGAGATGTAAGAAGATCTGGAGCTCTACAAACAGAACATCGCAGGCGGTTGGTTTCAAGGTACAAAACGGGAGCCATGATTCCGCGGGCAGATATTGGAGGATAAACAGCAGCGGGAGGGAGCCTGGGCATGCGGATCCTACACCGCCGGTGAGCAATAGCCTCATGCACTGGGGACAGGGCACAGACTCGCAGACCGGTAGTGGTGGGGAAAGGACTTTAGGGCAGCCCCTCAGATGGAAACCCAGAGCGGTGGGGTTGCGCGTGCGAACTGGGAGTGGCTGGCGGTTTTAGAAGCACAAAGGGCAGAAATGTGCCCCAACCTGGAGGCAGGACTGGGAGCAGAGCGGAGGGGCACACAACCGAGGACGCTGCAGTTTATAGCAGCACAGACAGAAATGGAGACAGTGTGGCCTGGAGAGCTCACTGAAGAACAGACTGCGATCTCTCTGCTCTGTGACAGAGGGTTGGAAACATTCTCTTCTGCTCTGACCCTCGGATGAGACACGGAAAGCCTCCAGGGAAAGCCGCCAGAGAACAAAAGCCCCAATAAACTGATTCCCACTGATCCCATCCCTGCCACAGGGGGGCAGGGCAACTCTGCCCAAACAGGGCTGCCTGAGTAACAGCACCGCAGGCCCCTCCCCCAGAACACAGGCTGAGAAAACAAGCAACCCTAAGGTCCCTAGAAAACAGGTGCATCTTGCTTGGGTTCTAGTCAATACTTTGGACTCTATACATTCCTTCAACCACCCATCAACAGAACGACTAGGAGGAGGAACCCCCAAATTAGAAAAGACTCAGAGTTTATGACTTATGCCGCAGATTTACAAATGGATGCAGATATAACCAAGATGTCAGAGATGAAATTCAGGCTAGCAACGGTGAAGACAACAGCTAGAATGGAGAAATCAATTAATGGCAACATAGAGTCTCTAAGGGCAGAAATGAAAGCTGAATTGGCAGAACTTAAAAATGCTATCAATGAGATCCAATCTAATCTAGACAATCTAAAAGCTAGGGTAAGTGAGGCAGAAGAATGAATAAACGACCTGGAAGACAATTTAATAGATGAAAGGGGAAAAGAGGAGGCCAGGGAAAAACAACTCAGAATCCATGAAAATAGAATCAGAGAAATAAGTGACACCAGGAAGCATTCCAATGTCAGAATAATTCGAATCCCAGAGGGAGTGGAGAGAGAGAGAGAGGACTAGAAGATGTATTTGAGCAAATTGTAGCTGAGAACTTCCTTAATCTGGGGAATGAAACAAACATTCAAACATTCGTGTCCTAGAGGCAGAGAGGACCCCTCCCAAGGTCAAGAAAAACAGGCCAACACCCCAGCATGTAATAGTAAAACTCGCAAATCTTAGAACCAAGGAAACAATCCTAGAGGCAGTTAGGGGGAAGAGATTCCTTACGTACAGAGGGAGGAACATCAGAATAATGTCAGACCTATCCACAGAGACCTGGCAAGCCAGAAAACCCTGGCAAGACATATTCAGGGTACTAAACGAGAAGAACATGCAGCCAAGAATATTTTATCTGGCAGGCTGTCATTTAGAATGGATGGAGAGATGCAGAGCTTCCAAGACTGGCAGAAACTGAAAGAATATGTGACCACTAAGCCAGCTCTGCAAGAAATATTAAGGGGGGTTCTATAAAAGGAGAAAGACCCCAAGAGTGATATACAAAAGAAATTTACAGGGACAATCTATAAAAACAATGTCTTCACAGGCAACATGATGACAATTAATTCATATCTTTCAATAATCACTCTCAACGTGAATGGCCTAAATGCTCCCATAAAATGGCACAGGGGTGCAGATTGGATAAAAAGACAGGACCCATCCATATGCTGCCTACAAGAGACTCATTTTGAACCTAAAGATACATCCAGACTGAAAGCAAAGGGATGGAGATCCATCTTCCATGCCAGCAGACCTCAAAAGAAAGCTGGGGTAGCAATTCTTATATCAGACAAATTAGATTTTAAACTAAAGTTTGTAGTTAGAGACACAGAAGGACACTATATTATTCTTACAGGGTCTATCCAACAAGAGGATAACGATTGTAAATATCTACGCCCCCAACATGGGAGCAGCCATCTACGTAAGCCAACTGGTAACCAAAATAAAGAGTCATATTGATAACAATACGTTAATTGTAGGAGACCTCAATACTCCACTCTCAGCAATGGAAAGATCATCTAAGCAGAAAATCAACAAGGACACATAACCTTTGAATAGTACACTGGACCAGATGGATCTCATAGATATATACAGAACATCCACGCTAAAACAACAGAATACTCATTCTTCTCGAGCGCACACAGAACTTTCTCCAGAGTACACCACATACTGGGTCACAAATCAGGTCTCAACCAATACCAAAAGATTGAGATTATTCCCTGCATATTCTCAGACCACAATGCTTTAAAACTGGAACTCAATCACAAGAAAAAATTTGGCAGAAATTCAAACACTTGGAAGCTAAAGACCACTCTGCTCAAGAATGTTTGGGTCAACCAGGAAATCAAAGAAGAACTTAAACAATTCATGGAAATCAATGAGAACGAAAACACATCAGTCCAAAACATATGGGATACTGCAAAGGTGGTCCTAAGGGGGAAATACATAGCCATCCAAGCCTCACTCAAACAAATAGAAAAATCCTGAATTCACCATCTAACTCTATACCTTAAAGAACTAGAGAAAAAGCAACAAACGATGCCTAAACCACTCATTAGAAGAGAAATAATTAAAATTACAGCAGAGATCAATGAATTAGAAACCAGAAACACAGTGCATCAGATCAATGAAATGAGAAGTTGGTTCTTCAAAAGAATTAAGAAGATCGATAAACCACTGGCCAGACTGATCCAAAAGAAAAGAGAAAGGACCCAAATTAATAAAATTATGAATGAAAGGGGAGAGATCACGACTAACACCAAGGAAATAGAAAAAATTATTAGAAATTATTATCAACAACTATATGCCAATAAACTGAGCAATCTGGATGAAATGGATGCCTTCCTGGAAACCTATAAGCTGCCAAGACTGAAACAGGAAGAAATTGACAACCTGACTAGGCCAATAACCAGTAACGAGATTGAAGCAGTGATCAAAAACCTCCCAAAAAACAAGAGTCCAGGGCCTGGTGGATTCCCTGGGGAATTCTACCAAACATTCAAAGAAGAAATAATACCTATTCTACTGAAGCTGTTTCAAAAAATAGAAACAGAAGGAAAACTTCCAAAGTCATTCTATGAGTCCAGCATTACCTTAATCCCCAAACCAGGCAAATACCCCATCAAAAAGGAGAATTTCAGACCGATATCCCTGATGAATATGGATTCCAAAATCCCCAACAGAATCCTAGCTAATAGGATCCAAGAATACATTAAAGGATCCTTTTTTGGATCCACCACGACCAAGTGGGATTTATCCCCGGGATGCAAGGGTGGTTCAACATTTGAAAATCAATCATTGTGATAGATCACATTAATAAGAGGAGGGAGAAGAATCATAAGGTCCTCTCAATTGATGCAGAAAAAGCATTTGACAAAATACATCTTTTCCTGATTAAAACTCTTCAGAGTATAGGGATAGAGGGAATATTCCTCAAGTTCATAAAATCCATCTATGAAAAATGCACAGTGAATATCATCCTCAATGGGGAAAAGCTGAGAGCCTTTCCCTTAAGATCAGGAACACATCAAGGATGCCCACTCTCACCACTATTGTTCAACATAGTACTAGAAGTCCTAGCAACATCAATCAGACAACAAAAAGAAATAAAATGTATTCAAATTGGCAAAGAAGATGTCAAAATCTCTCTTTTCGCAGATGACATGATACTTTATGTGGAAAACCCAAAAGACTCCACCCCCAAATTACTAGAACTCATACAGCAATTCAGTAATGTGGCAGGATACAAAATCAATGCACAGAAATCAGTTGCTTTCTTATACACTAACAACACAACTGTAAAAAGAGAAATTAGAGAAACGATTCCATTTTTACAATAGCACCAAAAACCATAAGACACCTCGGAATAAACGTAACCAAAGAGGTAAAGGATCTATACTCTAGGAACTACAGGACACTCATGAAAGAAATTGAAGAAGACACAAAAAGATGGAAAAATATCCCATGCTCATGGATCGGAAGAATAAACATTGTTAAAATGTCTATGCTACCCAGAGCAAATTATACCTTCAATGCCATCCCAATCAAAATTCCAATGACATTTTTAAAGTGCTGGAAAAACAATCCTAAAATTTGTATGGAATCAGAAAAGACCCAGAATCCCCAAGGAAATGTTTAAAAAAAAAAAAAGCTGGGACATCATGTTGCCGATTTCAAGCTGTATTACAAAGCTGTGATCACCAAGACAGCATGGTACTGGCACAAAAACAGACAGATAGACCAATGGGGCAGAATAGAGAGCCCAGATATGAACCCTCCACTCGATGGTCAAATAATCTTCAACAAAGCAGGAAAAAACATACAATGGAAGAAAGACAGTCTCTTCAACAAATGGTGCTGGGAAAATTGGACAGCCACATGCAGAAGAATGAAACTGGACCATTCTCTAACACCATACAAAAGATAAACTCAAAATGGATGAAAGACCTCAGTGTGAGACAGGAATCCATCAAAATCCTAGAGGAGAACATAGGCAGTAACCTCTTTGACATCGCCCACAGCAACTTCTCTCAAGATACATCTCCAAAAGCTAGTGAAACAAAAGCAAAAATGAAATTTTGGGACTTCATCAAGATAAAAAGCTCTGCACAGCAAAGGAAACAGTCAACAAAACAAAGAGGCAACCCACAGAATGGGAGAAGTTATTTGCAAATGACACTACAGATAAAGGGCTGGTGTCCAAGATCTATAAAGAACTTCTCAAACTCAACCCCCAAAAAACAAATAATCAAGTCAAAAAATGGGCAGAAGATATGAAAAGACACTTCTCTGAAGAAGACATACAAATGGCTAACAGACACATGAAAAAATGTTCATCATCATAAGCCATCAGGGAAATTCAAATCAAACCACATTGAGATACCACCTTACATCAGTTAGGATGGCAAAAATGGACAAGGAAAGAAACAACAAATGTTGGCGAGGTTTTGGAGAAAGGGGAACCCTCTTACACTGTTGGCGGGAATGCAAGTTGGTACAGCCACTTTGGAAAACAATGTGGAGGTTCCTCAAAAATTTAAAAATAGAGCTACCCTATGACTGAGCAATTGCACTCCTGGGTATTTACCCCAAAGGCACAGATGTAGTGAAAAGAAAGGCCATATGCACCCCAACGTTCATAGCAGCAATGTCCACAATAGCCAAACTGTGGAAAGACCCGAGATGCCCTTCAACAGATGAATGGGTAAAGAAGATGTGGTCCATTTATACAATGGAGTATTACTCAGCCATCAGAAAGGATGAATACCCAACTTTTACATCAACATGGATGGAGCTGGAGGAGATTATGCTAAGTGCAGTAAGTCAAGCAGAGAAAGTCAATTATCATATGGTTTCACTTATTTGTGGAACATGAGGAATAGCGTGGAGGACGTTAGGAGAAGGAAGGGAAGCATGAAGGGGGGGAATCGGAGGGGAGAGATGAACCAGGAGAGACTATGGACTCTGAGAAACAAACAGGGTTTTTTTGGGTGGGGTGATTGGTTAGCCCGGTGATGGGTATTAAGGAGGGCACGTACTGCATGGAGCACTAGGTGTTATAAGAAAACAATGGATCGTGGATCACCACATCAAAAACTGATGATGTGTGGTGACTAACATAACATAATAAAATTTAAAAAAAAATAAAAATAAAAATCATAAATCATAAAATCCACCAAAACATAACTTACATTAAATTAGTTTGGCAGTACATCTATAAAACATTGCTCAGGCACTAGGAAAAGTGAAAATGTGAATTTGCTCAGTATCTTTTGCAGGGGTAATGCTTTTAAGCTTAATCTGCTCTAATCCATGTAATTGTCAAATAGAAAACAGACAAATGTTTGCTTTCTCAAATAGCCTCAGAACATTCACTGAAACAAAATGCCACTAATTCGTGCAAATGACTGACTGCTGTGCGAAATCTTCCCTGTAACCGAGGACGTGTGTGGAAACATAGGGGTTTCTAACCTCCAAAATGGAAACGAATGGCTTCTCCATGTAGGTTTTCCTTCTTGGACAATTTTGTGCTGTATGTGGTATTTACATCTCTGTGCTAATCACGACCTGAATCCCTCTCTGTCCCTCGGGCAGTCAGCATACGCCTGTCACTCAGACACAGGAAGCTTCCAGAGGAACCGCGCCTACTCCGTGTGCTGCGGATAATTTGGCCTCCTGGTTCCCATAAATGCCATGGCCGTGTTTTATGGGATTTCGAAAAGGTTTCGGGAAGCATCTTGGGTGGAGATCAGCCTACTGAATGGGAACAAAGTGGCTGAGGCCAAAAGAAAGTCCAGGAACTATCTGTAGTGTGTTCACACAGTGTGGGGCTAGCCCATCGGGGACACAGCCCTCTGCAAGCCAACTGGAACTAACTTCTTAGACATTCACCGGCTGCCAAAAAATGCCATCCCGGAGTTTCCCAGAGGAGCCACGACTTGGATGTCAGTATCTTTGGGCTGAAAGTAGTTTTTGTCAGACCGCGGGAGGTCTCCTTAGATACATTTTCTGGTTGTGGCTCCTTTCTCTTTCCCTGACAAAGAAAAGCATTCATGCCTGAGTGTCCTGAGCGAGCAGTTCAGGGCCAGCAGGATTCCAAGGGGGCAACTCCATGCCACTCACGTGGACACTCACTCTGCCGGCAAGCTTGGGAACTCTGTCCCACGTTCTCAGGGAGGTGCCTCTCCTGCCCTTGTCCTCACCATCCGCTCTCTGCTTCTATCATGGAGACCCAAATCCCTGCTGCTGTGGGGACCACAGTCCCTGACCTCCATCCGTGACCGGTAGCCATGGACACCACCATCCCTAGGCCCTGGGTCTTGCCTGTCCTATGACCTTGTATTTTCAAGCTACACATCCACTGCTTTGTAACACACACTTCAGGCATCCCTCTTAACCTAAACAGAGGTGGCTGAGGGTTTAATATCTCAACCCCACAGCATTAACATCAAATTTGTCTATGCCATTAAGAGACGAAAAATAACTAAGTTCTGTCATGTAAATGGCATTCAAATCTAATGGGACTCAGCCTCAATACTACCTTCAAAACTGAGGGGAAGTAACACAGTTAGCCTGAAATCCTGGGTAATTCCAGAACTTTCTCTACTTGTCACATACAAAATTTCCAGTTTATTTCTGTTTCATCTTTTTGTCTTTCAATAGCAGAGCAACAACACCAGATACCATCCTAACATGCTTTTTACAGGGTAATTTTAAATATAATTGATTATCCCCGAGTATGCATCAGCTGAGAAGTGGAAGAAAGCCTAGAATTGTTCAAAGACATTATAAGAGGTCTTTGGTAACCAAAAAATTTTTGAGCATTTTGAGCATTTCTGACACATGAACAAAACTGGGCATATAAGAACTCGGTTCAAAAACTTTTGGTTTGAAGACCATTTGAAGACCTCTGTGGCAAAGGGCTTCAGAGAGACTCAGGATCCGCGTGTCCCGTTCACCTTGATTCCCCAGTTCGGGCTCTGTGCTCAGCGGGGAGTCTGCTTGGGATTCTCTCTCTCTCTCTCTCCCTCTCCCTTTGCCCCTCCCCCCAGTCGCTCTCTCTCTCTGAAATAAATGAATAGCTCTTGAAAAACAACAACGACAATAGCAAACCAACAGAAAAGCAGGGATGGTAAGGGATGGTAGGGTGACTTGGGTGTGGGGTTGAGGTCAGGGGTGGCTTGGCCCTTTACGAGGTGACTGGTGAACATTGCAGAATTGGTTCCTGCCCGTGTGGATCAAAACACCCACAAGAGGAGGAAGTGTGTGAAGTGACCAGAAGGGAAGACCAGCAGGGTAGGAGGCAGAAAGATGACAGAGGGGCCACCTCCATACAGGTGTTGCGGGAGGCTGTGCTGGGCTGGGCTGGTGACCTGCACGTTGAAAGCCAGGGCTGAGGAGGAAGCAGTCAAGCCCAGTGAGGGAGTTGTGTTCCACCAGAGTCAACACCAAGTGCACAGGTCTCAGGAGGGAAGAGCTTGGAGTGCCAAAAACCTGAGAGAAGCCAGTGTGGATGGTGACTAGGGAGTGGGTGGAAGGTGGCCTGGGATGGGGGTGAATGGCTGGGTCTGAGACCACCCCGCAGTCCCGGAGCCAGGGGAGAGGCTCAGGTTGATCTTAAAGCCAATGGGAAGAGAGGGAAGTGGTTTAGTCTAGGGTGGTGTGGTCTCCTTTGTACTCAGTGTCAGTTTCCTGTTGTCTGGAGCCTGGACAGGAGGCAGCGAGGACGGAGCAGGACAATGATTAGGACGGTGACGCTGCTTGCAGAACGTTGTGATGGCGGCCTGGGACACGGGGCCAGGGGAGGAAGGGAATGCATCACGCATGTGTGGTAACTCAGACATGGAGTCAATAGAACTGGCTTGAGTGTGGATGCAAGCAAGACACTCAGGAAATAGCATGGGACTTGGAGTTTTCTAGATGGTGGCAGGGCCTTTGGAAGAGACTGGGAAGATTTCAGAGGGAGACCCCTGGGGGGTGGGCAATGTGTGCAATTTAATCTTAAGAAAGGAATCTCACGGAAGCAAAACGGAAGCAAAACCTCATCTGATGGGGTTTGGATAAAGTGACATCAAGATCTGCCCTCACGTCAGCCCTGCCAGGTGGTCACACAGCTATACTGAAGCCATCAGCAACATGCCCACCACCGTGACTTCCCCATCTGTGGACAGCTCTGGCTCCTTTCACACTGGGGCATCCTGTCATGGGGCTTGAACTCCATGGATCCCTGGGCTGCTCCTGTATGTGAACCCCCCAGTGGATCCCTGGGCCGCTCCTGTGTGTGAGCCCTGCAGTGGATCCTTGGGCTGCTTTCCTCGTGAGCCCTCCAGTAGATCCCTGGACCRCTCCTGTGTGTGAGCCCTGCAGTGGATCCTTGGGCTGCTCCTGTATGTGAGCCCTCCAAATGTGTGAGAGCAGCACCCCCCTCCTTTGTTCTGTTTCTCTGAACAGGTGAGTGCTGTCACAGCCTCCATGTCCCCTCTCCCAGACTTTCCTCTGGCCACTCACCCTGGCCCTGGTTTTCGGACTCTGTTTTGTTTTTTAATACCATCCACAGGAGGCATCCAGAACTGATGTGGGACCTGTAGGGAGGCCAGGAGGACCGTGTAGAAAGCCCCGCATTCTTCACTCCAGATGCTCTGTTCTGCACATGCAGCCCGGGCCCCCGCACGCTGGCACTCACGCCACACAGAGGGTATGCTTAGTCAGCGTAGTCAGCTAAGCTTTCTCTCTCCACACACGCCTCTGTAAGCCTGGGCTCCTGGGTTCTGCTCTGGAGCAGTCGGAATTGTGCCCCAACTATCTCCCCTGCATGTGGATGCTGTCTGACAGCAGACACCAGGACGGCATCCCTACTCCACTTTGTTGATGATGAGATCGGGGTGGAAGCTCAGCTATTATACCAGGGCCTATAGTCCAGTCACACTCAGGGTGGACCGGCCCAGCTGCACCAGCAGTCATTGTGTCCGTGCCCGCGAGCTTTGTGAAAGGGACCCAGGAGCACATGCATGGGGTACGTCAGGCAGGAGACGTGAGCTCCTCCAAGTCGTGTCCTGAGGGAAGCAGTACCCCACATGTCAGTCCCCTTGTCTTAGACCAAGTGTGGAGAGCCTCAAAAGTCAGGGCTTTATTCTGCAAGAACTGGAAATCATTGTAACAAATGATTAAAGAAGAATTTGGAAAGACTTACTGGTAGAAAAATTGAGAAAGAACTGAAGATAACGGAAATTGCTTTTCTATAAACCCCAGAGAGTAGTCAGATTTGGGTAATCTTTGAGTTCTGTCACAAGTTCGATGAGAATCCTAACTGTGACAGGCTTTAGGCAGAAGGTGAGCCAGTCATCCGGGACCACAGAGCTCCCATGTTCCTCTACAGAAAGCTTTGGGTTCAAGGCGTGGGAGGAGAGGGTTACACAAATATCAGCCTCTCCCAACCTGATTCTAGGAAGTGAACAAACTAAATAGGACAGGCTAGACAGTAACCCAGACCCAGGAAACCACTGCTGGCCTCTTTTCTGGGGAATGGATCCTTCAGGACAACAGTGATGTCGATGGGGATCAGCCACACTGACCATACTCCACAGTACTCCCGGCGGGTACTGTGTAGCTACTGCTGGACAACATGGTTGTGTGCTTGGCTATGGACTACGTCAGTTCTTGCCTGATAACCCTGTTGTACGAAGTCCCAAGAGAAAAGCACCCATGTAGGGAGAATTGCAAGACACACTCAATACAAACATGCCAGTCTTTTTTAGAAACCACCTCTTGTCGGTCTTGTGCAGCAAGGGAGACAGCAACATTACAGGGACTGGGGTCCATGGCGTGGACATCACTCATATTGACACTTCAAAGAAGACAGTGAGGCTCAGTGGTCCTAACAGGCTTATTGTGCAAGTTTGTGATCTTCTGCTCTTATAAAGCAGATACCAGGATGTTAAAGGAGATTTAGAAAATAAAGATTTGTAAAGTCCATAAGCCTGCCAACTTCAGGTAAAGGAGTTATTATTTTAAAGATTTTATTTATTAATTTATTTGAGAGCACGAGAGAGTACGAGAGCACAAGTGGGTTCATGCACAAGTGGGAGCAGGGACAGAATGGGAGGAAGAAAGACAAGCAGACTCCCTGCTAAGCTTGGAGCCCAACGCGGGGCTCAATCTCACAACCCTGAGATCATGACCCGAGCCGCAATCAAGAGTCTGACACTTAACGGACTGAGCCACCCAGGAGTCCCCAGGTAGAGGAGCTATTCTCCAAATTTGTATCTTATCTTACACAATTAAATAAAGAAATAATCATAGCTAAGAATTCAACTTACACATGAAAACACAAGACTCGTGGAACAGCAGAATCCTTGAATGGCAAAGTGATTCCCAAGCTAGAACAGGGGCAGAAGAGCCAGGCCTACAGAAGAGAACGTATCAGAGCAAAGAGCAGAGGCCAGCCCAGCCAAGGGGCCAGTCACCTCACAGCAAGGTAGACCGCAGGCCCCGGCGAGTCGGAGGTCAGAGGGCCCACGGCTG
Source organism: Callorhinus ursinus (assembly GCF_003265705.2). Lineage (NCBI taxonomy): Eukaryota > Metazoa > Chordata > Mammalia > Carnivora > Otariidae > Callorhinus > Callorhinus ursinus. The sequence continues at coordinate 89,619,877 of NW_027397065.1, read as the reverse complement.
GGGATTCATTGCCAAACCAACGGGCTTCCTCCAGCCCCTCCTGCAGGGGCACACTAGCACAGTTGACCCAAAGGATCACAGAGAGACATTTTTTTGGAACTCGGCATCACTTAAAGATCTTCTAGATTATTGGTGCAACTGCTTGGATTTGCTGCAAAAATGTTTGAGAGAGCATCAGTGGTTACAGCGGTTCCTGTCCTCCGGGATGGATTATACATACTCCTAAAACTTGGTGTTTTCCCGGCAGAGTCTCGACCTCCTCACTGACAGGCTGGGGCGCCCCTCCCAGGTGACCAGGTGCTCCAGTGTAAGGCTGGCCTCTGTCATGATTTCAGCTTCGTGTCCTTCCCACCGGTGAGCTGGTGACATCACTCACATTGTTGCTTGTGTGCCCCACCCGGACCCCCATGAAGGTACATGCCCGTGGGTCCTCCCGCGTGGTGCCCCACCTGCTGAGCACTCCCTCCGCGTGGCCCCCCAGGGGCTGCCATGCCTCCTGTCTTGGACCTGGGGGGGCAAGAAATCTCCCTCACGTCCACGCGCGTCTCTGTACTGTTATTCTGTGTCTGCTCCTGTCTGATCATCAAAAGATTCCATTTGCAGTAACATAATTATTTCTTATAACATAATTATTCCTTATAACATAATTATTCCTTATAACATAATGCCAAACTTCTTGATGAGGAAGGTCCAAAAGAACTAAGGTTCCAAAAGGACTAAGACCTCTTTCTGTCACAGAGAACTTGACCCTTTTTCTCCTTTCTCATAATCGCAATGCTGTACATATTTCTATTTTCCCTCCTACTTATGATGTCACCAGGCTCTGAAGCCCTGCCTAAAATTCCTTCACAGAAGTCATACTGCACCTTGCAGGTATTACACAGGCCTTCTCTTGCCCATCTCTTATTTTATAATTGTAGACACATCTTACCATTATGAAAGATATTTATTTTGTTATAAGGAGTCTCAAATATTCAATGGAAAGAGATGTGATATAAATAATTATATATAAATTAACCAACTCGATTAAGTATCTCTCTTTCCTCTAACATTCAGGGTATTTCAAATTGTTTGGCATCCTTGGGAACTCTGCTGGGGAGGTTTGGCTCATCACGTCTAGGGAAATAGTTCCTCTGTGGAAAGTCTTAAGAGATTTTTCGAAAGCCTCGAAGTTTTGGGCTATCTTTAGACCTTCCTCGGATGCTGCACACTGACTCCCGAGCGGTAAGGGCTCACCACAACGCCTGCAATAAACAGCTGACCTTGTTTCATCTCATATCAGTGCCCAGATGTTTTTATTGCAACTCATACCGAACACTTCCTAACTTCATCAGTTTAGAGATGGCATCCTGATGTTTTTATCCTAACTCCAAGGTGATTTTGTATACTATCAACGATAATTCTCTATCCAGACTTCATGCAGAGGTGAATGTTTTCAAGCTACTCTTGTTCCTCTCATTTTATTTCACTTGTTGAGAGTCTTTTGTTTTTCTTGAAGCTTAGAGAGCTACCCTTACTCCTGACAGCTGTCCTTATCCTATTTTAGTATTTAAATGTTTTTCTAGAATATGATTTTAATTGTTAATTTTTTTAATTCTTAAAGTTTTTTCATGTGTGCTTGATTATATCTTAAGATATTCACATTGTACAACAGGCCATTTTTCCATACTTTTCTTTAATTAGCCACTTGAATAAATTTATAATTCCAGTTTTTAACTGACTTATTCAGATTGCCTGGCTATTTAATCAGCAAATCTGAAAATAATTACAGCTCTAGTTTCCTCATTCCAGTGTTATTAGAAATATAAAACACACTTCATATTCACTAAAAAAAAGGAAACTTGGCTTGTAGTCATCTTATATAATTACAGTCACTAGTAACCTATTAGCTAACAAAGTATTACATTTACAGATCATTAAAAATAAGTCTATATCAAAAACTATATTTAAAGAGATCACTTATTTGACAATTCTTAACTATTCTTTGATTGAGTCATATATTTCCAAGAAATGTCAGAGGTGGGGGAAAATTCTCATATAGGTAAGGTAAGGAAATTGGGGCTTACTGGGGGGAGAGACTTGATTGAAACCTTGAAACACTTAAATAGGGTAAGAAAGAGACAGAAAAACAGTTTCAAAATGTGACAACCTAGTTCTGCTTTGCTTGCGTGGGGTCAAGCAGCCCTTAATCAGCAGCACCATTGGAGAGATGGTGGGCACTTCGGTGGGGTTAGTGCTGAGGATGGCAGCAGGGTGGTGCTAATGCTCAGCACATGGACCTGTCACCACGCGGCTCTGTAGCCTCCATAACTTGTGGGAATTTTCAGCTGCATCTATGTCACCCTGATCAAATGTCAATAATTTCATGGGACTAAGAGAAAAACATATTCTCAAGATATAAAATTCATCCTGGTGAATCATGAACAACAATATCCAATGAGTATATGAAAAGAAAGGACACTGACTCTTTTTTTTTTTTTATGTTTAGTTAGCCACTGTATAGTACATCATTAGGTTTGGATGTAGTGTTCAACAATTCATTGGTTGCATATAATACCCGGTGTCCATCACAACACCTCCTTAGTACCCATCACCCTGTCACCCCCTCCCACCAACAGTGTAAGAGGGGTCCCCTTTCTCCACATCCTCGTCAACACTTGTTTCCCGTCTTGTTAATTCTTGCCATTCTGACTGGTGTGAGGTGGCAACTCATTGTGGTTTTGATTTCTATTTCCCTGATGGCTAGTGATGTTGAGCATATTTTCAGTTTGTTTCCCCGGGTTCCATAGTCTCTCATGGTTCATTTCCCTCTCTGATTTCTCCCCCTTCACTTTTCCCTTCCTTCCCCTATGGTCTTCCGTGCTGTTCCTCATGTTCCACAAATAAGTGAAACCATATGATAATTGACTTTCTCTGCTTGACTTATTTCACTCAGCTTAATCCCCTCCAGTTCCATCCATGTCAATGCAAATGGTGGGCACTCATCTTTCTGAAGGCTGCATAATATTCCATTGTATATATGAACCACATCTTCTTGATCCATTCATCTGTTGATGGACATCTATTCTCTTTCCACAGTTTGGCTATTGTGAACATTACTGCTATGAACATTGGGGTGCATATGGCCCTTCTTTTCACTACATCTGTATCTTTGGGGTAAATACCCAGTAGTGCAATTGCTGGGTCATAGGGTAGATCTATTTGCAATGTTTTGAGGAACCTCCATACTGTTTTCCAGAGTGGCTGCACCAGCTTGCATTCCCACCAACAGTGTAAGAGGGGTCCCCTTTCTCCACATCCTCGCCAACACTTGTTTCCTGTCTTGTTAATTTTTGCTATTCTGACCGGTGTGAGGTGGTAACTCATTGTGGTTTCAATTTGTATTTCCCTGATGGCTAGTGATGTTGAGCATATTTTCATGTGTCTGTTGGCCATTTGTATGTCTTCTTTGGAGAAGTGTGTGTTCATGTCTTCTGCCCATTTTTTGACTGGGTTATTTGGTTTTTGAGTGTTGAGTTTGAGAAGTTCTTTATAGACCTTGGAGATCAGCCCTTTATCTGTAGTGTCATTCTTTAGGACAGCCTCGTCTGGGGATCGTAAAGTGCTTTGGCTTCTACATTTGAGAGTATTTGGCTCTCCTCTTAGCCCCTGTGGCTGAGCTACCACGTGGTCCTAGAACGCAGCCACTTCGCCTTTGCTGGACCTTCTACTCAGTCCTCATCTCTGCCTCCAGAACTCTCTTCCAAAAATGCAGTTTAGCTTATATCCAACTCCTGTTCAAGAACGATCTTCTGCCTCTCCTTTAGGATCAAGTCCTAATTCTTTATCATTTTGTTAAAAAAAAAGATAATTTTGACACAATAAGGATTTTTCGCCCCGCCCCGCCCCCATGCGACCCATGTCCTAGCTGGACTGACAGAGTGCATCTAGCAAATGGGAGGTGAGCACTGAATTCCAACATAGGGAGTGATGCACCCTAACTCAATATTATAGCTGAAATTTATTTTTAGCCTAGAGAAGAAAATTTGGGATTAATCACAAGTGAAAAACAAAAAAAAAATGATTTCTTATAAAATGACAGATGTGGAGAGGGAAAATAACAATTTCTGGAGCTCTTCTTTAACCATGTTTTGGAATAAACATTACTATATGTGTCCCCATGGTCATCATAAATTGTATTAACAATTTTAATGTTCCTCCCTTAAGTGAATTTATGCCCTTGTGGAAATAACCAAAGAAAAACCATAAGCCAAATTCAAATAAAAAAACTGTATCTGTGTTCATTAAACTCTGTTCAGAAATTAATAAAATTGAATCCTGATGTTATAAATCTAATAAAATGGGACTTTTTAGGAATTTAGAGCAGTAACACCCATCCTATCCTCTACCCTCTCCCTGATATCTGTCTGACACATTTTTCCTTGCTTTCTGGTTTCTCTAACTTTGACTCCAAGTATTTCTTCCAAGAGCCAAGAATTTACCCATTTTCTGAGAGGTCCCCTTGTTAGTCTTCAGCCTCATTCACTGGGGCCACTAGGAATCTGTTCTCTATTCCTGCTGCCTTTCTAACTAAAGTGCAGCTCAAGTGGTACATGAGGACCTTGGTTGGACAGTTGAGTAGCACACATACTCCACACCAACTAACACACACGTGTGACTCTTCTCTTTGCATCCTCGGGCTTGTCACCCATGCCAGAAGGTAATGGGGAACAAGGGTTTTTTTCACTCATCTGTGTATACTTTGAGACATCAAGACCCATCCGTGCCTCCGAAAGCAGGCATTAGATAAATTATCTTTAAATAAGTTGTAATAATTTTAAAGAAAATTTAGGTTAATGCAAGAATATTTTTCTCTTCCATTATTTTAAATTCTGTTTTGAATTATTAGTATATGTTTTAGACTGTTGAGACTCAAATGTATTGCTGAAATTCGTAAGCAAAGAACTTAAAGATAGACTTGAAGATGATATGGTTTAAATATAGTTGGGTTAATATTATATCAGTATAAGTAAACTCAGTTTAACATGCTAGCAAGTAGCTTCTGATAATTCTTAGCAAAGCAAAATTGCCCAACATACAAAGCATTGCTGACTCTTGTCTTCTTTCTGGGCTCAGGATGTGTCTGCATGGCCCTGGAAGATGTTATGTCCTGTTGACACACCTGACAAGTCTAGGTGACAACACAGTGACCCTCATTGATGCTGCTGATGGGCAGTATCCTGAATCTAAGAGGCCAGACCCCTGCTGGAAGAGTGGTCCCTCCTGTGCTCAGGCCACTGCAGGCTCCTTAGCTGAGGGTCGGCCTGGCAATGGACCCCGTCAGTAGGGTTCTTAGTCCAGAAGTGGTATATGTGGGGGTAAATGCTGTCATATTCCTTATAAAGTTCAGTAAGGGAGTGAGGATGGCACCAATGATGAAGAGTAGCAAATTTTATGCTCAGTTATAGGAAAAGTTTTATTTACTGCCTTTTGACTTCTTCGTGTCAGAAATAACAACTCATTTGACAGTGAAGACCATTGCCATGATATGGATGTCCTAAATATATTTGTATGGCTTCCAAAATGTACACTTGAAAAGTCTGAAGGAAGATGAGAAGTTCAGAAGACTGAAGATGGGAATGAAGGAGGGATGAGCTGACCGCCCCGGGAGTCCATCCTCGGTCACTGGGCTGGGCCAGGCGACGCCAACTTCACCACACGTACACTCAGGGGTCTGCTCCAAGGTACCAGGCCCTGGCTTGGCCCTGCAAATGCGGACAGCAGATCGGAGACAGAGAAAGTGATGGGCATCTTTAGGATAATCCCATCTGCTCTGCATTCCCTTCAAATTTCACCTACAATTGTTATGATCTACTTTTTGAGATACAGATATGCAAACTGGAAATAAGATTCCATGGGACTCTAGAACATCATGTTAGGTATTCCACAAGAAGCCCCCAGTGGGCTGTGGCTAGTCTTGATGTTGACACGATCTTGTCCAATTGTCTTCATTTAGCTCCACGGTAGAAGAAGGGATACTTCCTGTACAACCCCGTCCTTCCTTACTCCCCTCTGCCCTGATCCACATGAGTTTTCCTGATTTGAAAGACCTAGACCCATCTTGTTCTTATTCCCTTTGTGAGTATCAGGTGGTGAGCATCATTAATCCCCTTTTGAGCTCAGCAGTGTTATGCATTTGTACAGAATAGATTCTTGTTTAACACCAACAAAAGAAAATTCACATGGTTGAAAACTATAGCCTAGCCCAATATATAAAACCAAAATATATATGTAGGGGAATAAAAGTACCTATGGCTTGCTTGATTATAAGAATACACACAACAGGGGAACCTGGGTAGCTCAGTCGGTTAAGCATCTGACTCTTGGTTTGGCTCAGGTCATGATCTCTCTGTCGTGAGATTGAGCCCCACTCAGCGGAAAGTCTGTTTGAGATTTTTCCCTCTCCTTCTGCCCCTCCCCAGGCTTTCTTTTCCTCTCTCTCTCTCTCTCAAATAAATAAATAATTCTTAGTAAAAAAAAAAAAAGAATACACACAACAACAAAAATGAAATAGCACCTGCTTTAACCCAAATGCCAAATAAATGAAGGTTTCACATGATTTAATTTACTTGCAAAGTTTTGAATATCTCTTTGAGGAATGAATAACTCTCTCCTTTGGGCACTGAAGGGTCATAAAATTTTTCATGTGAGGACATAAGGCACATTTAGACCTTAGACTCGGCAGCAGCAGAATGTGGCTCTGGGGTTGGAGAGGCCAGAAAACAGAGGCTCAGGGGGCTTGGAAAGGTGGAGCCTCAGTCTGCCCAGGAGATCACTGATCTGGGCTTCAGTGGTCGGAATGCAAAGGAATCTTAACACAGGAAGTGGTCTGGAGGATCAATAACCCCACCCCCAGTTAATCAGCTGCCCCACTATCTAGCATTGTTCAGCCTGAAGCTTTAGGGACAATTTTAATTTCCCGGCCCACAGCAACTCTAACGCATAGCCATATGTTGTGGGCAGAAGAGCGGTCCCCAAAGATGAGCACATCCTAACTCCCAGAACCGGTGAATATGTTATTCTTGCATACAAAAGGGACTTTGCTGGTGTGGTTAAAGATAAGGATGCTGAGATAGGGAGATTATCCTGGATTATCCCAGGGAACCTAATCTGGGATACTTGGATCATTAAATGCAAAACACTTTTCTCAGAGAAAGCTGGAGAAACAAGTGTGCCAAGGGAGGCAGAATCAGTGAAACACAAGCCGGCTGACTTTGAACATGGGGAAAGGGGCCACGTGCCAAGGATTGTGAGCCCCTTGTGGAAGCTAGAAAAGGCCAGGAAAGTGATTCTCCTCTGGAGCCAGAACAAAGGAATCAGGCCTGCTGACACCTTGATTTTAACCCAGCAAAACACGTGTCTGACTAACAGAACTATGCTACAATAACCTTGTGCTGTTTTAAGCCACTGAATTTGTGGTAATGTGTTATGGCAGCAAGAGAATACAAATGGACCACACCTCACTTTGGGGTTTTATCTTCTTAGTTATTCATAAAATGTTGCCGCTCTGATCTTTTTTTCTAAGACCTGCACTGACCTTGTGGCTACCCTAACTGACAAGAGTTCAAAGGGCTCGATGAAAACCCACATGGAGATATCTCTGCGGTGAGTAGACAAGATGGAAGACAGAATGCTTCCACCAGAGAGAGGGTTCGAGGTGAGTTGATCATAGGGCTCTCAATGTAGAGATATCTGTGGGGTTTAATATCTGCCCCTCACGCTGGACTGCTGTACCCATGAGGGCAGGAGGCTCCTTGGCCTGTGGTTTACACTGTAGCATGAGGAAGAAACAGAAGTAATAATGACCAAGGGAGAGGAAGTTGGAGGATAGTGGCAGGTGCTCAGTGAGGGCCAGAGAGATACAGGCTTAGCTACAGCAGGTGCTCAGAGCTACCTGGTCCATCCCCAGAAGGATACAAAGCTAAAATTTGCTTAAGCGAGGACTAAAACAGTAGTTTTTTATACTTCTCTGGACTTTGGCCAAATTTTTTAGTAAAATCCAGTTATGAAAATTTATTATGCTTTTACTTCCAATGTATGTTGTAAAGAATTGCTATAACTCACCCACTGGTGCCTAATTTAGCAGGAAAAGTGGCAAATATGCTAATATAGTTGAACCTTGGACAACACAGTTTCGAACTGCGGGGGTCCACTTACACATGGATTTTTTTCAATAAATACAGTATAGGACTGTACATGTATTTTCTCTTCCTTATGATTTTCTTAATAACATTTACTTTTCTCCCACTTTATTGTAAGAACACAGCATATAATATATATAATATATAAAATATGTGTTGGGGCACCTGAGTGGCTCAGTGGGTTAAGCGGCTGCCTCTGCTCAGGTCATGATCCTGGGGTCCTTGGATCAAGCCCCACGTCTGGCTCCCTGCTCAGCGGAGAGCCTGCTTTTCCCTCTCCCTCTGCCTGCCACTCCGCTTACCTCTGCTCTCTCTGTCAAATAAATAAATAAAGTCTTAAAAAAAATAAAATAAATTATGTGTTAATCAACTGTTTATGTTATCTATAAGGCTTCCAGTGAAGAGTAAGCTGTTAGTAGTTTACTTTTTGGGGAATCAAAAGTTACATGCAGATTTCTGACTATATGTAAAGGTTGGGGGTCAACACCCTGACCCCCATGTTATTTAAGGGTCAACCATAGTCTCAGGAAAGGAACTCACTGACCTTTTTCTGACTTGTATTATAATGAAGACGAGATATAGGAATTTTATTCCAATGACCAAAACAGGGACAAGTATGGTATCTATGTTGAAAGCCAGGCACTCATCACCTCAAATTATTTTTGATAATAGATAAGCTATAAAAAGAAAGAAAACTAAAAGGACAGAAATAGATGTGACTTTATTTTTTAATTGTATGTAATTGCTACAAGAAGCAACTTTAAACTTGAGTTAGGCAGGTTTCAAATAAAAAAGAAGTATCACTTCACAGAGCAGGATAGAATTACACAGCTCATAGCCCCAAGATTCTACACCTTAGAAAGACATCCTGCTGAATGGAAGAAGATATTTGCAAATGACATATCTGATAAAGGGTTAGTATCCAAAATATATAAAGAACATATACAACTCAACACCAATAAAACAAATAATCCGATTAAAAATGGGCAAAAGGCATGCATAGATATTTCTCTGAACAAGACATACAGATGGCCTAAAAACACATGAAAAGTTGCTCAACATCACTAAGCAACAGGGAAATGCAAATTAAAACCACAATGAGATATCACCTCACACTGTCAGAATGGTGAAAAAAATACAAGAAACAGCACATGTTGGCAAGGATGTGGAGAAAGGGGACCCTCTTGCACTGTTGGAGGGAATGCAAATTGGTGCAGCCACTGTGGAAAACAGTATGGAGGTTCCTCGATAAACTAAAAATAGAACTACCATATGATCCAGTAATCATGTTACTGGGTATTTACTCAAACACACTAATTCAAAAGGATACATCTACCCCTATGTTTATTACAGCATTGTCTACAATAGCCAAATTATGGAAGCAACCCAAGTGTCTATTGGCTGATGAACGGAGAAAGAAGATGTGGTATGTATACACAGGGGAATATTACTCAGCCATAAAAAGGAATGAAATCTTGCCTTTTGCAACAACATGGATGGATCTAGAGAATATAATGCTAAGCAAAATAAGTCAGTCAAAAAAACTACCATATGATTTTCATTTCTATGTGGAATTTAAGAAAGAAAACAAAGGAACAAGAGGGGGAAAGGAGAGAGATAAACAAACAAACAAACAAAAAAACGAAACAAAAAACAGACTCTTAACTCTAGAAAACCAACTGATGATTGTCAGAGGGGAGGTGGGTGGGGGATGGGTGAAATTAGGTGAAGCGGATTAAGGGCACACTTATCATGATGAGCACTGAGCCCTCACCCCGAATGGCATCTGCTCTCTCCTGACTTTAAGGTGAACAGCCTGCTCTGGACAATAGAAGGAGTGAAGGTAAAACCTGACAACGTGTGGGGTTGGAGAGTATGGGTCGTTCCTGATATTAATGATAAATAGATAGATGGGATTGACTTTTTCAATAAAAATATGAAATTAATCTTGTCACTTTACTTAAAAACTCTGTAAACTTTAAATCTAGTAAGTGACTGATCTCTGAAATGTCTTCATGGGATTTACACTCAGACCTTGGTTGAACTGACAAACAGAATCTCGGTGAATAGATGTCTAAGGAATTATTATAGAATCCCACAATGTGGATGGAAAATTGGATAATCCAGGGTTCTCAGCTTGAATTTCAAACACTCTTGAGAAAAGTGACCAGTCTATAAAAGAATGTAATTATAAATTCCCATACTTCAGTGGAAATATGCCCACTGGGAAAGTTCAGTGAGGACCAATTTGTTTCCTACAATGAATTTAAGTTTACAAATGCATTCTAAATTTGTCTATCACCCAGGGATTCTTGTAATCCAAGACAGCAGAACAGCAGGATGCATTCTGCTTTTGAGACAACCAGGATCCCTTTGCCTTATTGGGATCCTGCCAAGCAGGGAAATGTCTCTGCATCCATCATCCCAGCTAGGATTGGTACTGTTTCTGTACATTCAAAGTGACCATTACCTTCTACACACTCATGCATGCATGTGTGAGAGATAAATGTACAGCTTTAAATATGATTATGTGTGTGTATAAATTTCAAAAGAAACAATTGAAATAGTCCAAATAAATTAGTGAAGGTTAGCTAGGAATTTGAAATATGGTGGATAGCTATTTTCGAACCTGCTAAAAATATACTTATGTTCAAACAGCAACATTTTATTTCACTGTACCCTTATCTAGCATATCCTCTGTGGTTCATTTGTAGCTGGTCACGTGCCCATAGAAAATGTGAGCAACTGGAGTCCTTCACAAGAACATTTTTGATATCTTTCAATAGGGTCACGATCCTTTTCTGAATGCAGTTCAGCAGTCCTGTGCTCAGTTTCATTCTCTCAGGGGATTTAGAGTTTAGAGTCCCACCTCACCGGGACCCAACAGACACTCGGCTTATCTCTGCTCTGTCCTTGTTCCCAACACGAGGACGAGATCATCCTGAAGCTGGAGGCCACGTGTTGATAGACACAGTGGTTTGGGTTCATTCCTACAGAAAAGCCAGGTTATTCAACAGGGAACTTTCCCCTGGGTTCTAGGCTTGGGGCCACTGCTACATGGCCTCCATTATAACCCTGGCTCTTGGCTTTATTTCTTCTGTCTACTGGCAGCTTCACATCTCAGACAGGAACATCCATGTGAGGATCTGCTCTGACAGATGCTTCTCAGTCAATGGGACTTCTTCTAAGTCTTGGGCCAAAAGGAGAAGTTTTGGTCAAATCTGCCCTCTCATGCTTCAGGCTGCACAAAGCTTTCCCAGAAGCAGCTCTTAGATGAGTTTGGGAAGCCATGTCGAGTCCTGCCGCACACCAACTACTTCTTATCTTTATGCAAGGATTCAGCTTCACTGGACAATGGAGCTCAGTAACCCCCACATTGCTCAGCTCCTGCAATCATTGTCAGCTCCTTCTTCCCTTCCTCTTGTTAGTTAAAAAAAAAAAAAATATATATATATATATATACCATGAATTTAAAAAGAACTGCCCACACTTTAATAAGTTTTTTCCAGTCCTAAGACATAAGCAGGTTATTTTCTGATTTTTTGCATGAAAACACTAATACTGGAGGCTGATCCGTTTGGGTCCCGGGATGGAGAAGAGGTGACAACTTGAGAACCACTAACGTGGGGATGTGTCCTTGGTATATACTTGTATCTTGCTCTATTTCTTTGAAATTCACTGTTGTTTTCCCCTGTAAACCTATCTTTTCCATCCCTTTGTTTTGTGTCTGCAAATCTCAGTGATCTGAAAACACAAGGGGAGTTGATGCAAAGGTTTTGGAGAACTTTGCCAAGAGGCTATGCCCCCCCCCCCCCCCCCCCCCCCCCCCCCCCCCCCCCCCCCCCCCGCCACCTCCGCCCCCCAGGGCACCTTTGTCAGATCCGAATCTGATCCCTGGGTGGAAGGGGTGGAAGGGGGCTATGCATGCCTCCCCCAGCTCCTTTTCAGACCTGTCTGGAACTGATTGTTTTCAGAACAATCCCTACCACACTCAAACCCATAATTGCTTTGGAGTTATGTTTTTTCCCTAAAGTCTCTCATATGTCCTTTGTAGGTCAACCTCCCTTGCCAGCCTAGGAACTGTCCAACTTCCACAAGGTAAAATCATTATAGAAACAGTCTTCAATCTTTGGTTGGATGTACCCACCTAGAAGGATAGTTTAGTGTTCATCCAGTTGAAAGGAAACCTTTAAATTACAAAATGTCAGAAAACATTTATGTTCCTCATTCCAAGCTTAAATACACAATTTGGATATATCTAGTAGCTAAAAAAACAAAAACAAAACATAGAAACAAAAAAATCTGTTAAATCAAATTAATACATTCCCTGACTTCAACTCATCTAAATGGAAAAAAATATACAAAATGATACTGCAGGTTTAGAAGATAGATGGTGTTTGTAAACGATAACCCTTAACAAGACACCATTGGATCCCCTTTTTATTAGTCTGGGCAGGGAAACTCGGGCTGTGGAAACTGTGTGGCCACATGTATGTCCAATAAAGAGATTTTTTTCCTATAGGAGCTGGAAGGAGAGTAAGGGCTTATGGACGAGCAAAGCCAGGAGCACCCTGCTGGTGGGGGTGAGGGCTCCATCCTGCACACACCAGAACAACGGCCTAGATGTAGGCTTCATGCAAGGGGGGCACACCAGCCCAGGTTGCTGTCTCAGCACCTGGACACTATGTCTGATGCCTTTGCCTCTCCCAGTGGAAAAGGTCCTCTTAAGGGAAATCACGGAGAGCCACAGGGCGTAACGCGCATTCAAAGTAGTTTCAAGGAAGCACCTAGTCAGAAAGTGGGAATAAAAGGCAAGGTCCCATGGCGTCTGTTGTGGGTATGAGTTTAATGTGTACTTAGCCTAGTTCCCCCAGACTGAGGCTGCCTTTGCTATAAACACGCACCTCAGGCCACCCTTGAGAACCCTGACGGACACAAACACAGCATGTCCACTCCATAAGCCACCATCCCAGAGCGGTCCCACGCGGGATGTCGATTTTGTCCCAGTCCAAAGCCAGGGAATCGGTCTTGGCAGCTGCCCCTTGAGACTTCCCAAGCCTCAGCCGTCACCTAATCCCCAGCACCACTTGGGCTGCAAGTGCTAAGTCATACCGTGATTACCGCAGCACTGATCACCCAATCAGTGTGTTCTTCCCCAAAGGGCTTTCCCATTTCCTCCCAGCTGCACGGATTCCGTAAGCCCAATGTGGCTAACGGCCCTATTTGGTGCTACTCCTTCTCAACTTAATATAATGTTTAGTGTACTATCATGCTGTTCACACTGCGTATACGTCCTCCCTGGTCTGTCCATCTTATGACCCCCCGTCCTCTTGAGGGGGTTGACCTGCATTTCCCCACACCTCTGCTAGGTGAGTGACCCCTGCAGGATGAGCATTATTAGACCTGTTTTGTAAATCACAGCTCTGACCCACACCAATATGTATGTTCAGCCAGCTTCTCAAACTCCTCGGCATATCAAAAACAATCTATGCGAGATGCATTAATAATCCCTCCCAGTCGGAAGAAAAGGATGTCATTCCAATACCCTAGCTCCTGTTCCCCATAGGTCCACCTCCCCTGGAAGCTCCATCCAGGGAGCCGGTCCACTTTTGTCCTGCACTCCTGGTGCCCAAGGCCCACGCATCCCGCCTCTCTTGTTGCCTAGAGCAACGCTGACCAAAACAAATGTAAGGTTCAGTGAGATATTTCACAATCTCTTTTTATACCAAATCACTGACATCCAGGATTTATTTTTCACTTCTAGTGCATCTCAATACGGACTAGGCCAATTTCAAGTGCTCGGTAGGTATGCACAGCCAGCGGTGGTGAGACTGGCAGGTGCCAGGCTGGGGGATGAAAGTGCCCCTGGGCCGCACACCCACTCCACTGTCCTCGATACTTTATGTTCAGATCCTGGCACCACAATACCTTTTACCGTCTTCCAGTGTCCTCCACTCACTGCTAGACGAATAAAATGAGTATTTGCCAGGTGCATTCATCTGCTCGGGCTACCATAACAAATACCAGAGTAGGGGTTAAAACAACAGAAATGTATTTTGTCACAGCTCTGGAGCCTGGAAGCCCAGGCTCAAGGTTTCAGCAAAGTTGGCCTCTGGGAAAGCTCCTGCCCTTGGCTTGCAGATGGCAGCTTTCTGAACGTTCCCCTGGGTGTCCCTCTGTGTGTGGCCATGTTCTAATCTTCTCTTCATACAAGGACACCAGTTACGTTAGATGAAGCCCCCCCATATGGAGTCATTTTACTTTGATCAGTTTTTGAAGACTCTATCTCCAAAGACAGTCATATCCTGACATGCCAGGGGTTAGGGATTTGATGTGAATTATAGGGGGACAAAGTTCAGCCCACAACCCTAGAATGACCTAGAAGGCCCTTCGTGATGTTACCAGTCGTACGTCCCTTCCCTCCTCTTGTTTCCTAATCTCTAACCAGATTTTACCCCTGATTCATCTTCGGACATCCTGCTGTCCACCTAGCTCCATGCTTGCTATTAGTCCCCACACACAGGAGCTGGCCATCATCAGAGACCTGTGAGCTTCTCTCGCTAAAGGTAGAAAGCCCTGGCTTCATTAAATCTCTCTGGTTGCTTCCGGTTGCCCACAGCAGCCAAACCAAAACTCATGTCATCACTGAAGAGCCGAAGTCATGTTCCAAATTCACTCTGAGTTTTCAGTGAACCTGATGATGTTTGTTTGCTGGTTCAGCAGGTTGCATTTATGATTTCTTCTTCACGAAGAGAAGCCAAGTGAGAAGAAGCTAAGCGAGCAAGTGGCACAGGAGAATCTCATGGGCGGATAACCCCGGGAAGCACCCCGTGCCCCCATCCTGTCACCTCCTGCGTGTCCTCACTCTGTGGCCCCTGGAGAGGCGGAGAAGTGGAGGGCCACTGCCTTCCTCCGGCCGGCAGCCGCCTCCAAACCCGGGCTGCGGTCTTCAGTCCTGCGTCCTCTGTGCCCCTTTCCTCTGCTCCGGAGCCTAGGACCGAAACACCCATTGGAAGTCCCAGCCTGACTGTGTTATCACCCTCGGGTGACTCGCAACTAATAGCCAACTTGTCCTTCCCCTTAGGACATGGACAAGTAGCAGTGAGACACGGACCTCGTTCTTTCTTCCGACCCGGATAATTTTTTCCAACCTTTATTTACTTCCCTGTGAGCAGATAAAGGCCCTCATCCTGTGTGGACAGTAAGGATTTCTTTTTCTAACAGCCAATGCTGTTTTTGTTCCTGCTTCTGCCATCTGTGAACACTTTTCTTTGTCAAGGAAAGGAAATCTTAGGCTAGGAATATTTTTTATTATTCATTTTTTACTGTTTAAGATTAAATTTTGTTATTCCTCTCCCAGAGTCTTATGGCTGCCACCTTTCCCAACATGCCTTTCGAACAACAATGGCAGGCAGGTGGGGGGGCTCCAGACCCCACTGTCAAGGTGGCCCAACAAGCAAGTACACCTTAATTATTAGCAGTTGGTAGGAGAAAGATGGAGTGAGTGTTTGTGCTTTCTTTCCTTTTTTTTTTTTTTTTAAGTAGGCTCCACACCTACCGTGGAGCCCAGTGCGGGGCTCGGACTCACCACCCTGAGGTCAAGACCTGAGCTGCAGTTCAGAGTCGGACGCGTAACCACTGAGCCATCCAGGCGCCCCATGAGTACTGCCTTTTAAGAATTCATCCCCAGAGTAATACTTTTCTGAAGGAAAGAAAATTACTGGCAGGACTATCCTAAGCCTCCCTAGCTTCTGCTGGGGCCAGTGGCCTGGGATGCAGTTGGCGGCTCAGAGGACATGCACCCCCGGGGGCAGCCACTCCCCAAAGGGGAGCAGTTCTCAGAGGACGTGGACCCCCGGGGGCAGCCACTCCCCAAAGGGGAGCAGTTCTCAGAGGACATGCACCCCCGGGGGCAGCCACTCCCCAAAGGGGAGCAGTTCCTCGAAGAGTTAATGTAGATGGTTTGTGTCAGCCTCGCACTCTCCCAGGAATTTCCATCTAAATTAAGCTTCTCTTGCATCCTGATCTACTCTCAGAATGAGGAAAAGGGATTCTAGACAAGGACTGACAACACCCATTTCACACTAAATCAGAAATCCAATAAAATAATGTCAACATTCTCCAGCATCCAGGCTGGAACGATAATCAAGTGGGTTTAGATTGTACAAAGCACTTGGTGTCCGCTTGCTCTAAGTCCTTCAGTTCTCCTTTGAATGCAATGCCAAAGCCCAGTTCCATTTGATGGACAAATGGATTGACCGATCAATAGTTAATCATCACGACCTTAAAGTTGTTTCCTGCCACCGGGAAAACCTGTGGCAGGTGGAGGAGCAGTGTGGACATTTCAGAAGCACCATGAGTTTCTGGCAAACACCCAGCCTCGGCAGGATTATTCTGTTTCGGGGCTGTGCAGAGTCTTTCACAAGGCAGTGTTGAGCTGCCTGGAGCAGGGCTGACCTTGGGCTTTGTAGGCTCCCTCCCACAAGGAGCACTGGCCCTGGATGCCTCGTGGTCAGACCCACAGGGTATGTGCTCCTTTCCCCGGGGGGTGTCATCTGACTGGTGGTTCCTGCACCCTCGGTCCACTGCTTCATTGGTCCCAGGAGGGAGCTGAGCAGAAGCACCTGGTCTGAAGAAGCTGATGATGGCTACTGGCAGGCAAGTCCACAGCTTCCCAGAGAAGAAGCAGTCAGCCATCACAACAGAGCCCCGAATGCGTGGGGGCGGGAGCATGCCTTTATCCAGTGAACGCACACCCTCAGCAAAGTTAGCACAGTGTGTTAGTGGCTTGACGGTGAAAAGGAAGGATGCCGGGAGCTGGCCACCCCCCCACCCCCACCCCCACCCCCGCGCACAGCAGTCCTGGCGGCCCAGGCCTGGAGCGGGCTCCCCCTCACCCAGGCCCCGTGCCAAGGTCTTGAAGGGCATTATCTGGTTTAGTGCTCTCAGCAGCACTGTTGAGGCAGGTGTTGTTAACCCATGTTGCAGACGAGGGAACGGAGCTTCTAATGGTGACGTGACTTACTCAATATTTGCCAATCAAAGGAAGAAGTGTATTTGAAGCCCTGTTTCTCCTCTCTGACAGCGTCTCATGCTCCAGTTGGGCCACTGCACACTTTCTCTTATGCCCCGCCCCCCACCGTCCTCCTTAAAGCTTCCGTGCAAACCGCACCTCCTCCGCAGAGTTCCTTTGATACCGCACAGGGCTTAATTGTCTCCTCAAATACCACACCTGCCTTGATGAAACAATGCGCCCTGCTGTGGTGAGAATCTGCCCCTAAGTCAGCTCCTCGGGGGAGCCTGAAAGCCTAGAAGACAGGGACCTTATGGTCTGTTGTGAGGACTGCCAACAGCCGGCACAGGACAGACAGCGTGCACTCATCAAAACCCGGAAAGAAGAGAAGAGAAGAAGAGAAGAAGGAAGGGAGGGAGGGAGGGAGGGAAAAGAAGAAAAGTAGAATTTTTGTGTGACTTAATCACAACCACTATGAAAAAAGAATATTGATTATTTCTAGTGTATGAATTGGAAAATAAAAAGACACTTGAGTGTGGCCTGAATTTTTCCAGCACGGGACAGTTAACGGGGCAGGTATGAACATGTGACCTATAGAAGGAAAACATCAGGTTCCCACCCACAGGGAATAAAATGTCAGAGAGAAAAAGCTTCTTTTTTCCTATGCGGAGTCAATTTCTGGAATTTTAATTCATGATTTTTTTGAGAGTGAGAGCCTGAGATTTACATTATTAATAACCAGATCTTTCTTACCTTGAGCTAAGGTAAGAAAAATATTTAAGAAAAACTGGTCCATTCTATGACTTCATTAAGCCGTGGAATAGTCACCCCTGACACAGAGTATGGTGCCAATAGAGAGTCAATAAATTCCCGTCGAAAGCATGGACATATACAAGAATGCGTGAATCAATGAGTAAAAAAATGACTCTCACATTTGCAACGACGTGGATGGAACTGGAGGGTGTTATGCTGAGTGAAATAAGTCAATCAGAAAAAGACATGTATCCTATGACCTCCCTGATATGAGGAATTCTTAATCTCAGGAAACAAACTGAGGGTTGCTGGAGTGGTGGGGGGTGGGAGGGATGGGGTGGCTGGGTGATAGACATCGGGGAGGGTATGTGCTACGGTGAGCGCTGTGAATTGTGCAAGACTGTTGAATCACAGATCTGTACCTCTGAAACAACGCAATATATGTTAAGAAAAAAAGAAGAAGAAGACAGCAGGAGGGGAAGAATGAAGAGGAGTAAGTCGGAGGGGGAGACGAACCATGAGAGACGATGGACTCTGAGAAACAAACTGAGGGTTCTAGAGGGTAGGGGGGGTGTGGGGATGGGTTAGCCCGGTGATGGGTATTGAAGAGGGCACGTTCTGCGTGGAGCACTGGGTGTTATGCACAAACAGTGAATCATGGAACACTACATCAAAAACTAATGATGTAATGTATGGTGATTAACATAACAATAAAAATTTAAAGAAAAAAAAGAATGACTCTCAGCCATCATCGTAGAGAAAATAACAAAGTTATGACAATCAGACTGGAGATGGAGCAGGAAAAAGGATTTGAGAGGCCCTGGCAATTGCTGAGGAGTTCAGCAAGAAGGGATTTGGGGAAAGATAAGGAAAACTACGTGGCCCAGAAGAGATTGAGAGACTCGGTAAACTCAGTGACCGCTCTAGAAAGTGAGAGGAAAGGACAGAGGATCAGGTGTGATGTTCATACAGCCTCCAGCCTAATAAAAGCCCCGCATCTTCTATTGGAAACTCAAGCTGAATTCGGAATAAGTTGAAAAAAAAAAAAAAAAGACAAATCCACCTAAAAACATAAGGCAATGAAATTTAGAACAGCAAAGCAAAGGGGGCAAAGGTGAAAGAATTTTGTTTAAATACAAAGGAATATCTGTTAGAGTAACAGTGGACTTCTCCTTGGTAAAGTTGAGAAAGCAGTGGGACAGCAAGGTCAGAGTTCTGAGGGGAAATAAGGGGAACCTTGAGTTGTGTGCTGATCCGTGACCACTGAAATTCATGATGTGATAAAGACATCCAGTTTCACAATTCTAAGACAGATTAGTAATATTCTACATTTAAAGAAGAGACTGTTTATTATAAAAAGGGGGAAAGTACATCCAGAGACGGTGGAGAAAAATTAAAGAAATGAGCTCTGCAAAAACCCTGGTAACTATAACTATGTGTCTAAATCTGATTTTTGTGTTTAGTGGGCTCAGGTTAAAATTCTAGACCACATAAGCAGGCTGAGGGGGTGTGAGTGGGTAGCTAAAGCACACCATGCTCCCTGTGCTTTGGTAGAAGGAGAATAGAGACCTTCAATAATTTCAAACAGTGTTACAAACATGTAGAGTGAATTATATTTATTAAAAGCATGGAGAACATTAAAGAAAGAAAACAAGAATGAAAACATTGTTTCAAACTGGTAGAAAGTAATGTTAGAAAAATTTTAAAAAGGAGAAAGAAAAAGGAAGAAAGAAAGAAAGAAAGAAAGAAAGAAAGAAAGAAAGAAAGAAAGAAAAGGAAAAAAAAGAAAAGAAAGAGAAAGAGAGAAAGGAAATTGAGAAAGAAAAGAAAGTATATGGCTGTTAAAATTAATCATTTACAATTTTGCAAACATTCCTTTCCAGTGGTTGGTGACTCCCTCATTTTGTGAGTTGGTGTCCTGCTCCCACAAGGAAGAAACCAGAACTGACTTCCCAGACGCGCCCTCAGAGCGCAAGCATTTTCTCCACCAAGCAGCATACTTGAATAAGCATGATTGAGGCTTCTCTTCAGAAACCAGAGAATCTAAAAAGTAGATGCCTTGTGGATTCCAATCCGGGGAGGAGAAGAGCAGAGCCCCAGGTCCAGCTGCGGCTTCCCTGCTGAGCCCCAGCAGGGCTGTCTGCCGTGGGCAGAGGGCCTTCCTGCCGGAACCATCACGCCGTGTATGTGGGAACTGCTCCTCACTGCAATTCTCCAAGGATGCTTCTATGGCCCCATGTGACCTTCTCTGAGTGTCTCTACTCTGTTTCAACATTTTTTTTTCTGTTTAAACTATCTAGAATTGATTTGTTATGTGTAACCAGCAGCTTTGATGGCATTACACATGGTAAAGAAAATGCAATGCCATTAAAGCAGTAATAGATTCAAGCAGGATTCTTCAGTGGATGCGAAAACTGATGAGTGGAGGTTTAATAAGTAATAAATATGTACACAGACTCAAAATTATTTGTTAATTACAAACAGAAGACTAGCTTTACAACGGGTTACCCTAACACAGCCTTAACCAAGTAATCTGAGTTAACATCTCCAATAATGGGACAAACTGACATCATGTGCCTACGAATATGGTGCCCTGGGAAGGAAGCATTACTTCCTTAGTACTTTACCAAAAATAAATAAATAAATAAATAAATAAAATAAAATAAAAGCGTAACTTCAATCATAAGGAAGTATGCAACAAACCCCAAATTCTACAAAATAACCAAGCTGAATTTTTAATTGCAAGATCACAGAGGACAAAGGGAGAGTGAGTATTTTCTGGATTAAAGGGGGCTAAATATCCATTTCCACAACCCAATGCAATGTGAGATTCTGAACTGGGTCCTATGGTAGAAAACAGAAAAGTCGCTACAATGAACATCAGTGGGAAAATTCGTACAATTTGAATATGAACCATGAATTCAGGGATACACTGATAGTGTTATATCCATGTTACTTTTCTAGATTTTGATTCATCTTCTATGGTCTGTAAAACCCATTAGCCAAGAAGATGCACTGTGTTGAGACTTATATCTAGTGGAAATGCTGGAGATGAGAATTTTATATCCCAACCCTGAAAACTCTGGTGTGTCCATTTTTCCTCTAAATTCTGCTTGTAAAATGCCCAGTTCTTGCTTTAGCTCATTACAGAGCTAATAGAAGCCAGCTGAACATACCGCATTCTGTCTCAAAATATAATTGTTCAAATCCAAATGTTTATTCAGTACATTTGCTAGCTCGAGTTTCCACGTGTAATGGTTTTACAGATTGGCCACCACTAAATGACATGGGCCGCCATGACTCCAGCCTCCTAAGGCACTCCATCCCTGTTTTCCAGTCTTGTGCTCCACTCAGTCCTAGTGGATGGCAGGTGCTTTAGATTTTTGTTACAGCAGTACTTGCTACCCAGCAATTTCCACAGTAGTTGTCTACCTACCTACCTACCTACCTACCTACCCACCTACAGGTTTTGCAAACGATTCTTACATGCGATGCCGTAAAGCAATGCACATTTACTATTACTCACATGTCAATGGTCAGCTGGAGAGATTTATTGATCTCAGCTGGGTTCCTGGTCAGTGCTTGGAGTCTGGGCTGTCTCACATGCTGGGGGTCAGCTGGCTGTCATCAGTTTATCATGGCTTCAGCAAGGCCAGCCAACAGACTGAGATCTTATCCATGGGTCCCTCACCTCCCTATAGCCCTCCATGTTACCATAGTAAATTCAGAGATTGAAAGGAGAGCCTGTGTAATCGTGCAGGAGGGCACTTGGAAATTCACATGTACTGTGCAGTTCAGTACTCATGCTTAATTGGTCAAAATAAGTCACATGGCTATGTCCAAAGCAAGATTGGACAGAAGTAAAAGTTATAGGGAGTGGATACAGGGAGCCCCCTAGTTGGGATCTTTGTGCAATCAACCTACTGTATGGAGTGACCTGATTTGCAATGAATAAACAACTACAAATCAGGGGGAAATACAGCATTTGCACGGGGAGCAACTGGTAAAGCCAATATCTATATAGAAGAAAATTAATCTTGGCCTCTACCTCACAGCAGAGACAGAAATTAACTTGAACTGAACCACAGACTTGAATGTGGAAGAGAAAACAAGGAAGCTTCTAGACACCTTCCCTTTGATTTATGCCCAAACTTTGGGAGTTCCCTTTGAAAACACCGACCAGTTCATAAAAGTCCCCTCTTCAGAAATAGGGAATGTCTCTACTGTCTTCAAAATAAATTTCAATACTTTAGCTTAAATCCCTTTGAAACCTGACCTCAAGCCCCATCCCGAAGGTGGGCCCCTCCCCACCAGCTCCTGTGATGATGGCACTGGAAAGAGCCTGTCTCCTACCTTGTCTGGGTGCTCTGTTCTCAGCACCGTCTCTAATAGGTGGAATGTTAATTATGATTTTCAAAAGTATTAGGCCCTTGAAACATGCCAGTGTCCCCCAGTCAGGGGCAAAATTAATTCCCTTGTCCTCGGTGCTCTCCCTAATTTTATTCAGAGTCACGTTGTTCCCTCCTGTGCTCTGTGAGCGTGCACTGTGGTCCATACTGCCTCCCAGGGCCTGGCATGTCCCGCCTCCTGCCTGACAGACAGACAGGGGTGGGGGAGGAAGGAACTGGTGGAAGGGAGGTTGGAATCCGGCAAGGTCTCAGGGTCAAAAAATGTGTAAGTTAATTTTTACTGAAAAATAAAGGCGCTCTTACAACGGGGGATTACTGGTCATCGTAGACTCTCGCTTCTGTTGTGGCCGTCCATGTTGGAAACCTTGTGCCAGTTTACTAATATCTTTTTTTTATTTTTATTGTTATGTTAAACACCATACAATACATCATTAGTTCTTGATGTAGTGTTCCATGATTCATTGTTTGTGCATAACACCCAGTGCTCCATGCAGAACGTGCCCTCTTTAATACCCATCACCAGGCTAACCCATCCCCCCACCCCCCTCCGCTCTAGAACCCTCAGTTTGTTTTTCAGAGTCCATCGTCTCTCATGGTTCGTCTCCCCCTCCGACTTACTCCCCTTCATTCTTCCTCTCCTGCTATCTTCTTCTTTTTCTTTTTTCTTAACATATGTTGCATTATTTGTTTCAGAAGCACAGATCTGTGATTCAACAGTCTTGCACAATTCACAGCGCTCACCGTAGCACATACCCTCCCCGATGTCTATCACCCAGCCACCCCGTCCCTCCCACCCCCCACCACTCCAGCAACCCTCAGTTTGTTTCCTGAGATTAAGAATTCCTCATATCAGGGAGGTCATATGATACATGTCGTTCTCTGATTGACTTATTTCACTCAGCATAACACCCTCCAGTTCCATCCACGTCGTTGCAAATGGCAAGATCTCATTCCTTTTGATGGCTGCATAATATTCCATTGTGTATATATACCACCTCTTCTTTATCCACTCATCTGTCGATGGACATCTTGGCTCTTTCCACAGTTTGGCTATTGTGGACACTGCTGCTATAAACATCGGGGTGCTTGTACCCCTTCGGGTCCCTACATTTCAGTTTACTAATATCTTGTGGAAAATTATATATATATATGCATATATATGAAATTGCTGGGTACATGCTCATAGGAGCCTCTTCTGTCGGCCGCTACTTAAACCTCCACCAACACCAACCAGCTGAAATATATATATATATATATATATATATATATATATATATATATTTACACATATATATGTATTGTATTACATATAAATATATATATAATTACATATATTTATTAAAATATATAAATGTATAGATAATATGTAATAGAATATTAATAATATACATATATATATGAAAGAGAGTGTGTTTGAACAAATGGAGAATCAAAGTTTAATTTACTTGGATTTGGGAGGAATGGAAGTTCATTTTAATGCCCTGTTGACATTTATTTCACAGAAATAACCACATTATCCCCCACTTTTAACTCTGCCCATTGCCAAGGACAGGAGAAAAAGATGTTAGATTCTTCATAGAGCAAGAATTAAAGTTCCGATAATCGCTTAAACTAGGTTTTCCACTGAGTCTCTCGTTTTCATTTTCATTGAGGGGAAACAGTCTTGTAAAAGTGTGGAGAGTGTCCTTCCAGACCTTTCTAGACTTCACGGCTGAGCTTGGCTGGATGGCCCAGAGGGAATGCTTTAAATCGATGCAGAGTGTTTTGCTGGGTACATAGGAGCCTCTTCTATTTGCAACTACCTCCACCTCCACCAACCCAATCAGCTGAAATAAGGACTCGGTTTATGTTTGTTGCTTAGAATGAGCTGAGATGTATATTTCCTGCAGTGTTATTAGTCTTGAAATGATCTTCCAGACAGCCCAGGCCAAGGATTATTTATTTTTAAAGAAGTCTGTATAGTATTGATATTTACCTTACCGATGACAGATTTGGATACTTGTTTTATTTTTTTTCCCTATATCCGTGATTTAAACAGAGGGAAATCCCAATAGTTTAGAATCTGTGATAATTTTATACGACTTAGTTGAGGTTTATCTTGCCACACTCATTAGTTATGACTCAAATAATAGTCCTTTCATGGTCAAAGATTCAGATTGTTTTTCTCTCTAATTACTCATTTTGACTGGGTGAGCATATGCAGAACAGAATTCTATGCTGGTAGACCCTTGGAGCGGGCTCCACCAACCTGATTCTACAGGGATCCCTCCCCATGCTGCCAAACCAGCCCCTCCTTTACTCTTAGGTGCTCTTCAAACTCATTACAATAAAGCTTGAGGACTCCAGTCAAACTCGGCTAAGCTGTTCGCGGAAGAGCCAGTACGCATCATTCACACATGGACCCAACAGCAGAGGCTGAATTCCCGAAAACTGTATTGGGATTGCTTTTGAAACCCCAGGAATTGTTGCCTAAAAACACTGTGTTGTGCTCGGAGGCTTTCTCCCTCTTCCAAAATGACATGTGAAGTTTTAGGACGGCTGTTCCGCAGGACTTTCTCCCTGGGGAGGAAAGGTGGATTTCCAATCCACCCTGGTCTTCCACACGCAGTGAAATGTGGAAGAGAGTGTAACCACTTAACACGCTGGGGAGACACTGTCTGCGAGCACAAAGCCCAAGAGGCTACATCTGGGTCTGGGGTGAGGGAAGGATCGAGGTTGTGTGGAAACATAGAAATCAGCACAGAGGGGCAGATAGAAACTTGATTGGATATTAGATGCATTACCACATGGCCAGGGCAAAGCAGCTGCCATCACTCCAATGTAGAACCCACATTTTAAGGAGCATTAACAATCACGGCTCCATGTTCACCTCTTGTTTGATAAAGAATAATTCTATACAGGATGCACATCTGTTTAGGGTTCTTAGATGTAAACTAATCACAGATTACTAAGAGTTTTGAACTCCCAAAGCAAATACAAACAGACGTTATCTTCATGTGACTATATGGAGTGCCGAAGGACTTGAAGTAATGTTTCCATCACTGTTTGTGATCATCTGAACAGTATCATACACATGGCAATTCTAAAGCACCGGTAGATTTTGAACAACTTTAAGGGACAATTTTTAAATACCCGAGATTTATAAGGTCATGGATTTGAATCCTTACCCCTCCCAATTTATTATTGAAATGCCAAAACTAATGTAACAAGGAAAATATTGTATAACTTATAAAATATAAAGAAGTCCTAGCCACAAGGATCTGGGCAGAAATTGACAAGATCACACTGAATGAGGTATCAATGCACTCTGCAATTGGTTTTAAAAGAAACAAACTTACAAATCAATGAGTTTATATGCACATAAAGAGCACCAGAATCGGTAACCCATGTATACATGACCTGGGGTGGGGGGTGGGGAGGCTTAAGTTCAATTCACATAAATACCTGTGTAACAAAGTTCCCCAAAGAGCTGGTACAGACGTAGGATAAACTAGACAGCTGAAATAAAATGTCCTGGAGCCCAGTTTGGACCTTTTCTAGGGGCTGCTGAGAGGATCGGGATTTTGCCGGGAGGGCGCTAGAGTGTGACTGACAGGAAACCAGAGCGCTAGCAGAGAAGTCGTAGGTCCTGCAGAGTCGGGCACGCAGGATGGCTCGACGGTGGTTGGGGCTGGATCACCGAAACCATGTAATTCTCAGAGTCTGTGCTAGATGTGGAATGAAATCAGGTATGTGGCCGCATTTTGTAAAGTATTAAATGGTACCTTAGTCTAAGTTGTTGGCCATTCAAATACTCCTCAAATCTGAGCCATAATACTGAAGTGATGAGCAATCTGCAGGCTTGCTCTTCACAGGGTCCTATGCACATGGCGCCCACAGCAATAAATGTGTCAGGGAACTAAGTCTCTTTCACTGGAGAAGGACTTTCGGCATCAGCAGGCAGCTGGTTTTGTCCTTAGTTGGTCCAGGTGGGAGTCTACAATACTTGCCCTGAATTCTTCCAGGTTGTGATTCCATTTTGCACTTGAAATTTTACTGGGTAAAAGAGAAGGAGAGATGCTAATGGCATACAGTTTCAGTGCTATCAGTCAATTTTCTGATGAATACTTTCTTTTTGCACACTTTTTCCACATGCAGTTCTCAGTCAGCCTCTTAGCAAACGAAGAAAATGCCCATGTCACCGACACACCTCCCGCGCCCGCAAGGAGACGAAGTCAATCTCCTACCAGTTTAAGAAGATTTGCTCACATATTTGCACTGCATTTGAAGAGTTCGTTTTAAAATTGTTTATTACTATGAACAAATTAGGTAAGCATGGTTGTTAATTACAAGTAAATTGAAATGTCTTATTTGAATTGACTTTAATATAGAACTTTGTTCCACTCAATATTAACTGCACTAGTTACACTTACATAACTCATTTGGAAGCATACTAGTTGTCAACGTTGGGTAAGATGCCTAATAAATGTCCCAGAGTCTGACGAAGGCCTGAGCTGCAGATCCACAGCCACTGGCAATCTTCCCAGAGACAAACTATCATTTGATATCTAAAAACCAAGAAGTGGGGTTTTGGGAAAAGAAGATTTCAGTCTCTGGTTCCCCTGGGACCCTCCCAAGACCTTGCAGTGTGATCAGACAGAAAACACAAAACGCATTGTGCCCTGGGATGTTTAAATTAAAATAAATTAAAAATAGAAGCTCCGGGGAGCTACAAATTGGAAGAAAAACTATTCCCAGATAATAAATATTTCAAAAATCTTAACAGAGGATGCAAAATTGCCCTGGAAACAGAACTGGTAAAATTCCCTTTTTAATTTTAATATTGGTCAAGGGAATTTGCAAAATCTGAGAAAACATGCCTGGCTACGTGTACAAGTGCTTGTGTGTGCACACAAACACACGCGAGCATGCCCCGGAAATTCGCACCACTGGAGGTTAGAGTGGAAGGGGGAGACACTGGGGAGGAGGTGGATGCTAGCCCTGGATGCGGGCAGTTTGTGGGGAGATGCCGCTGAGCAGAGCGAAACACTGGGTTCACCAATTCTGCAGTGGATTAGCTTTGATCTGTATTTGAACTTGTTTCTCTATGGTGCATCATATGCCTTTGGCTACAACTGAGTAGCCAGATATGAAATAACCCTTCTTTTTGGTCTCAGCTGAGGCCCCAGAGCTGAGAAGTATCTCAGTTATGCTACCTCCTGAAGGTGGATGGTGAACCATGCCTGCCGTATATGTGATGGCCCAAAACTGGTCAGAGACTCTGAACTCACTCACCTCCAAAGTATAAAGGAAAGGAAACAGACTGAGCATATATTGAGCAAAGTTATTAGGAGTGCTGTACATTCTTTTTGCACCTTAAAACAAAGAGAGTCTCGGAGGGAAAGGATTGGAGAGCAGACTACTGCTGGGGGGTGGGGAGACTTGGAGCTAGCTCCCCATCCTTCCCTGGCTGGGGCTTTCTGAGCTGCAGAAGCTTCCTGGCCAGGTGCTGTGTGGGGAGAGAACTGAGGTGTGCCCTGGAGACCAGCACTGGGCTCTCATGTGGGCAGGTGTAAAGAAGGAAGCTGGTGGGAGCACTCCTGGTGGCTGAGTGAACAGGGACACTCTGGTACCAACAGCGGGGACATGATGTTGACTTCTCCTGAAGCCTGAGCAGCTGCATCCCGAGGTGGCTCAGTTTGTGTCTAGGTGTCCCTAATACAGAAAATGCAAAGTGCATTGTGCCCTGGGATATTTAAATTAAAGTAAATTAAAAATAGAAGCTCCGGGGAGCTTTTTTCTGCCCATGGATGCTGCAGAGAAAGCATCGTTAAAGTCTCCCCTCCCACCGCCGTCATGTCTAAGGCAGAGTCTCCCCAAGAGCCTGAACAGCTGCGGAAGCTCTTCATCGGAGGCTTGAGCTTTGAAACAACCGATGAGAGTCTGAGGAGCCATTTGGAGCAATGGGGAACGCTTACGGACTGTGTGGTAACGAGAGATCCAAACACCGAGCGCTCCAGAGGCTTTGGGTTTCTCACGTGTGCCACTGTGGAGGAGGTGGATGCAGCCATGAACGCAAGGCCACACAGGTGGATGGAAGAGCTGTGGAACCAAAGAGGGCTGTCTCAAGAGAAGATTCTCAAAGCCCTGGTGCCCACTTAACTGTGAAAAAGATTTTTGTTGGTGGCATTAAAGAAGACACTGAAGAACATCACCTAAGAGACTATTTTGAACAGTATGGGAAAATTGAAGTGATCGAGGTCATGACTGACCGAGGCAGTGGCAAAAAGAGAGGTTTGGCTTTTGTAACATTTGATGACCATGACTCTGTAGACAAGACTGTCATTCAAAAATACCATACTGTGAATGGCCACAACTGTGCAGTAAGGAAAGCCCTATCTAAGCAAGAGATGGCTAGTGCTGCATCCAGCCAAAGAGGTCGAAGTGGTTCTGGAAACTTTGGGGGTGGTCGTGGAGGTGGTTTTGGTGGGAATGACAACTTTGGTCGTGGAGGGACCTTCAGTGGTCGAGGTGGCTTTGGTGGCAGTCGAGGTGGTGGTGGATTTGGTGGCAGTGGGGATGGCTATAACAGAGTTGGTAATGATGGTGGTTATGGAGGAGACGGCCCTGGTTACTCTGGAGGAAGCAGAGGCTACGGAAGTGGTGGACAGGGTTATGGAAACCAGGGCAGTGGCTATGGCGGGAGTGGCAGCTGTGACAGCTCTAACAAGGGAGGAGGCGGAGGCGGCTGTGGAGGTGGTAGTGGAAGCAACTTTGGAGGTGGCGGAAGCTATAATGATTTTGGCAATTACAACAATCAATCCTCAAATTTTGGACCCATGAAAGGAGGAAATTTTGGAGGCAGAAGCTCTGGCCCCTATGGTGGTGGAGGCCAATACTTTGCCAAACCACGAAACCAAGGTGGCTGTGGTGGTTCCAGCAGCAGCAGTAGCTATGGCAGCGGCAGAAGGTTTTAATTACGGCCAGGAAACAAAGCTTAGCAAGAGAGGAGAGCCAGAGATGTGACAGGGAAGCTACAGGTTACAACAGATTTGTGAACTCAGCCAAGCACAGTGGTAGCAGGGCCTAGCTGCTAGAAAGAAGACATGTTTTAGACAATACTCATGTGTATGGGCAAAAAACTCAAGGACTGTATTTGTGACTAATTGTATAACAGGTTATTTTAGTTTCTGTTCTGTGGAAAGTGTAAAGCATTCCAACAAAGGGTTTTAATGTAGATTATTTTTTGCACCCATGCTGTTGATTGCTAAATGTAATAGTCTGATCATGACGCTGAATAAATGTGTCTTTTAAAAAAAATTAAAAAAAATAAAAACAGAAGCTCCAGGGAGCTACAAATTGGAAGAAAAACTATTCCCAGATAATAAATATTTCGAAAATCTTAACAGAGGATGCAAAATTGCCCTGGAAACAGAACTGGTAAAGTCCCATTTTAATTTTAATATTGGTCAAGGGAATTTGCAAAATCTGAGAAAACGTGCCTGGCTACGTGTACACGTGCCTGTGCGTGCACACAAACACGCGCACAGAGCTCTCAGTGCGTACTCTAACGGCTGTGCGTGCACACAAACACGCGCACAGAACTCTCAGTGCGTACTCTAACGGGACAAGGGAGCCCTTATTCAAGCCCTGCTCCGGCCTGGGTTTGCCTCACATTTAACAGGCATGAATTGACAAGGGAATTTACTGGACTTACGGCATAAGAACCAGAGAAAAAGAGGCAAACCACGAAGAATAAACAAGAAGAACCAACGTGTCTAAGCAGATGACGGGTATGGGGACTGAAAAGTAGATTGTGAAAAGATCTCCAAGGACTCGGGTTAGGTCCCTGAGGGTAGGACTATCATCAAGAAAATTAGAGAAATCGAGAGGGACTTGTTTGGAGAGGTTGTGCTAAGGCACAGAGGTGTGCAGCCCACAGCCAAGCAGGTGGCTAAGGAAGTAAGTGGAAATCTAAGAGGAAAAACAGGAATTACCCAATGCTTACTCCGTCTATGAAACTCTGGTGAAGAGAGAGAGAGGGAGGAGATTTTCTGAGTTTATGTTCTATTTGTTGTAAAAAGTAGAACTCATATTAATATGTCAAGTGTTATAAATGCTACAAAAAAAATGCTAACGGATCAAAAAGGGTGTCAGTACTTGCAGGTGGAAGACAAAGTTTAGCTGAGCCTGAAGGATGGATGCTGGTAGGTCTAGTGATCAGACAGAGAAGCGATGTCGGCAGAAGCAGGAGTGTGATACGAGAAGCAGAGGCAGGAAACCAAGAGACTGTTCACACTCCCAGCGGCCAGGGTCTGACAATGGGGCACAGGGGGGAGAAAATGGCGTGGATGAGGGTCACCCCGCCCGACGGGGTGGGGAGGGTGAGGGGTTGCATCTGGCACTGATTTTGATGAATCTGTGGATGTGTTGGTTTCTGGTATGTGGTGAGGGCAGAGGAGGGTGATGAGATCTGGGAGGTTTTTCCCAAGACCAGCAGCAAAGATGATGACAGGGAGAGAAGGCAGATCCCCAGTTCCCTTGGGGAGAGCGGCTTTAAGGATCCAAGCAAAGCCGGGCCTCGCAGCAACGGTGAAGCAGAAGCACATGGACTTGGGGACAGAGTGGTTACCAGGAGAGGGAGCAAAGTAAAGCTAAGAAGACTCAGGTACGGAGCCTGGATGTCCGGGATCCTGGTGAGGAATTTGGAAGAGGCAAAAAGGGAAGATGCGGGTCTACTATTTGACATGATCACAAGGCACTGCTGGGACATCCAGATGGACACCTGCCACCGGCAGAAGGAAGCCAAAGCTGGAAAAATTGAAATTGCTCATGGAAAGCAGAGAGTTGGTGCCTCAGACAGGTGTTCTCAGGTTTCAGCTCACACTGGCCTCACCCGGGGGGTGGGTGACAGCACAGATTGCTGGGTCCACCCCCGGAGAGTCTCTGAGCCAGCGGAGCCAAGATGGGGCCTAGGAACTGACTGCGTCCCCTAGTCCGAGCACCACAGTTAGAGAATCATGCTTTAGACAGTAAATTACAAGGGCAGGGGCTGTGGGGGAAGATCCGGAAAGTCCAGAGAAAGCATGATTACATGTGCTCCCCAAGCTGAGCTCCCCATAAGATCCCCAGTGGAGCTCACAAATACGAAAACCAAGACCAGCCACCTCCCTACTC
The DNA here is from genome assembly GCF_003265705.2 of Callorhinus ursinus. Taxonomy (NCBI): domain Eukaryota; kingdom Metazoa; phylum Chordata; class Mammalia; order Carnivora; family Otariidae; genus Callorhinus; species Callorhinus ursinus. Next base: position 89,588,366 of record NW_027397065.1, on the reverse strand, counting down.
AGGAGAGGAGAGGCTCAGCCCTCTCCCCCTGAGTCCCTGGCTGAGTGGACATGGTCCCAAACAGTGTCATTGGTATTTTCAAAGCTCTCCACATAGCATTAACAGAAATCCAGGGTCGAAACACGCTGATTAAGGAGCTGAGAAAAGAGTAAAATTTGTTTAAAATTTAAAAACAGAGGCAGTTAAGGAGCCCAGGGCACAAATCTACTTCTCTTTTTATTTCTCAAGAAAAAGACAGAAAAACCATTAGCTCATAGATTCCCCAATTGGAAGGTTGGCAACTGAGAGAAGAAATCACTCACTGTTATGGCGTCTTCAAGAGATGAACAGTGGTCGATGCTCCAAGAGCACCCGTGCCCATCCCCTGGCCCCAGAAGGACGTTGCTCAAGTGCCCTGACAACTGTGCAGGAGGGCTGCCTGCTGTGGCAGCCAGGAAGGATTCGGGAGATGTAATGATTTTCTGAACAGACACATGGATTTAACGTTGAACTGAATTCAATGAACATTGAGTTGACTTTAATTTGCTATCAGAAAAATATATTTCTTCTCCGCTGGGAACTGTTGTGCCACATACAGAATTGTTTTGTTCGAGATGGAGAAGTGCTTGCAGATGATTTAGACTCCCACTCACGCACCGCAGAATGAGAAGACATGGTGGTCTGGCCAAGGTGTTGGGGCAGAGGGCGGGGCGGAGGGGCCTGAGAGGGTGCAGTAGAGCTGGTCCTACCCCCCCCAGCCCCCATGTCCCCTCGGGTTCACATGTCTGCTCTCCCACCCTGGCAAGGAATTCTTCTTCCCCCCCTTCCTCATAGAGGGCTAAGGAAGTTCTCACACACATGCACTTTAATTGAACCCAAAGAAATTAAAATCAAAGCAAATGATTGGCAAAACCTGTGAAGTGTCCTCCGCGCTGACATTTCTCCAGGCATTCCCACCCCTGCATAAATTGTGCTCAGAGGAAGAAAAACGTGTTTTTGGAAATCTGAGGTCGTGGGAAGGACTTAACATCAAAAAGCCCACACGTGATCCTTTCCTAGGGGAGGTTAAGCTGCTGTTCTCAGGGTGGCTCAGTCGGTTAAGCATCTGCTTTCAGCTCAGGTCATGACGCCAGGGTCCTGGGATGGATTCCCGCGTCAGGCTCCCTGCTCGGCGGGGCTCTGCTTCTCCCTCTCCTTCTCGCTCCTGCCGACTTGTGCTCGCTGTCACTATCTTTGTCTCTCCTTCTCTCTCAAATAAATAAACAAAATCTTAAAAAAAAAAAAAGAAGATGGTGTTCTCAGAAAGCTGAGAGTCCAGAGACACGGAGGGGGTGGATATTCACCATATAGAAGTTAGGTTTGCCAATCCTGACCAAATCACTCTTGTAAGATGGTGCTTTCGGACTCACAGTGGTCTGAGAGCATCTCCTGCAGCTGAGCCAGTGAGGCCAGGGGGTCAGTTAGGGCACAGTGTCTGAGGACCTGCAGGAGGATGTGGTGAGGACACAGACGCTGAGCCCAGGGAGAGCAGGGCAAATCTTCGCAGGGGCTGCGGCTGTCCCTTCACACCCCTGGGTCTCAGTGACCCCATCTGTGAAGCAGGAATCTTCATCTACCTCCTCTCCCTCAGTGATGGTGCGGATTCAGCAGGTGAATAAACACTCTCTAGTGTATAGCAGATGCCATAGGAAGGCCCACTGTCACCTGAAAATTCATAATCCAAACGGGGGGTTTGTCTTCCTGGCTTTCTCAGGAGCTGGGTGATGGGCTGTGAGGGTCTCTGGTTTACCGCGTTGTTCTTTACCTGCCTGGAGCACCCACACAGGGAGCAGAGAACACACTGCGTGCAATCCCAGACTGCAGGCACTTCCCGCTTCCCGTGACCCCGCGAGCTTATCCAGTGCCATCAAAGACCGTCAGCCTTGCTTCTGATGTTTCCACCAATGACTCTGCTCACCACATCACATTCAATGGATTATTTACCCAAATATGCATAAATTTTTGAAGTGGAAATCCAGCACACCTTTAATCAGAAGCCTTCCTAGAAGCCAAGTTTCAGACACAGAAGCCCCCAGTGTCCAAAAGCCTTGAGGCTGGTGATGTTAGAGTTTGTGAATGAGGCAGAGATGGTGGAGTGCAAGCAGGGGCCCGGGAACTGCATCTGTGCAGAACGTACAAGGCCACCCAGGGGTCCCCAAACAGGGCTCCTCCAGGCAGCCCCGGGACCCCCTGCATCCCGCCTGTTATGTGATAGTGTGTGTTAAAAAGTGGGTTTTGGACAACACGCTTTGGTATTTTCACCTTAAAAGAGCTCACGGCGTTAGAAAATTCGGCTCACTAGCCAGAGGGCCCATGGCATCCCTGTGGTGATGGGGAGAGTTTCCTCTCCCTCCCCGCACAGTGTATCCATCTGTGCTGGACGCTCGGGCAGGGTCGTCAGAGTCTCCGTGGGAGCAACGGCCTCCCACCACTTTCACACCAGGATGAGCCAGTTTGCCCCAAAGCCTGAACCACACTCACTCAGACAGGGCTCCCCCGCCCTCCATGGGATCACAACATTAATCTTTCTATTGAAGGGAGATTGAATTCCCTGCATGATCTACGACCTGGAGACCCAAGCAAGAAGCATTTCGAGGGGCCATCATGCTGTGTTTTGTGTTAACCCCGGTTACTCAGTGCTGAGTGCAGTCACTGGAACACTCGGAAATACCTCTGGGGTCAGAAATCAGTTCTGTGAAGAGTGAGCTATTAACTGGGTGCAGAGGTGGTCTGGCCAACACAGGCCTCCCCGGTGACACCACGCTCCCTCACAGGAGCTGGCCCTGGGTCGGGCGAAAGTTAGCCCATGCCATCAATTGCTAGCTTGCTGGACACAAGGGACCCCCTTATGTCATTGGTGTCCCTTCTGGGTACCCACACGCCTGATGGAAGACACTGGGTGAGAAATTACAGCCTGCAGGGGCCCTAGACACTCAACTCTGCCGGCTAAGCAGACATATGCCAGTGGTCAGTGCCCCTGCGCCCGAGAAAACAGCCCTGTGACATCCTGATGCCAAACGAAGAGCCAGGCATTCCAACCAGCGGGCTGCGTACTGCAAGGAACAGTAAGGACCATGTCCGTTAATAAAGCTGGAGTGATTTATATATGCATACCAACATAAATGAAGAGAAATGCACCCCTGCTGTTTCAGCGAAGAACGCAAGCTCAGAAGGTGAATGTTAATTCCTTCTTGTATCATCTCAGAACATTATTGTTCCCCCTGCTCCTAAAATATCGCCTCTTTCCCCATTGTCACCCTTTGTGGGTAACTACAGGTCATTCTGGAACGGAGTTAGCCTTTCAACCGAGCAGTGGCCTCTAGAACAGCTGACCATTCCGCCTGGTCCCCACGAGATCCACGTGGCTTGGCTTTGTCCTTCATGGAAGGAAGAAACTGGTAAATGAAGGCTTTATCTGGGCCATAGGCCTGAATGGCAATAAAACTGGGGGGTTCTCTTCCTGAGGAAGGAGGGAAAACAGCTACTGGGAGATCATTGCCTGGCTCAGCCCTATCCACTCTTCCTCTGACATGAGAAGATTGTTCATGTGATCAGAGGTGGCATTTGTCAAGCAATGCAAGTCCCTTTTATGTTTGGGGTTACATGGGGCCTGGACAGAACACTTACTCCCTAATTTTCTGATGCCTAAACTGTCTCTAGGGATACCTCGCCTTAATATGCACTGGAATCTGCCCTCCCAGCAATAAGGCTTCATCCAAGTGCATTTTCAAAGTCAAACTAAGACTTTCATCTTAACAAGCATTGCCATCCCACATCTTTATCTCAGAATGGACCAACCTGTCCAGACACCGGCTAGGAATCCTACTTTGGGAATAGGCTTCTCGACCAGCGTACAAGGAACACCAGAATCCAAATCCCACCCCTTCACTTCCCAGGCCTTCCTCCTCCCTGGAGGACCTGAAAAGCTGATGGACGGCACAGACCTCTGCATTATCCAGCCAGCCGCGTGGCCCACCATCTGGCAGGCAGGCATCTGTTGGTGAAGCTACCGCTTTAGACCTGCACCGCTGTTGACAGCTGCGTGTGAAGGACTTGGCGTCTTATGAATTACATTTTTTTAAAAACTCTAAAAATAAGTAGAATTACTACCGTACCCTCTCTTTATAGGTGAGGAAATCAAGACTCAAAGAGGCTGAGTGACATGCCCTGGTTCACACAGGCTGTGAGTGAGCTGGCGGTCCAAGCCCAGGCCTCTCCCCTGCAGGCCACTCCCCTGCAGCCCAGGGCAGGCAGGCAGGGCCTCACTCCACACTGTTGAACTCGCTTAAACAAAAATGTATGTTTAGATGAGGCAGCAGCAAGACACAGCCGCTTCAGCTTGTGCCAAATTCCCTGTAACCAGAGTCAAGCCGTGTATCGTGGCTTCAAACCAAACTCAGCTGCTACTTTTCTTTTCACGGGTATTGTTTCAATGCCAACGGTGGATTTGTTCTGAGGATTTTTATATGCCTAGCTTCTTGTTGGCTTTCTCCCCAAAGGTGGTTTTATATGCAGAGTTTCAGCACACACATCTTCTTTTATTATTAGTGGTATTAACTGAAACCTGTTGACTTCCTGCCTGTGGCCCCTGGGACTCTGGTTGAGGAGCTGTCCCTGAATCAGAGTGACCCTCGCTGCTGTGATTCATCTGGTTTGGGTCAAAACTGTCATAACCCACTGCTTTCTAAAAGAGCAACTGAGTCCGTGGCTGAAGACCGCTCACAGAGGGTGCCCTGACAGGTGGGATGAGCCCTTCCTCCTGCTCCCTTCTTAATTCCCCTGCCACCTTTTCTTCTTTTYCCTATTACTGGTAAGTGCCACCCACACTGCCAGGGACATGGCAACGTAAGTCCTTGGTAGGYCTAGACTGGTCCCCACGGCCACAGTGCCGGAGCCTGGCGAACCCAGGAAAGGGGAACCCTTTAAGCAACTAGGGATTTTAGGAACTGAAAACATTTCCTTTGCATGGAATTTGATAGTATATGGTGCATTAGGATCTGCAGTGGCTGTCCTTGGACATTTTCTGCTCACTGGTAGAATTAGAAGATCACGTGACATTGGAGTAGGAGGATTTCATCTTAGAGACTTGAGGGTGCTGGGTCCATTGTGGGTGTCAGTAGGCAAAGCTAAGCCTCCGGGAAGGAGTTAAACATGAGATTTTATATTGAGAGCACCCACATTGATCCCGAAATAAAACAAACCAACGGCAACAGCGGCAATGGAGCAGAGTCTGGGGCATAGAGAACCCAAGCACAGTTTGCAGGGGTCATGGGACCACGGCTGAGATCACCTGTACTGACCGCCATATGAACCGTAGGCTTTCAGGCACAGGAACAAGGTACGTGGATGTTGTGAAACAGAATCCACGGTAGGGTCTCTACCTAGCCTCCTACTGAATTACTGAATGGTTTGTGTTGAACGGTTTGTCCTGTATTACCTTGAGATTTTCGCAGTCAACAGCGTAAAATGAGCAAAGTGGGGATTATTCTTAGGTACAGATTAGGATACTGACTCAAAACAGTTACATGATTCATAGGAACTTGCCGGAAATTCAGAATGTCAAAGTCAGGCCCAAGTCTTCCTTCCATCTACCTCGCCATCTAGAATAGCTGATCATTCCCCCTGTCCCTGCAAGACCTAGATTTTGATTAAACGAGATCCACGCGGCTTTGCCCCTCGTGGAAGGGAGGAACGGGGAAATGCAGTCTTTACCTCCATGTGGAACACAGGATTTCAACTCATGAACTTGACCTTCACAGCTATCACTTCCCCAGTGTGTCACTTACTGCGAGGGACCTAAAGAGGAGGGGCGATTTCTCCAAACCCTGTTGACAGTATTTTTTTTTCATGAGTGCAACTATTAAACCCTCAGAGTGTTAATGGTTAGAGATGTAAATTGTAACTGAAATTGTAAACTGTCCAAATAAAGAACAAAGAATACCCTAAAGAGAATCTTTGCCTGTGATTCCTGCCAGACCTGTTCTTTTAGGAATCAGACGCTGAGGTTTGGGAGTCCCAGACTCCAGGTGGATAATTCCTAACAACTCAGGTACTGTACCCCACCACAGTCCTAGGAAAGGTGTTGGTGAGTAGCAACAGAATATTATGCTGCCATGTAAATGGATAAACTAGACACACAAGTGTGAATGTAGATTACATCAGTCATAGGATGTCAAGAGGTTAAGGGGAAAATGGTGAGCCTCCAAGTCTTTTGATCTAACAAATGAATGGCCCAAGGTCTTTATTTCGTCAATCAAGACATCTCGGGGTGGGATTGAATGGCTAACCCAAGACGTAAAATGCGGACAGACATCAAAGTCCTGCTGACAACATCGAAGCCATTGTGGGCAGATTAGCATTGTTCTCGAATGCTGCGTTTGTCTATTTGCCTGACTCCCAAAAGCTTTCCATGCCCCTCTACCCCATGGAGAGAACCCTCACTGTGATTCCATGAGTGAGAACGCAAGATATATTTTCTGTACCTTCCAACACGAATCTCTTATTCGAATGCAAAGAGGCTTCCAGCTCTGGTTTCCCTCAATCCTGGGCTGACACACACGGATTTTTGTATACATTCACCTTCTGTGTTCTTACATTCTGCCCCCTTTCCAAGAAATTCCCCATAAAGCTATTTATGTACATCAAGAATTCCTAATAGAGGTTCTCTAAGCCAAATTTTATTATAATGCTTTCATTATTTTGTGTTATGTTTTATATACTTTTCCTCATTAAAAAAAAAAAAAAACTTGCCAAAATGATGTAGAATTCAGTTATCGAAGAAGGCAGGAAACGTGGACCTGATCGTCAAGTACCATGTGCCGACGTGAACCATGAGCTTAATTTTCCAGGAGCAAGCAAGGCATTAAATGGCTGAGTCAGTGATCCATCATGTCAGCCCAGTGCTTGCTGCCCTCTCACATGGGATCCTGCTCAACCCTTCGTACCTCAGAGAGATTTTCCTGACAATTTATTCTAATACATACACACACACACACACACACACACACACACACACACACACACGAGTTTCCTATTTCCAAAGAAAGTACCTCCATCACATGTCTTTGATCTATCTGTGGGTAATTCAAGTTTAAAAGACCATGCTAAATCTCTCCTACTGGAACCAACTTTGAGTCCATACTGATACAAAGAAATGACTGCATGAACCAGTAAATGGGAAATAAAACACAAATCTCCCATACAGAAGAATTCCAAGGAGCTTATGTAGACATTTCCTCATCAAGAAGGATTTGCTCAGCGCCCCCACCTATGGGTCATGCTTCATGGATCATCCGTAGGTGGGGAATCCTCGGTGATGTATTACCAAACAGGACAGTACAAAAAGGGGGAAAGATAACATTATGGTGGGGATACCTAACAAACACAGTTTTGGCCAGGTGACCAAGGTCGACATCCTCACTGTCAGCTCATGTTGAGAGTTGGGACGCTTCACATTATATGATGAAAAGGGTACTTTACACTGTGGTCTTCCTTCTAAAACCTGCAATACGAGTCTGATCATGAGAAAAACATCAAACAAATACAAACTGAGTGATCATCTATAAAACTCCTGATCAGTATTTTTTGCAAAACTGCCAAGGTCATCAAAAACAAGGCAAGTCTGAGAAAATGTCACAGCCCAGAAGAGCTTAAGGAGACAAGATGATTAAATGTAATATGATATCCCAGATGGGGTCCTGGAACCAAAAAGGGCATTAGGTAAAACTAAGGGACTCTGAATATGGAGGTTGGTTAAAAGTAATGCATCACTGTTGTGTTATCACTTGTGACAAACATATAATAATCATGTAGGTTATGTACTAACAACATGGGAATCTGGATTCAGAGTATAAAGGAATTCTTTTGTGCTATCTTTGCAACTATTCTATAACCCCAGCACTGAAGTCCAAAGTTTGTTTAAATAAAAGCACTCTGTCATATATGAACAAAACTTGGAGTTGAAAGTATAAACATAATGATAAAAATTATCAATGGATGTGAGGGCTCTAGCTGACTACAAATAGTCAATAAACTGCAGAGTTGTGGGGCACCTGGGTGGCTCAGTTGGTTAAGCGGCTGCCTTCGGCTCAGGTCATGATCCCAGGGTCCTGGGATCGAGCCCCACGTTGGGCTCCTTCCTCAGCGGGGAGCCTGCATCTCCCTCTGCCTGCCGCTCTGCCTACTTGTGCTCTCTCTCTCTGTCAAATAAATAAATAAAATCTTTAAAAAAAAAAAAAACCTGCATAGTTGTACTGAAGAATTTTCTTAGGACAAAAGCCCAGAGTGAAAACACTTAAAACACAAGTGGAAGAACAAAAAAACAGATATAGAAGCTCACTAGGGAGATGAAGGGATTACAGAATACATAGAAGAAGTAGGTAAGAGATGGAGGACGGAGAGGGAGGACTTCCATCCAGGGCAGGAAAGAGTGACAGAAAGATGGTATTGAAACCAGTGATGGCTAAGAGGTTTCCAGAATGAAAGAAAGCTGGGAGACTTCTGTTCCACATGTACACCAAATACTGAATAGAATAAATTTAAATAAATCCATGTTTTCAGAAAAGCAGGAAGTCAAAAATCAGCTCTTCCCAGGCTCATGGGCTGACCTGTTTGTTACTAGCACCTGTTAGATTGTGCAGTGGGTGACATGAACAACAGGACATGGTGGTCTTTTAGGAGACAAAACAGACACCAGCCATGGAACCACGTTCATTTGAGAGCAGGCTTCTCACCGGCAAGAAAATCTGGCAAAACAATGTTCTGAGGGGAAACCTTCTATCAACCCAGACTTCCATGTTGACTGGAATGGTTCAGCTTTAGGAAATTAATATAATTCATCACCTCATTGGATCTAGGACTAAAAAAAGCACCCTCATTTCAGTAGATTCACAAGGCTATGGTAGGATTCCATATACACTCTTTTTTTTATTTTTTATTTATTTATTTGACAGAGAGAGAGACAGAGACAGAGAAGGAACACAAGCAGGGGAAGTGGGAGAGGGAGAAGCCTGTTTCCCCTGGAGCAGGGAGCCTGATGCGGGGCTCGATCTCAGAACTCCGGGATCATCACCTGAGCCAAAGGCAGATGCTTAATGACTGAGCCACCCCGGCGCCCCTCCATATATACTCTTGAAAAACTCACTTGGTGAATGAGGAATGCATAGCTGTTGTCATAGCTAATTCAGAACTATAGTGTCTTCCCATTAAAATCTGGAATGAGGCAAGGTTATCTGCCATCAATTTTATAATTCACATTTTTCTGTAAGCAGTAACCATTGTTACAAGACTTGAAGAAATCTGAGAAATATGTCACAAATAATAGAAAGTTCTATTAACAAACAATCATTATTCATAAATACTAAGTTGGTCTACCGATACACACACACACACACACACACACAAACAATTCAAGGTGACTGATGAGAAAAACAAATGAACAAGAATTATATGCTTCTATATTTCAGAAGTAACTATTAGAAATGTTATGGAAAACAATATTTGTAAGTGGCACCAAATTTAAATGCAGCACCTTTTTGGACAAAACTATGAAACCTCCCCAAAGGTCATAAAGTCATGGATTAAGGGAGCGCCTGTCCACACTCTTCTGGGGGGCAGGCCCGCCATGGGAGCAGGTGACCTTGGGGAAGAGCAGTGAGCCGGTGACAGCAAACCTCACGCCGGGAAACACAGATGCCTGATCACCTGCATGGTTGACACATTATGGAAAAAGCTAAAAGCCAATTGTTAACTGGGGAGAAGGTGTGCAGTGCAGAATGACAGAGAAAAAATGTTTCTGTTTCTAGTAATACTGAGGTCTTAGAAATTAGAACGGACAGTTTGTTAAAACAGTCTAAATAAATGAACTTGCAGTACTCAGAAGTCCAAATGGTCTCCTGCCCATCTTTTTCTCAGCACCTCATCTTCCCTTGGGGCTGGGCTTGTTTTGATTCTCCCAATACACTGTCCTCGGACCAGGTCCGCCCCCACACAGCCCGGCATCCCTGCCACGTTGCCCAGCGGCCCGAGCCCCATGTCTCCCAGCCCAGGGGATGGGTGACTGTGTAGGATCAGAGGAGGCTCCCCTCCAGCCCTGCCCCCACCGCCCTGCCCTGGCCCCACCTGCAGCCCCACCCCAGTGGCTCTTGCTCCTAAGGGACCTTTGCCTGTGGATCAGCACCTCAAACCAGCCCTGCTCTGGCTGCCCAAGCTCTTCAAAGTTTCTGTGTGGTTGGCAACTTTGTCTCCTTTCCCTGTGAGCAAGCGCCCATCTAGTGAAATTCAGAAGTCCCGTGAGGCTATGCTCACTTCCCAAGCAGCCAGGCTGAAATGCCCGGGGAAGCTTGTAACCGACAAAGAGTTAATATGAGTTACATGAATGACTCTATAAACTAAGAGGTGCCTTAGATGTGGCACGAGAAACTTATGTAAGCTGGAAAATGCGGTCAAAGGTTAAATTATACCAGAAAGAACTCAGAACCTGAAAATTTTAAATGTACTACTAGAAGGGCACCTGGGTGGCTCAGTCAATTAAGCATCTGCCTTCAGCTCAGGTCATGATCTCAGGGTCCTGAGATCGAGCCCCGCATCGGGCTCCCTGCTCAGGGGGGAGCCTGCTTCTCCCTCTGCCTGCCATCCCCCTCTTATGCTCTCTCTCTCTCTCTCTCTCTCTCTCTATCAAATAAATAAAAATCTTCAACAAAAATGTACTACTAGATATGTTACATTGACGGAGTTTACTAAACCAAATAAATACATGCTTTTTGTTTTTCTTGTGTTACTGAAATACCAACCATTCTTTATATGACCAAGTGATTGATTCAAGAAAAAAAAAAAAAGCTGTGTCTTATATAAAGTCTATACAAAGTCTATGCTGTTTTGTATAGAGTCAGCATCTTGGGAATGTTTGCCAAATACTTTAATCCCCCAAACTTTACTTTCTGATTGCTTGGTTCAAGCATTCTATCTTTGGCTATAAAAGTCCTGTCACGTGATATGTTAAAAGTCCTCATTAAGTGCTTCTGTTATTGTTGCTTACAGAAGCTCTCTCCCCAATAACCTTGACTGGAGACACCCGAAGTCCATGTAAGTGACTAGAGTGCACATTTTGTTCCTTCAGGTGGGAGAGTAGAAGGCACCAGGGTCCCCACAGGAGGGCGGAGGGAGAGGTGGGAGCCTAAGTTCTGATGACGCTCACAATCCCAAGGCCACCTGCACCTGCACCGGGCAGTCTCGGACCGCGATGAGAGGAACACCAGTGCTCTTGAGTGGCACCTGCTGCCTGTCCGGACCAGCCAGGCGCTGTGCCAGGTACTGCCACCCCCAGAGCTTTCCAGGGATCTTCCTCCCACAGAATGTCCTCTACTTCTCTTCCCTTCCTTTCTAAGATCACTAAAATTAGACTGGTTTTGCTCATGATCGTTTCTGAAATGAGACTCAAACCGTAAATGAGTTCTCTCTGGTTTGGGACATTCAGGTGTCCCTCTCTGGGAAATGGGAAATAACAGGCACCAGCCAACATTGATGGATGATGTAGAGGAAACAGGTGACTCTCCGCACGTGCTAGCCAAGTCTGGAATCTCTGGAAGATCCTTACAGTGCTGCTTGAATCTAATTCAAAACTTTGGAATTGGAGCAGGTGAGGATCACCCTCCCCTCCAGCCCCAGACATGTGTCAAAACCTCCGCATTGGTCCACTTCCAAACCACAGGCCAAATGGCAGAACTGTGCGCTCCTGCAACAGTTCCTGATCTCTGCAGAGACTAAATACACGACGTCTGGTGACAACGGGTGACCAAGGATGTCCGTCCCTCTGCAAGGTGATGAGAAAACCCACAGGCCACATTCCTGCAGAAAGCCTGTGTCCAAGGTCAGAAGCCCAGCATCACTGTTCGGCCAGAGGGAAGTGGAGGCTGGACCAGAAATGAAGCAGAAGGAGTAGCAACATGTAACAAAGACTCTCAAACCTTGTGCATTCCAGAAACTGTTCAAAACACTTTCCATATGTGAGCATGTCCAATCGCATAGCAAACCTGGGTAGGTGCTATTATTAAGCTCATTATAGAGATGTGCACGAGGTGGGCCACACAGACAGGTGGTGTCTGTGCCCCCTCTCTTCCCCTCCCCTGCCTCTCTGTGCTCAGGGACAGACTGCGTGGCTCTCCAGTCTGGAGTTAGCCCCATCTGCTAAGAAGGGGAGAATGTGTGGTTTAGGACCTGCCCTTATAAGAGCAAACATGTGGGGAGAATTAGCCTGGCGAGAAAAATGAAAGAAAGCTATTCTGCCCGGCAGTCGAGACGACCTTCCCAGAGAAGTTTCAGGGGGCCTTTGGGGGTTACAAGGTGAGGAAGGGAGACTTCTCAGGCTCCCGGCAGCCAAGAGAAGGACTCTGTGACGGTAGCTTATGCAGGCGGTGGACTCAGGCGGCCCGTTTCGTAGGAGGTGGGATCTGCGTGAGATGTCAGTAGGAAGACCGGAGCCAGGAACGAGGGAGGCAGAAGACGCAGGGCCACAACCGGGACGCCGTGGAGGGAGGCTGCGGCGGACGCTGGGAGGCACAGGGGGTGGGGAGCCCCCGGGAGCAGCTGAGAGCGGGTGACACGACCCGTCCGTGGCACGGCGAGTGTGCCCTGCAGCGTCTCTGTCCTGAGACTCTTCCAAAGCAAGAGGACCCGCCCAGCAAACGTGGGGCTGTGCGCGAACGTCCCGTGTGGTCTCTTTAGCCCTACATTCTGGGTGGTTCCACCGAAAGCTGGCGCTGGACTTATTCCTGAAGTCTCGTGCCCCAAAATGAAAGTTGAAAGCTCTCTCTCTAAATTCTGTCCTGGGGCGCCTGGGTGGCTCAGTTGGTTAAGCGACTGCCTTCGGCTCGGGTCATGATCCCGGAGTCCCGGGATCGAGTCCCGCATCGGGCTCCCTGCTCAGCGGGGAGTCTGCTTCTCCCTCTGACCCTCTTCCCTCTTATGTGCTCTCTCTCTCTCTCTCTCTCTCTCTCTCTCTCTCTCTCTCTCTCCTTCTCGCTCTCTCAAATAAATAAATCTAAATAAATCAATAAATCAATAAATCAATAAATCACTTCCGTCCCAGTCAGAGCAGAGACAACCAGTTTCCAAAAGCAGTTTGCTGTCAAAGCTCGGCGTCAAAATCGCCCGGCCGGCTTTATGCCTCACTTGTAAGCATTAATGAGTGTCTTGTGTTTGTGATGCTTTGAAGCTGTTAAATGGAGATGAATCATTAGATTAACACATACTGGACAGACGTTCTATCGTCCTCCAAACTCCCCACTGAGTAGAAGAAGCATCCGCAAATCTGATTTGAAAGATTGGTTTGAAGTAAAGCTATGGCAAACTTCCCAGGGTCTTGCGGTTTTCTGGGTCCCTGCCTCTGCATTTGTCTCCTGAAATCATCTGAGCAGTGTGAGCCCTGCCACCAAGCCCAGCCATTCTGGGAACCACTAAGAGGGAAGGATCCTGGTCAGCTTGCACTCTTGCCCACCCCTGGTACGGGATGTGCGTCTTATATGCAACCTATTTAACCAAAATCTCTCCTGTGCTCTACTGTAGTCAAGTTAATGTTGGGTTTTCTAGGAGGTGCTAAAAATGAGGACATGACAATCAATACCTGGGGGTAGCAAGGTAGGAGTTGCCCTTCAGCTCTTACCAATCACTAGCACATTTGTATTCTGTGAGGTTGGGGTTTTTTGGGGTTTGGATTTGGTTTTGCTTTTTTGTTTTTTGTTTTTTGTTTTTTGCTAATAGGCAATGCATTTAGAGATCAGATGATGAGTCTTGCTGACAAAGCATGCATGTACTGTTTAGTTTTATTTATTGGTTCCCTGTGCCTGCGACCCTTGGTAACCACCCACTCCATCTCTGCTGCCCTCTCTTCTCTTTGCCACTTTTCAAGTAAAATGTCTGTTGTGCTGTCCTTCGATGAACAAATACCCACTGAGTACTTACTGTAAACAATTGACACTAGTGGATGTTGCAAAATTATAAGCTTGAATAAGGAAGCATCCCTTTGTTAAGAAGGTTATTAGGTAAGCTGGATGAATTAACAAATCAGAATATATAGTTGAATGAAAGTGCCAAGAGAAAAGACAGTTTCTGAGTCAGGCCTTTTAATTTTCTGTATTTTGGGTGCTTTGACACTAGGGACTTGTCAACCCTGGAGAGACTTCCCCTCACAGGGCTCGCCAATTCCAAGACATAGTGAAAGATGCCCCGGCAAGTGTGTCTGTCATGTGAGGGCCAACCATTCCAGAGCCCGTGCCTGACCATGCCCTTTATCGGGGTGCTTATGCTCCTGGCCACTATTTCTCTAAACTAGTCGCCCCAGTACTAGACAACTAAGACCCGCCCCTACACCCAAGAGCCCTCTGAAATTATTCAAATGAGCCAATTCCAAACCTGCCTACGCAGCAGAGCTTATCTCTCCCTGGGGAAGCCACAGTAAAGGATATCATCCATGTTTAAGCCTCCACCCACTGCTCTGCCTCCTGGTGACCCTGGCGCTTTCCCATGTGGCTCCCCCCACCATGCAGGGCACTCCTCCTCCTGACATCTGTGAGTAACGGACTGCATTTACTAACACGGTCATCTCCCGATCCGTTGGCCTCAGCTTACCTGAGTAATAATAATAAAATTTGTGTTTTAAAAAAGAGGGAAAGACAAGGGAAACATAGAGTGATCCAGTTAGCAAGTAGGTCTTAGCACTGATTCAGTCTATAGAACTTTGGAAGCGCTTGAAAGGCACGGAGGGAAGGGTGCTGTGTCCAAAGAAATGCACCAGAATAGAAGTCAAAGTAAGAAATTGTGCTTGATCAGCAAGATGTTCAATGGATCGGAGTGACATTAATGCAGTTTTCTCTGGGCGCGTGGGACTGGCGGTGTAGACTCGTGGCACAGTGTGGTTTGCAGGAGACCACGGGGTATAGTCTGAAAGTCACCGTGGCACCTGCAGTGTGCCAACCCTGCTGCCCAGGTGGACAGGAAGGTAGATGGACTGAACGATTCCTAAGTGCCACGTCCCTTTACATAAGCTATCTTTCTTTCCTTTTTTTTCCCTGTGGACATGGGAAATCGGTGGTTCATGCCCCAGGTACGGATGGGAAATGGAAGAGTATTAAGGTTACACGACTTCTAAGTGTGCAAACATGGTGGAGAGCAGTTTTGTTAGCACCGAGGTCTGACTTCAAAGTTTGAAAGTCGTGGATTTCTAGTATTTCCTTAGCAATTATCTCTGAAACTCTCACGACTCCATACTTGTTTTTGAAACTGCTGTCGGCTTCCCCTTAGAACCTGGAGGCCCATCCATTCATTGTCTCTTACAGTTTCCAACTTGTATCCCTTTATGACACAGACCAAGAGAGTCCCTCAGTTTGATATTGTTGCAGGGTTCTTGTCTCACAATCTCGGAACACAAGAGGGTGACGTGAAGTTTTCTTTTCTTTTCTTTTCTTTATGTTATTTTTTATATCATCTCAAAAGCCAAAAAAAAGAACTTTGGCTAAGTAGTTGTGGGCTCTTTCCCCTACCCTACCGGACTGCTGGTTTGGGGCAAAGATTTCTCCAGAATTGGTATCAGTGAGCATAACCTCAGTATAGAGGGCTTGGCAAGGTGATAGCACTTTATACAACGTCTTTTAAAGGACTGAATGTGACACATGCTCTTCTTAAGTGCAATGTGCATGCATTTATTCCCCTAAAGGCACACGGAGTTAAACCCCAGTGCGTTCATTTTGAGCTAAAGGAATCTCTCCCCCCTCCAAAAAAAAACAAGGTGCTCAGGTGCATCTCCCTGGCAGATGTAGCACCATGGAAGTTGAAAGGTGACCATTGTTCGGCCCACATGCCTTTCCACAGGGTGATTCTCAACTTCCCCAGAAACAACGTGTGGGTCACATGAACATGCATGTTATAGTGCTGGAAACATGATGTAGATTAGCAGAATTGTTAGAAAAAAATGCATTGACTCTGGACTGACTGTGTGAAATCAAAATACTGTTATTATATTTTTAAATGGGATGAACTGCCATTGTTGCAAGTACAACAGTTTTTGTCCTCAAGCATGGGGAATTGGAGATTGCATTTGGAGCATTCACTTACCTATCCATCCAACAAATATTTATTACATCCCTCCTGCGCACCAGTCCTGGTGCTGGAGGCTGGCATACCAGAGTAAGCCAGGCAGAACAGGTCTCTGCCTGTGTGCTCTCATTTTGAATTAGATTTTAGAGGATTTAGATGGGGGGGTTGGTGTATAGGGGCATTTCTCATCTTCCTTACGTGTAAGGAAGGTCTCCTAGGTGCTGAAGCATGGAGGCATTTAGGGATTCCCAGGAGAAGATGAGTTCTTTTGAATCAGAGAAGTCTGCTAGAGGAGATGAGGTCAGATCCGAGGCACAAATAAACTCAGGTGGAGTAATATCCGAGAAAATAAATAACAAAACATACTGATAAAACGTGATGACCTTGTTCTAGAATAAAGAAAGCTAAAAGAGCAATACAAATAGATCATTACATTTATTTAAAAGTACTAAAAGTGACATTAGAGCGAATGATAATAGTGAGATAATAATACTGCACCAAGAAGAAGAAATTCTAAAATAAGAAAGGCATGTCATGAAATAAAATAAGTGCATATGACAAAATTGTTTTAATTTTATTTTATTATGTTATGTTAGTCACTATACAGTACATCATCAGTTTTTGACGTAGTGTTCCATGAATCATTGTTTGTGTATAACGCACCGTGCTCCATGCAGTACGTGCCCTCCTTAATACCCATCACCAGGCCAACCCATCTCCCCACCCTCCTCCCCTCTAGGACCCTCAGTTTGTTTCTTAGAGTCCACGGTCATTAAGCATCTGCCCTTGGCTCAGGTCATGATCCCAGGGTCCTGGGATCGAGCCCCGCATCGGGCTCCCTGCTCCGTGGGAAGCCTGCTTCTCCCTCTCCCACTCCCCCTGCTTGTGTTCCCTCTCTTGCTGTTTCTCTCTCTGTGTCAAATAAATAAATAAATAAAATTTTAAATTGTTCTCTCTATTTATAGTTCTGACCCTGTGTTTTTTTATTTATTCATTTTTAGATTCCATTTATAAATGGAATATCATATGGTATTTGTCTTTCTCAGTCTGAATCATTTTACTTAGCATAATACTCTCTAGATCTATCCATGTTGTCTCAAATGGCATGGTCTCATCCTTCTTTATGGCTGTATAATAATATCCAAAACCATCTACAGATTCAAGGTAATCCCTTCCTAAAATTCCGACAGCATTTTTCACAAAACTAGAACAAATGATACTAAAATTTGTATGGAACCACAGAAGATCTCAAATAGCCAAAGCAATCCTGAGAAAGAAAAACAAAGCCAGAGATATCATAATTCCAGATTTACTACAAAGCTGTAATTATCAAAACAGTACAGTACTGGCACCAAAACAGAAACATAGATCAATGGAGCCGGATAGCGACCCCAGAAGTAAACCCACATTTGTATGGTCAATTAATTGTGACAAAGGAGGCAAGAATATATAATGGGGAAAAAACAGTCTTTTTAATCGATGGTCTTGGGAAAACGGGACAGCCACATGCAAAACGGAACTGGACCACTTTCTTACACTGTACACAAAAATAAACTCCAAATGGATTAAAGACCTCAATGTGAGACCTGAAATAATAAAAATACTAGAAGAAAGCACAGGCAGTAATTTCTCTGACATGGGCCATAGCAGCATTTTTCTAGATAGGTCTCCTGAGGCAAGGGAAACAAAAGCAAATATAAACTATGGGGAATACAAGAAAACAAAAGGCTTTTGCATGGTGAAGGAAACCAACAAAACAAAAAGACATCCTGAATGGGAGAAGATATTTGCAAACGATGTATCTGATGAGGGGTTAATATACAAAATATATAAAAACTCATGAAACTCAACACCAAAAAACCCAATCTGTTTAAAAGATGAGCAGAGCACCTGAATAGATATTTCTCCAAAGAAAACTGCACATGACCAACAGACAACATGAAAAGTTGCTCATCAGTAATCATGAGGGAAATGTAAATCAAAACCACAATTAGATATCAACTCACACCCGTTAGAATTGTTAGAATCAAGAAGACAAGAAACAACAAGTGTTGGCAAGGATGTAGATGAGAAAGAATTTCTACGCACTGCTAGTAAGAATGTGAATTGGAGCAGCCATCATGGAAAATAATACGAGGTTCCTAAAAAATACCAAATGATCCAGTATTTCCACTATTGGATATTTACCCAGGGAAAACGAAAACCCTTATGTTTATAGCAGCATTATTTACAAGAGCCGAGACATGGAAGCAGCCCAAGTGTCCATCGATAGATGAATGGATAAGGAAAATGTGGTCTATATACACAGTTACCTCAGCTTCATTATAATGTTAAAATCACCCTCTGAATGTTCATCCCAATCCAAAAATAGAAGGAGACTGTTTACCCCTGTTGAGGGAATCGCAACTTTGGAAATCATTCCTTGTAATCTCCCTATTTGCTGCAAATACAGGTGACCCTGGGAGGCAGCTCCACTTGGTGTGCTGCTTATGACCTTCAGACAGCAGAGGATCGCTGTTCTCTTCGGAGATCAGTCTCCATCTCTGGAGATCAGACAGAGCCTCGGGCAGCACCTGTCTTTTGATGTGGTCAGGGTCAAGAAAGTCTGACATTTTGCAGCAAAAATCCTTTTAAAGTGAGTTAATCAGTCTCAGGCCCTTGCAGACTTCCTCTGGTTCTGCTGGTGATTGGTCCTGAGTGTGTCCTCAGCCAGTACAGTTTGAGCTGTATCTGATCTCAGCAGCAACGCTCTTAGCTGCTGGAGTCACAGCTTGATAAGAGCTACTGGTTGACATGAGGGACACCATCTTGCTCAGTGCATCATTCCTTCAAGTATCCTGCATTCATAAGCTTACTTTTGTCTGGCAACGCCGGACAAAAGTAAAAAAAAAAAAAGGCACCAAAATCACAGTAATTTTAATTCGGCTCATTAAAATGATGTCAAAATCTTTTTTTTTTTTTTGCATGGTCTCAGAGAAATCCGAAATGTATTGACCTATGGCAAATAATTAAATTAAAGCCACTACATTAAAGTTTAAAGGCTATGGAGAATGTGCAATATTCCAATTTTGGAAACTGGTTTATTAGATGTATTCACTGAGCAACGTGAAATTCTTTGTACTCTAGAACCAAAAGAAAAATTTTAAGACAGATGGTGAGCTTGTTAGATTCAAAAACAAAAACAAAAAAAAGTCGTTCAGAACATAGAATAGGGACAACGGTGTCTCCCCAGCAGGATAGTCACAAACCCAGGGAAGCAGGTTAGCCTCTGAGCCCTGTGGAGACAGCACTGCAGAGGGCTCGGCGGATAAAGGACAGCCATACTTTAAGGAAAGACGTGCTCAGATACACCCAGTCCTTCCTGCAGTCCAGCCCTCCTGCAGCTAAGGGAATTATATAATTACATGCCGACTCTGCACATTGCTGATGGGGAGGCTGACCTCCCCCAAGAGCCAGGCGCCTGAGAAGGGCATTTGCACAGATCAGGCCTTCACTGCCTGTCTTCTTGCCCTGAAGATTATGTAATGCTCCAGTGGGTGTTTGGGGGCACGTTTTTTTCCGGGTATGTGCTGTGGGAATCAACAGAGATGAGAAATAGGGATAAGATTGAAAAGAAATGCCAGGGAGCCACCAAATGGTACACATCCTCACCACAGCTTGATATTGCACAGATGCAGAAGAACATTCCAGAAAAAAAAAAATCAGGGGATCCGCAGAGACAAGCATGGAGAACAAACTCCACCAAGTTTTCCTGCTGGGCCCCAAGCTGGTTAAAGCAAAGGCGTGTCTCCTTCCCTGCTGCCCCTGCCCACAGGGGAGTGTCCCTGGGGCACCTCCAAGGGTGCGCGCGAGCTGTGTCTCCAGCCACCACCTGCGAGCTGGACCTCTGTGTCGCACGCTCCAAACTCACAGAAATAACCACGATGCACAGAAGAAAGGTGCCATCCTGCTTTCTCGCCATCAGAGTTCACCTTGTGCACAAGCCCTCATTTCCCCTAGCTCGCAGCTGGACAACCGAAAACAAGCAAAACAAGAATGAATTCTAGACCTGTGTAGAAGTTGGAGGGTCGTGTGCGTTTAAAACACACACCTGACCCCTCTAGTGTGACTCATTCTCTTGGGGATTTCCCTCTCTCTCCTTCTCAGGAGGGCTTCTGCCCCGAAAGTAGGGCAGTCCCTCACTCCCAGAGTTCCCCGAGGACCCCTCGCCCCTGCTCTGGAATTGGGGGGCTTCTTGAGCACCCATCTTTCTCTGACCCGTGCAGCTCTGACTGCAAGGGGCCATGTACAACCAGCCTGTACCTGAGCTTAAATTCCCTGCTGGTCACCAGGCCTCTCCCATGTCCTCTCCCCTGGGGCGTCTCGCCAACCCAGGAGAGGTCCTTGTCTCCTTCTGGAGAATAGGAAGTCTTTGCATCCAACCCTGAAACCTCCCTGCTTGTTGCTTATGACAAAACCCCGGATGCACAGTTGACTCAGTGGCACTTTCCAAATCCAGTGCCTGCATGGTCCCCACCAATTAACTCAGAATTTCTGCATCTTCCCAGGGGTGTCTGGTATGATCAGCAGGTGCTGACCACCAGCTTCCTCCCTGAGGAGGGGTTTCCAGTCACTGCAGGCAAACCCATGCCCATTGCAGGGGCCACCCCTTGCCACCAGCCTGTGACACCATGGGGCTCCCTAGGGGGCAGAAGTCCAGACTTTGGGGGTACACCCATCCATCCCTAGCTGGCCACCTCCTTCCCCAACCTCTCACCTCTCAGAGAGCCCTCTCTCACTGCACATTACTGAGGGCAACCCTGTTTTCCTTTAGTAGAAGGAACGTCCACCCAGGGGGTTCCTACCTGCCTCCGTAGCTTCTCGTCTCCAGAAGGCAGGGGTGACCTCACTGCTATTGGGGTACAGGGAGCAAACGGGGGTTCTCTGTGCACCCTGTGGAGCCCCCTTTTTATAGAGAGCACAAGTCCTCTGTTCCTTAGTGGGGTGGGCTCTGTCCCTGTCAGGGAGTCATACAGTTTGCAATTTTCCAGAACAACCTCTGAGGCTGGGTGTGAGTGTATGTCAGTCAGTCCTTCCACATAAGTATGAATAAAGCCTGACTGTGGCCCCTCACTGGAACCTTCCCAGGCATTGCCCATAATAAAGCCAACTTTGGCCCCTTTTGTCAAGCGCCCTCTAAGACCTGAGTTTGGGAGGAGAAGGGAAGACCTGGTAGATGTTCCCCTGACATTCCAGGTTCTGTGCATGGCCTGGCAACACTCACGGGGATGGGCTTTGGGGACCAGCAGTGTTTGTGCTGGGCCATACAGGACGTAGTGCGATGCCAGGGCTGATGGGGGCTGGAGGATGGGGGTCTTGAGTGGAAATCCAGGCCTGGGACTGGCCTGGGCCTTCCAGGCTGGGGTGCATTCAAGGAGCGTGCCTTCTGGATCCTGCTGGGCCACTTGCCATTGCTGCAAGGGGTGACAGAAGTCTGGCCACACTTGCCCCAGGGATGCGGCCGGGATGAAACCACTGTGACAGGCGACGCTCTCCACGGACATTAGTGAGGTCCCTGGGAAGCAGGTGTTGCCGTCGTCCAGAATAGGCATGAAGTCGCCCCTCCTGTGAGGCATTCCCTGAGGTGCTCCTCAGGATCCGGGCTGATTAGTCTGCTCTGTTGTGGACTATGCAGCTGTCTGCCCTGCTTACTCCTGCCCCGCCCAAGTGGACTGAATCAGATCACCGGACAGGCGACGGGGGCAGGCCTCATCCAGGGACAGAGACAGGTGCCTAGGGCTCAGGGCAGGCTTGCAAGGATGGGCTGGACCGCAGAACTAGGGAGCCTTTGTTCAGGCGGTTAAGGACGACAAGCAAGGGGAGCCGATCGAGATGAGGGAGACCGAGGCCAGTGTCCTCGGAGGCCAAGTCCGTTACTGTGTCTGAGGATGTGTCACCTGAGGCATGGTGAGGAATGAGTTAAAGCAAGTGACTAGGAAGGGACCCTGGGGGTCTTGCGAGGGTCAGAAGCTTGGTCCTTCGGGTGGTGCTGTGTGCGGGAATGGGGTGGGAGGGAGCAGTAAAAGGATCTAGTAGGACCAGAGCCATCCTTAGTGCCTGGGTCCTCTGACTTCCTCAGCATGAGCTAGGAGATGTCATAACGTAGCTGAGTTCAGTCGGTTTCTCCCCAGTAAAGACTATCTCCTCTCTTTTTACTGCCTCTCTCTTAACCCCAAGCTCACGGCCCACACAAATTTCTTTCATTTTATTTTTTATTTTATTTTTTAAAAGATTTCATTTATTTATTTGAGAGAGAGAGCGTGCACATGAGAGTGAGCGGGAGAGAGGGTCAGAGGCAGAGGGAGAAGCAGACTCCCCACTGAGCATGGAGCCCAATGTGGGACTCGATCCCAGGACCCTGAAACCATGACCTGAGCTAAAGGCAGACACAACTGACTGAGCCACCCAGGCGCCCCATTTCTTTCATTTTAGAGCAGAGCCCAGGATGTGCAGAGGCCTCTACCAGATCCTACTTCCCATGGATTCGTAAGGAAGCCGGTAACCCTGACCTGGCTGAGAAAGTGCTCTCATGTCAACACCCAGATCCTTATAAACCCCCTGTGTCCGTGGAGCTGGGTGGGGATTTGTGTTGACTGAATCTGCACTAGTCTCTTCTCTTTAATTTGGGGCCACATCTGTGGATCCATCGAGGGAGGCAACTTTTGTTAGGACGGATCTGCAGACCCACCGTATTGCAGGACTCTGAGCCCCACGCATGTCGGCCCTTGATCAGGAATCAGGCGGAGCTGGAAGCCGACAACAGGACTGGTGACTGACTGTGTGGGAGCAGCTCAGCTGCTGGGTCTTCCAAATCAGGCAGCATCTCGAAGGGCAGAGATTCCCACTTCCTCCCAGCACCTCTGCCAGGCCACCGGGCTCTCCTCTGTTAAATCTGCCCTGGGCTCCGATGGGCCCTTGGCTCTCAGCATTTGCCTCTGTGCCCGAGGGCAGCACCCCTGCCCTGGAGCCACGTCTGTCCTTCGGCATTGCTGGGTCACTCTGCATTGATCTGTTGTGTGCGTGGCCCAGCTCTGCACACTGGTGTTCCCTTGCCTCGTGCCCACGGAGGGCCCCCGGGCCCCCGGGGCCTCCCTGGTTTAGGCTTTTCCTGGACCTGATGCATCTTTGTCCTTTGTAGCCCGTCTCTGCCCTGAAGCAGGCCAAAGGAGAAGCCCACATCATTTAAAATGTGTGGACAGATCTTGAAAGCCTTAAACCTGCGTTGTGTTCTAAAATACGAAGTTTCAAGTTCTCTTTTCTGTGCAAAGGGCCCAGGGTCGGGGCAGGAGGAAGGACCCGGAGACTGAATGTCAGAAGTTAGTGAGCATCCCACCTGGGGGGACGGTACTATGTCAGCCTCTCTGTGGGCAGAAAAGTAATATTCTGCTAACAACCTAAAAATACATGCTAAGGGGTCAGAACGTTAAGTTTTTCAGGACAGGCTAGGAGACATCAGCTCCTCCATTACCACTCGGGAGAGTGCGAGGAGCATGGATTTTTTTGAGCATCCTGAAAGGTGGAAGGCAGTTGAGTGGAGGCCTGCTCCATCATGCAGGCAGCTACAACAGGTGCGGGAGCCTACCCCGTGCCGGGCCCCTGACAGGGAGAGACACAGAGGAGCAGACATCCCAGGGAAGTGCAAGCAGTGAGCCGGGCACTCCGGGAACAGAGGTTGTGAGGCCAGGTGACAGGGAGGGAGAGAAGACTCCTGGGTCAGTAGATAGGAGGCGATCATCTGTTCTAGAAAGGGGTTTGTGATAAACCTTATGACATGAAAGGACAGGAGAAAATCATGATGCTGCCCAAGACAGTCTCATCAGCTGTGCTTTCTTCTGCAAAGTGACTTCTTGCTGTGTAGGTTGACCTCCGTGGAGTCTGCCCTTGCTAAGAGGGGCCTGCCCAATGTCTGAGGCAGCTAGAGCTCGAAAGATTTAATCTGTCTTTCTTATTATATATTTAGTTTATTTTCAAATTCCACGTTGTGTTGAAGGGTGCGATCCAATTTGTACACTTACCAAGCTGGATCTGGCTTGAAGACGTTTCAGAAACACCAGACGAATCCACTGGTTCTTTGGAGGGAACAGGTAGAGAAAGCTGGAGAGGGAGAACCTTCTACTTGCACTCTTCAGCAAAAATCACAAATTCAAATTCCCCCAAAGAAATGACGGCTCAGTTATCTGGAATCAAGGGGAACGTTTGTATCCTGGCGATTTCTCAGACCCACAGCTAGTTTTGCTCGTAAAAGTAACATTAACTACACCCAAAACTAACGATGTACTATCTGTTGGCTAATTGAAATTAAATTTTTTAAAAAAGTCACATTAAGAATGTGGTGATAAATACTCTGGTCCTAGTCTGTAAAATAGGTATCATGTGGTTACCGATTTGGAATTTCGTAATCTGGGAACTTAGATTTTTTTCATCTCATGAAGATAGAATGAGACAGCTGAGCGAAAATTGCTCAATAATGGAGTCATGATGTTAATTGGTTGTACCTGGCAGGGTTTTCCATTTGCATCTGTCCCAGGGCGTTAAGCACAGCACAAACTGTGGTGTTTGTAACAGTGTAGATGAGATTCTTTATCTCTGGAAATTATCCAGATTTTTCCCAGATTCTTTTGCAAAGAGCAAGACTGGGTTCTCCTCTCCCATGAGTTTTGTGAGGCTGATGAGCAGTTTTTCCAGTCATTCAAGGTATTTACAAATGAGATGCGATATGGGAAAAAGGAATCAGATTGGTCACAACCTATTTGCTGTGCAGTTCTTGGCCTTCGGTCTGCAGAAATGCTAAATTCTGTTCAAGAGATGCAATCTTTATCCTGGAAGGATCACGGGAATTATTTCCCATGTAAATCAACTGGATTTGGAAGCAAACTTTGCAGCGCGGGAAACACTGATGTTCGTGTTGGATTTGGTCTTTACTGATCTGATACTGCCAACTCTGCTTTTCCATTTCTTTCCAAGTAAATATGTATTATTTTTCATTTAAATGCATTAAATTTCATTCATACTGAAATTTTCCTAAACTTACAAAGCAATCTCTACATTCCGGGCATTGTTCTAGGTCCTTTATAAATAGTAACTTATCTCATCCTCCTATCAACCTGGACGGAGTAGGTTTCACCTTTACTGCGTTCACTAGAAGGTCAGGAAAATGAAGTCTCCTTCGAGTTAGGAAACATGTCTGTGGCCCTGTCCCGGCGTTCTCCGTTGTATTATATTTACCTGACAAAGATTTTCATTTAATTTAATACTAATTGAATAGTTAATTTAATATTTCAGTTTTCCTTGGCAGTATATGTGTACTTTTTAGGAGCACATGATTGAATTTTACCTCCATAACAGAATCTAAGACTTTGGTTTCTGTTTTTGTTTTTCTTTACGTATAGTGGACACAGCATGTTACGTTAGTTTCAAGTATAAAGGGTTTGTTTCATAATAAGCAAATTTAACCTATTTTAAGGATTTATATATTATTTTCTATCTTCTCTTGTCACACCTATGGCTTCTCATTTTCATTTGTCTGTTGCTAGTCTCTGGGGTTTTTGCTACATATTCAAAATCTCATTACTTTTCTCTCCTCAAATATTCTTCTTATCTTTACCACCAGTATTTACAAAAGGATTTTAGCTTCATTCTCTGATGTTTGAAGTTACAAATAAAGTGGAACATGCATATAAAGCAGGCTCCCTCATCTGTAGGATAGAATTTCAGGAGAATTTCATTTTGCTTTACTGCCCCTTCTTCCCTGTCTGCTTCTTAAAAATATTATGCAGAATATGCAACCCACTATTTTTATTAACCTCATTTAGTTATACGTACATATGTATATATGCTGACTTTTTCCATATTCTCCTTTGTAGTTCTGTAATGTCAACAGTTACCCAAACTCCGCTTACCTATTTTAAACACCACTCATGTAATACCATATCTTCCAAATAATAAACACGTAAGTATCTAGATCTTTCCAAGGATGAAAAAAACAAAAACAAAAACAAAAACAAAACGATACTTAGGAGATTCCAGGCAAACTTAACGACAAAATGCAAGCCAGACACATCCTGGAAAAAACACCAAGACGTGGGTTACTCCGAGGAGGACACAGGCTAAAGAGCAAAACAGGCTACCATGAAAATAAAACCAAACTTGCTTCCAGACTCGCTCTCCTCTTCAAAAGCAAATACCAGATCACAATGGTGATATATTTGGAAGAAAAAAATGCTGTGGTTCGGACATTTAATTCCAAGTCAACCTTGCCACGACTCAGGGAACAGAAACACATTGCACTGTTTCCCCTGTTGTCCCTGCCCAGTGACAGTCTGACCTGCTCAAATCCTTCCATCTTCTTCCTCGGGGACACTGTGCTCCACAGTGGCCTCCATTCCTATGGCCGCAGGGGGAGGAGGGAAGGTGCAGGGGCTCTTCTGTGCTCCGTGTTCCGATCATTACAACCAACCTTAACACGTTCGCAAGACACTGCTGTCTCTCTTGTCCCTGGATACAGAAACTGAGGCCCAGAGAGATCAGGTCAGCTGGAAAGGTCCCGATAGAGAGACTGGACACAGCAGTAAGGACACAGGGCGACCCTAAGTCTAGAAGCTGGAGCTGCCTTTCAGGAATTCACTGAAGGATTCACTGGGTGGTTACATTTGAAAAAGAAAGGGAACTGGAGGGGAAGGAAGGAAGGAAAGTAGAAAAGAAGAAAATAGATGTTTATAAAAGGAGAACAAGAGGAAAAGCAGTAGGGGTGGTGGCTGCACTCAGGTGGGCCCCAGGCCACCCCAGATGGCAGATGCCAGCCCACAGGTGGACCTTAGGCTCCCTGCCCAGCTGGACTACACCTGCTTTCCAAACCAGGCAACGGGGATGGGCGGATGCTTACCACTCTGCGATGGGACAAATGCAGACTAAATTTCCAAGAGCACCTAGAAGCTGTCCAAGCAATTCGACCATCATTATCACTTGAATTCATTAATTAAAAAAAAATAGGATCTTGTATCCTATGTCTACTTCATTTCTTTGTTCTAGTAATTCATTTTTAACATTAAAAAATGTGTCGGCTCCAGTTTCGGAAGAAGAGATGCTCTTCCCCACGTGTTGTTCGAAAAGCAATGTTCTGGGTATTTTCTTCTCCGCTGGTGCCTCCTCAAGACCCCCACTGTTACTGTTTTTCCTGAAATGTACTAGGGACAACTTCCTAGGTCCCACACGAGTTACAGCCTCATGCGATGCTTTTTGTCATTGCCCTGCTGTTGTCATGAATGTTCTGGTACAAGGACACATTCCACGAGCCGGGCATGTTTAAAAAGAAACTCCTTCAAATAAGAGCATTTTTGAACTCTTTTCCATACTGTTAAAGAGCATACTCCGTCCCCTCTCTCCGCTCTGAGGGGAGCTCTGGGGCTCATCTCCATCCCCTCTGCCACTTGGTGTCCCCAGGAAAAGGGGGCACTTACTCAGTTGGGAAGTCTGGAAGAAGAAACCGGGCCTGATGACCCCTCCTGTTCCTCTTTCCTCTTGGGAGCATGTGCCCTTCATTTCCTCGGTCCCTGTGGTAATGTCTAGATGCCGCCCCTTCAAAACAGGGTGGGCTGGAAGGCCTGAGGTTTGCGGGAGGGGTAAACTGAGAGTCCAAGAACCGTGAGAATATAATCAATAGTGGCAATAAGTACATGTGGAGGAGGTTTGGGGTGGGCTTTGGGGTTTGTGTTGTAGTGTTTGGGGGCCTCTCAGGTTATGCCAATGTTTGGGTTTGGCCATTCCAATTTTTTTTTTGCCCAACTGCCATTTTACCGCTAGAGCAAGAATCAGAGGTGCTAAGCTTCAGGCTCCTGGGTGCTCTGACTCTGGTGGGGGGCTGCAGCTTTGAGGACTCATTCACTAGCACATAAAACCCGCAGAGAAAGGGCTGAGCCTGGCATAAAGGTAGGAGGTGCTCAGCCAAGGTGTGGTGAGTGGCCTTGGAATGCATGCCAGGATGTAAACCAGGGAGGTTCCCTCAGAGGACTCAGGACCCAGGAAAGCAAGGCCAAGTACCGCCTGAGCGCCTTTATCAATGATTTCTCTTCCACATGGAACTCATTCCAACCTCTTTTCTCGCTTGCTTCCCAGATACTCACTGAAGCTTATGGCCTCTGTCAGGTCATGACACCGTGGACAGTCCCATCCTGAATGCATGTCTCTAATTGTTTACAGACTCAGGGTGGTTAGTGGTGAATAAGAACAATCAGGTCAACGTAATGAGCATTCTATTAAGTTAAAGGCATTCAATTCAGAAAGACTTCTTAATTTTGAGATAATGCATTTACCATATTTTTCTTAGCTTAGGAAAATGGAAGCCTGGCCACTGGGGGTTGGTTTTCTTTGCGAGTTTTCATTGGAGAATTTTACTAGGCTGTAAAATCTGGAACACTGCTCCTCATTCACTATTGTCTGTCCTGGCAGTGAGCTGCTCACTTAAAATATCTTGATTACTCTTTAATTCTTCTCATTTGTGCATTCATCCACTTTGTAACTTCCACCAATCCTGTTCAATAAACTTAACATTGTTCATTCATCCACAAACCCATTGTCACATGCTTCTGCAGGCCACCATCATTTCTCACCTGTTCTCTGATAGATTAGTCCATGTTGGTGCCCCCGCCTGCGGCCCGGCCACGTACAGTCCCCCCCCCCCACTCCGAACCTATGACGCCCCAGGGAAACTCTTGCAAATCTTGAGCCGTGGCGCTCCTCGCCCATTCAGGAAAAGTGGTTGAGTGCCCACAGGAGCGTGGGGGCAAAGAAGGAGTTGGTCACAAGTAGGGTGCATGTGAGGCGAGCTCCCTCGGATCCGGTGGCAAAACCAGAGGCAGAAATGGGAAAAACACTGGCAGCTGTGGCCACAGGGAATGACAGTGTTTATGTTCTAGAGTGATGCAGGGCACCACAGGAGAGCAGGCAAAAGCTCGTCGTACAGGGGAGTGGGACCTGGCCCAGAAGAAGCAGGTGTCGCCAGAGGAACCGGATCACGCCCCCCATGATGGCTACTCGAAGAGGGCGCAGAGGATCCGGTCAGCCAGGCTACCAGGAGCCACCAGTGTGCACAGTTCCTGCCTGAGATCAGACGGCAGTCGAGCCTCGTGCGTCAGAAGGACTCGGGGTGCGACGGGGTTCCTGAAACACAAAGCTAGGAAGGGAGGAGGGGAGGCCAGGGGAAGAGAGGAAATAGGTTCCTTAGTTTGAAATCCATCTTCCCTGAAGCACTCGTGCAGCCATTTTGATTTTTTGTGCAACTTTATGCTTTTGAGGGGTTTCAACGCGACCTCCTTCAGGAGCCAGAATTAAGTTTCCTGAAACTCCTGGTACTTCCTGTGCGGAAAAGGACCTGCCTTCCATGAAACAAGAGCATGGAATCTTGCGATTGAGGAGACAGAATGGAAGGGAAACATACAGAGAATAATTTACTCGCTTATCAAATACTCACTACACTTGATTTCAGAGACTTGATTTCAGCTCAGGTCATGACCTCAGGGTCATGTGTTCAAGCCCTACATTGGGCTCACACGCTAGGCATGGAGCCGGCCTAAGATTCTCTCTCCCTCTCCCTCTGCCCTGCCCCCCTCTAAAAAAATCTATGTAGGGTCGCCTGGGTGGCTCAGTGGGTTAAGCAACGGCCCGGGGTCCTGGGATCGAGCCCCGCGTTGGGTTCCCTGCTTGGCGGGAGGCCTGCTTCTCCCTCTCCCACTCCCCCTGCTTGTGCTCTCTCTCTCTCTCTCTCTCTCTCTCTCTCGCTGTCTCTCCCTCTGTCAAATAAATAAATAGAATCCATTAAAAAATAAATCTATGTATAATAATGACTATAAGGCTGTCATAAATAAAAATTAGAATACCGAATAATTATATTTTATATAATAATCTATACTAATATTTGAGCTAAATTTCTAAGTGTTTAATAATAAAATAAAGGGAAAGAGGCTTATAAATGCCATGTTTTGATTGTAAGAATCTAACCTTGCCTGTCTCATTGCTTCCCAATTTCCCTTTGGCTCCTTTCTAAGAGTCAAGTCTCAAAGTGAGGGAGGAGATCAGATTCTGGAGTGTAGCCAGTAACAGACTCAGCCTCGGAATCCCACACTGAAGCTCTGGGGCTTCTGACGGATCCTTGGGCCCACAGACCTAAGGTGTGAAACCCTCTCAGCCCCCAGCAAGCTGACTTGCTCAGGTTCAGCCAGGACTTGCATGGGTCTCTGGAGGAAACATAGAGGCTGCATCCCGCCGGCCGCCCACTCTGGGAGAGTGGTTCTCCCAGCAGCTCCTGATTTCCTAAATTGTACTAAGTCAGACTGCAGGGCCAGCTCTAAAGGTCAGATAATCCACAAGACACAGGCCCTGACCCAATCTTTTCACTTTGGGAACTTAAAGCTTCTGACATCAAACATGGCCTTTTCCTGTTTCTGAATATGCTAGCTAGTGTTTCACACTGCAGAGGTACTCTTTCCACTTGCAGGCCTATAAAGCATCTTTTAGAAAAGAGCTATGGGGCCAGACCCCCCTGACCCAGCCCCTGGTCAGGTAACAGTGACCTCACCCCACCCCCACTTCTGAGGCCAATTTGGAATCTGGAGTCACCTGAGCTTCTGATCAAATGGCTATAGATGGGAAGGAACCCCTCCAGAGGTTCAATTACTTTGTAGAGTGGCTCACAAAACTTAGAGAAACATTTTACTCCCCAGGTCACTGGTTTATTACAATAAGATATAATTCAGAAACAGCCAGATGGAAGAGAGGCATAGGGCAAGGTCTGGGGGAAGGGTACAGAGCTGCCACACTCTCTGATGCTCCCAGTTCCCTGCTTCTCTACCTGTTCACCAAGGGGAAGCTCTCTGAACCCTGTTCCTTAGGGGTTTTCATGGAGCCTTCATTACATAGGCAGGATGGATGAAATCATTGGCCATTGGTGATTTGAACTAAACCCCCAGCCAGTCTCCCCTTCCCTGGGAATGAGGGGGTCAGGAAGTGGGACTGAAAGTTCCATTCTTCTGCTCACAAGGTTGGCACCTCAAGCAACCAGCCCCCTACCTTGGATGCAAAGTCACCTTGTTAGCATAACAAAAGGCCCCTTTCTCACTCTTTTCTTAGGAAATGGCAAGATCAACTACATGCATCCTCCTGGAAATCACAACTCACCTCCCTTCCACCTTGTTTCAAGGCCTTTCTCATACCCAGCTCATCAGGCTCCCTCTGCTCAGCTCCCTGCCTGGCCCCAGGCTGGTGTTTGCTCTGTGTTACGGAAGACACATTCCTGGTCTGGGATGAGCATTGAATTCAGTGAACAGCTAAAAGAACTGGAAAACACTCATAGCTGTAAAGGATATGATTTCTTCACAGTGGAAAGAGACTCATTGGGTACTATTCAAAAAGAAAAAAAAGTACCCTAAAACTGAATCCTTTCACTCCATCTGTTTAAACATATAAAAAAAGAACCCCTGGGTGTCTTCATGGGATCTTAGCTAGACTTGGAAAATCTGATCCCCTTGCAGGTTACAGTCAGCATAATTAGAAATAGAGGTCCGTATTTCTCAAGCATGTGAGGCCTTGCACTCAGGACAGAAGGAACTGCAGCCTCCTGCAGAGGTTTTGCCAGACCCAGAGGCTCTGCCCAGCCAACCTCAGCCTCTGGTTCCTCTCAGGCTGGGCTCCCTGCCCCCTGCACTGAGACAGACCCTTGTCCAGCGCAGGAGGAAGGGGAGGAGGCAGGTGTTTTAAAGACCACCCCCAAAGCAGGCCTTTCAGTAAAACTGTTTTCACTTTAAGACCTGTTTTCAAATAAATGAATATGAGAGAATGAGAGAGACAGCCAGTGAGCCGGCCACTGCTCAGCCTGGTGGTTCTGCTGTCCAAGCCTGGGATATCTGGCATGTCCAGACCACCAGAGGTAAGAAACACGGACAGGCTCAAAGCTAGCTGGGCAAAGGGAACAGGAGACCACAGTCACCCTTCCGCTCTTCACTTTCCTCTCCAAAATGTGCAAAACCGGCAAATCTGGGATAAAGTGAATGTGAGGGACACTGGAACCGCAGAAGTAGGAACCCAGCCTTCCAGGACCCGCCGAAGGTCCGTGACCAGAGAGGAAAAGGGCAACCCGTGCAGCAGAGCGGTCACAGGCAATGCGTGTGGTGAGAACACTCCCTGGCACACGTGTGCACTCACAAAGTGCGTACACACACACGTGCGCACTCACGCATGGGTAAATGTGCACACACGCACAGGTACACACACACGCGCGCACTTGCACACCGGTACTTACACACATGTGCACGGGTACATACACACGCACACGTGCGCACACACAAGTGGGTACTGAGGCACATCCGCGCTCACATCCACACGCATACACACGCGTTCACACACACCATGGCAGAACACTGACTGGGCTCACTGCCAGGCCAGTGGTCAAGCACCTGAGGCTCCCTGGGCCCTTGGCAGCCCTGCCCCCAGTCGGGCCCACAGGGATCCTCAGCCCCCAGGCCTCCTAATGGATTGGCTACACGCAGAGAGCCAGCGGCTGGGCACACAGGCTCTCCACGGCGGGTGGCCCCGGGGCCAGGAGCGCCTCTACATCCAGGACTGACCAGGAGATAGACATTGCTTCTTGGACCACGGGGCCTCCCATCACTCCCCAAGCCAAGAGCAAGGCACGGGTTTGTGTATACTCAGAAAGGCAGGACACCCTGAAGCCCTGGGCGCCGCTGTCCTGCACTTGATCTCCCACATGCAGCGCGAGGGCCAACGCAGCGGGCCCAGGCGCAGCCCAGCCTCACTAGGCGGGCGGCAGGTGTCTGCGCCTGAGGCGGCACAGGTCTGGCCCTGGGGGTGCGGAGGCGGCACAGGTCTGGCCCTGGGGGTGCGGGCCTGGCAGCTCCCGGCGCGGTGTGGCGCGACGGCAGGTTCACAGGGTACGGGGAGGGCGGCTCAAGCTGCTCACACTCAGAGCCTCCCGGCCGCCGCTCCAGCCGCGCGCCCACGGGGAGCTGGCCGAGGCGCCGACCGCCCGGCCGGCGAGCGCAGGGATCCTCCCCAGCCCTCCTCCCCTCTGCCCCACCCGGCCGTCAGCTTTCTCCGGCCCCTTCCCTCCCCCGTCTGCCTCCCCTCCTGCCCTCTTCCTCCGGCTCCCCACCCCGCCGGCCCCGCCAACTCCTCCCGCCCCCTCCCTTCCTCCCCTCGCGGATCCTCTCCGCCTTCCCTGCCCTCCCCCCTCCTCCTGCTGCTCTCCCACGGTGCGGGCTGGTGCTCCACCACCGCCCCCGCCGCCCGGCCGCCACTCCGCCCCCCGCGCCGCGCAGAGCCGCAGTGATAACCCCGCGCGGGCGGCGGAGGCGCTGCGGGCAAGCTCCTGCGCGCCGGCCGGCCGGGTCCTCGGTGCCCACTTGCAGCCGCCTGGCTGGGGGCCATCCCGCGGCCCTGGGCACCTCGAGCGCCCCTGGATGGAGCGGCGCATTCTCCCCGCTGGGACGCAGCGCGGGCGGCGGGCGCGGGGCGCGAGGGGCGGCGGGGCCCTGCGGGTCCCCGGCTGCGCGGCGCTCTGTGTGCTGCTGCTGGCGCAGGTGGCTGTGCAGGTGAGCCCCGACGGTGGGGGCGGGTGCCCCGCGGCTTCCCTCCTGCAGTCCCGGTCTCACCGAGGTGTGGCCGCTGTTTTCCAGCAGGCACCTGCGTGCTCCGTGGGACCCGCAGCGGCCTCGCCAGGGAGCCGGAGCGTCTGGCGTCCTCAGGGTTCCGCGGCGCAGCTGGACTGGATGGAAAAAGGCGGTAGGTCTGCGGGGAAGGGGGGGGTTCCAAGTCCTCACCAAGTGGCGCTGGTTTATAAGGTGCTGCGAATGTTCCTAATTCTGCGAACTCACTCCGAGGATGGTGCCTTGCCTTCTTGCCTTATGAGTGGACTTTCACCGATATTTATATTGTATTCCGTTGTGAAACAGTAACGCTTACCAGCGTTATTACCATAAGCGGTAGGGGAGAAAAACAAGCAATACATATTTAATAAGAACATTTAAAAAACAAGGAATAATCTAGAGGTTTTATTAATTTATGCGTTCAGGAAATTAGAAAGCGCTTTACTCCTTTCTCTACCCCTTCACCCCCTCCTGATCCTCCTCTGGCTTTTAAATTGAAGCCTCTCTGTATATCCTTGACTAAAGAGCAGGAGACAAAAGAAAGCCGTTTTTGCTCAATACCGATCCAGTTAGTATGAAAGTGGATGCTCTCCTGGAGTTGGGACATAACTGCAATGTAGTGCATGGAATGGGTAATTAGCGTTTGTGACATCCTAAGCAATGCCCGAACTTTCTGCCATGATTTGCCATACAAGTCTGATCGCTTTGCAATGTATGGTTTTACTTGTGCTGTTGACAAGCTGAATTGGTACATTTCACATCCCCTGGCAATAATCGTCTCTGCCCTGAAATGCGTTAGGCTCACGGGAAAGGCAGGTGTGGGATGTTAGTTGCTGGGTGGTTTTTATCTGAACCCAATCCTTTGGCAGTTGTTTTGTACTTTGCAACATTTCCAACAATAGATCGACATAAAGGACGAGGTTTGATTATCCCAGGGTATTTTCGGAAAATATAGAAAAGTTAATAACTCAAAGTTTTTGAACATAGCTTTCCTCCTTTTATAAAGACAAGAATCTGACGTATGCATTTACTATTTGAATTCTGTCCTGAGTGAGTACACGAATAGTCTATAAATACTGTGGTGAGTACGTCAACGCTGGAACAGAAGACCTTCAGCACCACCAGAGGGCGCTAGATGTAAGTGATATGAAACAAAAAACACTTTTGGCTCTGTAATTGCAGGAGAAAGGTAATTATCTATCTTTTTAAAGGTCACCTTCTTGGGCTTGCCCTTGTCTTCTTTCATGTTTCTCTCAGGCTGCATTCCACAATATAATTATCCATATTACATTTGTCTCTCCACACACACTTCTGAAAAAAGTTTTTGTAAAAATTCTAGTTCTCTAAAATCATGAAAATTCGTAAAGGTCTCAGAAGATTTTTCAGGGGACTGTATAGCATTTTATAGAAAATAAGTTTTCTGTAAGGTAGGAGCAATACAGACAGAGAACCATTTCCGGAGGGAGAAGTCAAAGCCTTCCTGCCCAAGTGAGCTTCCCCTGCTCCTTGCCAGGACGGACTCCCGTGAGCTGGACTCCAGCCTGGCTGGCATGCGGCTCGAATCACCTGGCACCTCGGCTGGTGTCACAGACCAAGCATTGCCACGACAACCACATACCTCGCCTGGTCAGAAACTGGAAGGGAAGGTGTGAGCCATCATCAGTGAAGTCACAGCCTAGTGGACAAAGCCCAGCCTCCTACCTACCTACCCTCTGTGTGTTTTAGGTCTTTAATTGGAAACAGCCAAGTCCAGAGAGAGCGGGTGTCACTGGAGAGCTTTCATACTACCAGAGAAAAAGACTCTTTCTGCTCAGCAGGTTCCTTGTTTCGCCGTAGAACAGTAGGGCCAGGGTGCACTTTGTGTAACTGTTGCACATCTAGGTATCTGATATACAAATTGGCTTTGGAATCGCTCTTTTTGGCCATAAGGTTTATTTCCCGCATAATTCAGCCGATGATTGATTGCCAGTTTTCCTCGGTGTCTGAAGCAGTTCCACAGCGGGAAAGAGAACGCCCTCTATTCTTGATGCCACGGTGGATAACTAAACTGTTTTCAGACATTTAAGTATGCCTGTTTCATTTTGGCTGATTCAGAGTTGTTTTTCCTTAGTGGGAGATTTTAATGCTTTTCCTACAAATTTGCCTTTGTAATAAAAATAGTGGCTCCTATTAAGAGCCAAGATGTAGCACATATTTG
Organism: Callorhinus ursinus; assembly: GCF_003265705.2. NCBI lineage: Eukaryota > Metazoa > Chordata > Mammalia > Carnivora > Otariidae > Callorhinus > Callorhinus ursinus. Next base: position 89,552,375 of record NW_027397065.1, on the reverse strand, counting down.
TTACCTTTTGATTCTAGAGTAAGTCATGCTTCCAAGGCAAGGTTTAGAAGTTCTTTAGAAATGGGTTTCATCGTACATAATAGACCTGTTGTTTGTGTGTGTGCACTGGAAGATTATATTGATTCACATTCAGACATTCAGGGAACATAAGACAGGATCGTCTCTTTCAGGTAGCGTGCTTGTCAATCTTTAACGACAGGCTCTTTGGAGCCCGGATTTAGGGCGTTTTCCGGTTCCCATGGGGTAAATGGGTCAAAATACTTGCACCGTGGCTGCTTCCAAGCTATGGATGTGATGTCACTGAGTACAGGGGTAGGATGCAAGGTGCAGACGTCACTGAGTACCAGCCCTGCATGCTCAGGTGGACTACACTTCATGCAATCAGTTTGAAACCAGAGTGTTCTTGGACTTGAGGCTGTGGTCAGAAAACCTCTTGAAATCAAGGAGTTCTGACCACCGACTGGAGTAGCCATATGTGGAGATTTTCTCCTTAACCAAGGGTGTATAGGATACAGGTCTCATTTAAAGGAGTCTCAAACAGGGGTGCCTGGATGGCTCAGTTGGTTAAGCGTCCAACTTTTGACTTCAGCCCAGGTCACGATCTCGGGCTCATGGGATTGAGCCCCGCGTCCGGCTCCAGGTTCCGCTGGGAGTTGGCTTGAGATTGTCCTTCTCTCCCTCCCTCTTCCTCTCCCCCAGCTCATGCTCTGGAGTGCACTCGCTCTCTCTTTAAAATAAGTAAATAAAATCTTTTTTAAAAAACTTGAAAAATTAAGGATTCTTAAAGATTAGGAATCGCACAAATTTTTTTTTAAGATTTTATTTATTTATTTTGACAGAGAGAGACAGAGAGAGAGGGCACACAAGCAGGGGGAGTGGGGGAGGGAGAAGCAGGCTTCCCGCTGAGCAGGGAGCCCGATGCGGGGCTCGATCCCAGGACTCTGGGATCATGACCCGAGGCAAAGGCAGACGCTTTAACGACTGAGCCACCCAGGCGCCCCTCGCACAAATTTTTTCTTGAAATCACAAGCCAATAGTTGTGGGGATTATAATCTTAAAACATAAGCTCAAAAGTTAATTTTTTCCGTCTATTGCAGTCATGTATTGATTTATTTCCAGATAGTAATAGGAGTATGATGAGATGCCATGCTTATTTTGTTCATTCATTGAATTCTGTAGTGATGACCTTTTCCACATTCACTTTCACATAACCCAGAGTACACATTTGATAGAGAGGACTGTCGTGGGACTGAACCAGGATTGCCTGCCTTGGCGGTATTATCACTTTGTCCCGAGAGCCTACCCGGTGCATTGAAGGCTCTGTAGCAGCATCTCAGGATTGGGTCGTTAGATCCCAGGAGCACCACCGTCCGCCTCCTACTCCTTGACAGATGGAAATGTCTTCAGACACTTGTCTCCCCGGAGGTGTGGGAGAGGAATCACTGGTTGAGAACCAGTGGACTAAATTGAAAAAACGGGTCTTCTTCCCATCGTGCATTTTCTTCCTCGTTCTTGGGAAGAGATTGTCATAGATCACAAAGCGTGGCTTTGCTGTTTGTGGAGCTGGTGGCCTGTACCAGTCGTCCAGAGCTGATGGTTACTTTCCTTTAAGTTTGGCAGAGCTGGTCACTGAAAAGTAAAATATATAAAGTTATAGTGAAACAAGCCCTTTTAAAAACAAAATTAAAATATGCAAATCTCATCCTTCATCATTATTTTACTCTTATCTGTGCTCTTGAGTTATTTGCATTAATCGTTTCTGTGTGTGGGAGATACTGCGTGTGTACTCATGTGTTACTGGGTATCTCTTCTGCGCTCCGCGTGGAGTGACATCACCTTGGTGCTGGAGATCAGCCACGGTGGGAAATCTTACACCAGGGGAATTGGCAAATGCAGTAAAGCAGGCCGTTTATTCTTTCCCCTCAGATAGCTGGTTGTCCAACATTTATCAACAGGATGCTGTGTGTGTTTATGTAAAAGAGGCTTATCAGTCACTATTTTGAGAGTAGATACTGTATGTCCCCTCCAGATAAAGGATGCATGTTATATGTCCTCCAAAACAAAGGTCATAAGAATGTGGCTTATATCATCTGGAAACAATTTGATTTTTTTAAGTGGTAATCATGTGTTTATGTGCAGTAAGTGTGCTGATTAGGCAGTGTTTGGACGTGTCCACAGCCTCTGTCGGAATAGACACAGACTTGGGGTGAGGGGGAGAGCATCCCGGGGGCAGGGTGAAAGGGGCAACACCTCCACTTGCACCAACCTCCCCGCTTGGTCCAGGAGGCTGGCGATGTGGAAGGCAGCGGGGAGAACCTGAGGTAGAAAGGTGTGCACACTTCACTTGTCTCGGAGTGGCCCAGGACAGCCTGCAGCCGCATCCTTACACCAGACGACCAAATCCCTGACTTGTTTCCCCTTTCTCCTGTCATTGCACACAGTTGAACCAGATTTTTTTTTATTTTCTCGGTTTCCTAAGTAAAATAAGAGACAGGCCCAATAAAGTTTGCCCTCTGGGACACAAATCCTCTGCTTCAACATAGATTTTGATGGTTGGTGGTCCTGTGATCTGCTATAACCCACTGCCCGTGACCCTCCGGGTACCTGTTGATCCCTGAGTGGCAGGGCCAGGCCCCTGCGGTCGGAAATCAAAGCTCTTGCCCGGAGGAGACAGCCTCCTTGGGGTTGCTGAGGTCAGAACTGATCGTTGGGTGATCCTGTCACTGCATCGAGTTGAATGCCGGCCTTGGACACACACCTTGCCACTGGCTTCAGCGTGGGGGGCTCCAGGCAGGTCCTCACCAACTGCTCCCTCTCTCTCCCTCCCACCCCACCATGTGCCATTTCTGACCGGTGCCAGATGCCTACTCTGTTTGAGTGTGACCTTTCCCTTTCCCTGACGGCACAGGGACCCATGGACCGACACCTGCACTGAAACAGATTGGTTGTGAAGAAAACCTCATTTTCCCAGAAAAAATAATTACCCAAATTCTGCTTGCTTCTGACCAAAGGCCATCTCTGTGTTTTATCTTACGGCTCCAAGAAGAATGTCCCACTCGCACTAAAGCAGAAAAGAGTCCCAGTTATGAGACTTTCACAGCCTCCTGGGTGCACATTTTATAGTGAAAGGAGCTGCAAAGCTTCCATCTATGCTTTCCACAGAGAGGGCCACACTGTGACACTGTCGGCCCCTGATGCCCCACAGGCCTGTGTGAGTGCCCTGAAAGCAGAAAGCCCCTTTCTTCACATTTCAAAAAATTATGTATTTGAATGTGTTTTAGGCTGCATACTATGAATCGGAGTGGGCAGAAGACCATGGCGCACATTGGGGAAGACCCTGGGTGGTGAACTCTGATGTCGTGCCAAGAACTCAGGCCAGTGAAAGGGTGGACAGCAGTATGCAGTGGGAGCAGACCGTATAGGAAACATTAGCATCTGGAATATGTCTGCATATGATTTGTAGGATTCCTTGATTTAAAAATTAACTGTTAAAATATTAACAAAGAGTAGCCATCATAGTTGTCTTTTTAACTGCTTTCTGATAAATTGTTGGTATTTTGAAGCTAAAATTTCTTGTCAGCTCAATGTAGATTTTTATAAAAGCGAGCATGGCTAAAAAATATTTAGAAGCATAAATGATTACATGTTATCATGGGTGCAAAGTAAACTTTATGAAATGTAATCCTAAAAGTCCATTTTCGGTTTTCTTTGGTCTGTGATTCGTTTTTCCTTTGGAGTGCCGTAGATTTTGCTGGATTGGGAATAACATATTATGGGGCAGCAGAGACTTGTCTCAAGGCCACTTTGAAGATTTTCCCTCCTGATTATGATTGTTCACATCCCACGTTATGGATTTGAGGTTGGCTCGATGCTGAAGTTTCCTCCCATCATTTTTATTGGGTGGAAGTGTCCTCTGGCAATAAATTATATTCCAGGACTGCCTGATTCTTTTCAGAATCCTGAATTTACTCAGCCACACCTTCTCTTTGTCTTTCAGAATATGACCTGGTGTCTCCCTATGAGGTTGACCACAATGGAGACTATGTGTCCCACGAAATCACACACCCTCAAAGGAGGAAGAGAGCACTGGCCCAGCTCGGGGTGGAGTCTCTCCACCTTCGGCTGAAGGGCCTCAGGCACGACTTCCACATGGAGCTGAAAGCTTCCAACAACCTGATGGCTCCCGGATTTATCGTGCAGACACTGGGGAAGGGAGGTACTAAGTCCGTGCACACCTTCCCACCTGAGGATTTCTGTTTCTATCAAGGCTCCTTACGATCCCACAAAAACTCCTCGGTGGCTCTCTCAACATGCAAAGGTTTGGTGAGTACAGCTCGGGTGCGGATGGTGTGTGATAGGGGACAGGGCGCTGTTTCCCTTGAGAGATTGTAGCTGGTTCCACTATTATGGCAGGACACGTTTCTTTGGTCTGTAAAAGCGGGAGGAAATCGCCAAGTAATACGGTCTACAATATGTCATCCTTTGGCACACTTGGCAGTAGAAGCACGTGCCCAGACTTCTGTTGTTGTTTTACAAGAACCAGGGAAGAGCACGCCAGTGTGAAAATCATACTTCAGACTCATGGCCAGGTCTGACGTTGAGAACTTCCCAGGGGCCGCTTCCACCATAACTTACTGGTCCATTGCCAGCGCTGCAGAGATGTCTTCATTCCAAATAGAACAACAGTACAAAACCGATGGGCCGGGTGGATTATTTGATCCGATGCTTGGAAGCACTTTACTTCTGCCATTCTGTTGAGGATCACATGCTTACAGAATAGGGCCTTCGTTCCAAATGCCGTGATGAAACCATGGCCCGGCAGTCCAAGTCTTCCTGGACCAATGATTCTGTAGCACTTTCCCCATTTTCTTAGTATCTGATGTAGACACTGAACATCACTTGAATGCTTCTGGTGGTCCCCTTTGCTGGGACCTTACAGTGAGGATCGTCTGGCCCCATTGAGCAGATACCTGCATCCCTCATGCTGCCCCAAGCCGAAATCTCAGTGCCTTGTCTTTTAATTTTCTTAAAATATTTCCATATTTTTAGGGAAGAAAACCTTAGCAGATACTTAGAGTCTTGAGTACATTAATCATTCGGACACAGACGAGCAAGACATGACTTAGGTAGCTGAGCAAAAGTGTGTGGCCAAGATATTTTAAGGTCTTGACCATAGTAAAGGTTTGGCAAACAGGTTTTTAAATATTTATTACATTTCTAGAAAATGCTTTAAGTCTGTCTTAAATTTTTTTCTCTCTTTGGAAAAAGTGAAGTCAGACTCTGCATCTTATAAGGATTTTGCGCAAGTGTGTGTGGATACTAGATGCTGAAGTGGCATTTGTAACCAGTCCCTTCAAATACTACATATATGCAAATACTAAATCCCGTTAAATATTTTCAAAAAATATTAACGCCTGCTTTGCGTTTGGGATGGCTTGATTCCATGTCTCCCCTAATTTGTAAAGGGCTTTTCATTGGAGAATGGCTACAATAGGGATTTCCCAAGGATAAGGTGGTGGTTATTTGGCATAAGTTTTAGGATTGAAGACAGTGGGGCTGATTTCTTCCGTGTTCTCCCAAGGACAGATCTTCCTTAATGAAAAGGCTAGAACTCTTCATATAATTCACTAAAGGAAGAGATCTCTTCTTTGGCTTTCTTTCACAAAGGCTCAGACCGGAAATGGAAGCCAGCTGTGTGGTAGGGAGGTATGTCATGACTTCAGAGCTAGTAGCCTTGGATTTGTTTGTGGAGATTGGGCGAGGTGCTTCCCCTTAACCCAGCAGGGGTGCAGGTTTATTGATGCCCTGGGTCTCTGTGAGCCCAGCCTCTCCCGATGGCTGAGCCCTGCTCTGGAGTCGTCCCATGAGCAGAGCTGGCTGGCAGCAGCTTGAGATTTCTGGTTCTCTTTGATCTCCATGGGCGTTAGCGGCACAATTGTAAGTGACAACTACGTGTGAGATAAAGAAGTGAAAGTGAGCAAAGACTCCTCTGAATCATGAACCCTGGAATTTAATATTCTGGTCACTGGAATAGAAATCTGTATGCTTTCCTCATTAATCTTGCAAATACATTAAATCCAACTTCACCGATTATTTTGTCTGTAGGTGATCATGGCAGAAATGACCTCAACCAGACTTATGAGTGTGGGGTTCAGGGGCATTTGCCATATGACAGGACAAATCAGAAACATTTTGAAGAAGAAAAAGGGAGGATAAGAAGTCATCTTTCATTAGCCAGATAATAATAACTATTGAATGGGATCATCCCTCAAGTGGCTGCCAAGTCTGTTCTTTCTTTCCTGACGGATATATCTATCCCATTGCTCATCTTTCAAATCTCTTCGAGTGTGATGAAAAATGGCATGTTTTTATATTAGAGGACAGCTCCTTTTTTGTTCTTCTTACTGTTCTTGGGTTGTTGTTGTTGTTGTTTTTGATTTAATTAAAGTCCCACGTTGATCTCAGCTAAGCTTTTGCTTCCCCCCTCGGTGTTTCTGGTTGACCCAGCTACTCGCCGGCCATCAGGTGCCAGTAGAATTCTAATAAGATCCCTGGGAGGGGAGAAAAGAAAATCTATATTCTATTCTCCTGGTTTTAGCTACAGTATGGGACTATCACCTGTAAGCTAAAATATATTGCTTAACTAAGAGTTTAATGACTTCAGGTAGAGAACATGCTTGACAATTGTGAGACAATGCAATTTCCAATCTGATAGATAGTTTTCTCACCTGGTTCTCAGCTTTTGTGTTTTGGAGCACTTTGCCATCATTCTCTAAAAACGGATTTGAGGAAAACCCTCAAAGTTAAGAGCTGATCGCCTTATTTATAGTAAATAAATACTCTCGACAAAGTAAAATGAGTGTTTTCCTGAGGGTCTCGTGAATAATAAATGCACTTCAGATCCGTGTTGTGTGATGAGAGAGGCAGGGAATGGGCAGTGTCACCTCAGTGATGAAATAGGACACGTCTGGGTGCCAGGAGGGGCAGAGAGGGTGCGTCACCCTGCCTTGCTGGGAGGTGGCAGCATCCACATATGGTTTTGGGGTAGTTTTGTCCAAGCTGAATCCTTACAGTAGAATCGGGGTGTGATGCCTGCTGGAGAAATAGACTGCCCCAGGAAAGACTGCTAATATCTGTCGAGGTCGTGGAATTCTCCACTGCACTATCTGTAAGCCCTAGAAAGACCTCTAAAGTCATCCTAATATTGCCACCGAGTACCTTGACTCAAAATATCTCGTATTTCGGGGCGCCTGGGTGGCTCAGTTGGTTAAGCGACTGCCTTCGGCTCAGGTCATGATCCTGGAGTCCCGGGATCGAGTCCCACATCGGGCTCCCTGCTCGGCGGGGAGTCTGCTTCTCCCTCTGACCCTCTTCCCTCTCGTGCTCTCTCTCTCTCATTCTCTCTCTCTCAAATAAATAAATAAAATCTTAAACAAATATTTCATATTTCATTAAATACGGTTATTAAAAAAAGCCGTGTGTATAATTCTTATGTCTCTACCTAATTGACATCACAGGTCTTTTGTGATCACCAGGCATAGGCATGTGAAGGCGTGTCACACAGCAGGTGCCTTTCCTGAATGACCACGCCAGTGACAGTGTGGGAAACAGCAATGGTCAGGACAGTAGCAGAAGGAGCGACCCTAATTTATGGAGGATTTTGTGCCACATGCTTGGCTAACATTTGTTATGTTAGCTTATGTTAGCTTAGCCTAATGGCCGTGCTAACAGCTAGGTACTATTTAAAAAAAAAACAAAACAAAACAGCTTTTTTGATATGTAGTTCATACATCATAGAGATTTCCCCTGTTGGAAATGTATAATTTAGTGGTTTATACTATATTTCCAGAGTTGTACAAGCCTCACCACACCTAATCTGAGACTCTGCATCACCCCAGAAAGAAACCCCTGGCAGTCCCCATTCCCCCAAGCCCCATCAGTCCTAGACCCCACTAATTTAACTTTCTGTCTCTATAGATTTGCCTAACCTGGTAATTTCTCATAAAGGGAAGCATACAACTTGTGGTCCTCGGTGACTGGCTTCTTTCACTTAGTATAATGTGTTCGTGTTTCGTTCCCGTTGTAACGTGTATCAAAACTTCATTATTTTTATTGCTAAATATACCACATTTTTTATGTATCCTTTCAGCAGTTGATGGATATCACTGTCTGGGCTCCTTTTGGTTCTTGTGACTAACACGACTATTTGTGTACAAGTTCTTGCGTAGACATACGTTTCATTTCTCTTGTGTTTATACCTAGGAATGTAATTGCTGCCTCCTATGGCAATTCTACTGTAGCATTATTGTAGCATTTGGAGGAATTTCCCGACTGTGTTCTGCGTTAGCTATATCCCATTTCGTACCCTCCCAGCAATGTATGAGGGTTCTGATTTCTCCTCCTTCCGGCTCTCCCGGTGAGTATGAAGTGGTGTCTCACTGTGGCTTTGAGTGGCTGGATAGAGATCATTGGACGGCAGTTTGGTTGTTTTTATTCTTGTGTTTGTTTAGTTAGTGGTTTTTCCTTCCAGCACTTTGACGATGTCATCCTACTGTCTCTTCAACCCTCTTGTTTCTCTCGAGAAGTCTGCTGCTTATCTCACTGCAGTTTTATTGTGCATAGGAGCTGGGGGTTTTTTTATGGTTGTTTCAAGATTTTCTTTTTGTCTTCATCTTTCGGCATTTTTGCTGTGATGTGTATGTAGGGTGGGTGTGGATATCTTGTGTCCACCCCGTGGTACTCTCATTATGCATATATTGGTGTGCTTAATGCTGTACACATTTCTCGGAGGCTCCACTCATTTTCCTTCATTTGCTTTTTCTTCTGTGCACTTCAAATTGCAACATCTTTACCAGTTTATCTTCAAATCCCCTGATTCTCTGCTGGCAGTTCAAATCTATTAAGTTTCTCTAGTAAAGTTTTCATTTGGGATATTATCCTTTTTAACTCCAGAATTTCCATTTGGTTATTTTTGTAATTTCCCTTATTCTGTATCTCATAAGTCATTGTCATTAGGCCTTGCTTTAATCCTTTAGACATAGTTCTCTTTGGTTCCATGAACATATTTGTAACAGTTGCTTTGACATCGTTGTCTACCAAGCCCCACATCTGGGTCCTCTCAGAAGCAGTTTCTGTGCCTGTGTGTTTTCATGTGTAGGGGTCACACTTTTCTGTTTCTTTGCATTTCTCATAATTTTCTGCTAGAAATTGAGCTTCAGAGAGAACATATTGTATCACCTCTATGGACACTGGCCACACTCTGCCTCTCCAGGGCTCGACCTTATCCTGTGAGTGGAGCTCTGGATGAGGATGTTGGTGCCTGCTCTTCTCTCTCTTTGCTTCCTGGCCTGCAACCTGTATGTTACAGAAGAGCTGGTGTGGGGATGTTCAGGGCTCCACGCTGAGCCTGGAGTAGAGCTTCCATCCTAAGAGTAGGGGCCGCCTGTAGAAGGCAAACCAGTTCTCATGGCCATGCCTGCCTGGTATAGAGCTTCTGCAGTATAGAACTAAGGAGAGGAGAGATGCTGGTGGCTTGTTCCTGCTTCTATGGAAACAGTTCTAGAATGGACGTTGGGGCAACAGGGAGCCCTTGTCTTCTTGGCTGCACATGTCTGGAGTAGAGCTCTGTCATATTGACTGGGGACAGGGTGAGTAGGTGACTAGACCATGGCTCAGATGCCACCAAATTTCCCCATATTTCCAAGTTTAAATTAAATTCAGTAGCTGATTCTCCACTTTTTATGACCTTAGGGAATTTTATAGAAACTTTAAATGGCTTGGCTCTGTGTGTGTGTGTGTGTGTGTGTGTGTGTGGTTTTTGAGCAATTAAATGATCATGTCACTGGAGAGCAGATCTACCTCATCCCTCACACTTGCATTTGGGAAGTCAGTCTCCAGTAGGTGCTATTATTAACACATTTTACAGATCATTGCCCAAGACCACTTTATTTTCCCCATTTTACAGATGAATCCCAAGATAATTCTTAAAAGAGTAGGATTTGTGCCTAGGTAGCCTGACTCAAGAACCAGCACTTCAAACCATAGAATAGTTTTGCTTCCCAAGATCACCAGGCTATAGCTGCCCTACAGGGACCTGCAAGATCACTTATGTGAATTTTCATGGCATTATCTTTGAATGCTCCCATAGGGGTCATGATTTTCTCATTTGTTTTCCAGTTCAGTGCCACCTTCCTCAGCATGTAGTCCTCTCAGAGCTTAGGATCCCCATTTATACTGTAGCAGGGGCCTCTTTTAAAATATATATGGATTCATCCCGTAATTATTTATTTACAGATTTGTTTGTGAGCGCTTCAGAAAACCTTGTTTCCTTTGTCTTTGTTTCCCCAAGTTCCTATTAACATAAATCATATTTTTTTGCTTGCAACAAATGCTTGTATTTCAAATTTACAAAAACATAGTATATTTTCTCAACCTCTGTTTTGAGGTATAAATAACTATACAATTAAGTTTAGACTTCATTTCATCTGATTTCTTTCCATGGCTAATGCCAAACACCCTGAATTTTCTGTTGAAGCTCATAGTTTACTCAGAAATGTTTTTTAAAGATTTTATTTATTTATTTATTTGAGAGAGAGAAAGAATGAGCAGGGGGAGGGGCAGAGGGGGAGAGAGAGAGAGAAGCAGACTCCCTGTTGGGCAGGGAGCCCGATGCGAGGCTCGATCCCAGGACCCTGGGATCATGACCTGAGCCGAAGGCAGACGCTTAACGACTGAGCCACCCAGGCACCCCCAGAAATGGTTTTCTCAATAAGGTTTCTGATGAACTATTTTTAAAAACTTCCATTACTCAGTACTGTTAATAAGCCTCCTTTAGATATGTATGCTGTTGCATATGACAGGATTAGATCTTCTCAATGGATTTTATGCAAGTTGTGTACTTGGATTATCACTTTAGCTCCCCCCCCCAAAGAGTATCGAGTCTGTCAATTACCCTTGGCACCAAAATCTGTGTGAAATTTTGCTCCTCTTACAGCATTGTGTCTGTTAAAGCTTTAACGCATAGCCTACATATCACTTCTCCTAAAATCTAATTATTCTCTTGTTTTCAGCAATGTTGGAAAACTTATAAATGCAACAGTTCTCACGTGTGTTTAAGAATTCCCTCCCTTGGTTGGAGACTTACTCGGGGCCCTGGTTTGAACTGTCCTAGGTTTGATTCCCAACCTCAGACTCCAGGGATTCTCTGGAAACTCCAGTCATCGAGAGTTTTTCTACAGCACTCAATAAATCCTAGGAAACTGTCTGAAATATTGCCAGACTTTTAACTGACTTTGAAAAATGTTCTGGAGCCAGTAAAATAAAGCAGGAGCAGAAGGGAAAAACCAACATAGGCATGGTCAGAAGAGTTAATAAGAGTTCTTAGGAGCAGTGTCCCAATCTGAGAAGGCTGGGGATGGCATAACCAGGTTGAAAATATGTCAGTCTTGGGAGGCATGTAATAAAATTGTAGAGAAACTAAGGCTTTTAGAGGAAGTAGGGCCAAAGTTGGTAGTTACTAGGAAATTTATATGTGAGTGTGGGGAGGCAAAGGAAAGCACTGGATAATTACATATGTTTCTGCTAGTTCCTTAAGGATAAGTACAGTACGGGGTGCCTGGGTGGCTCAGTCGGTTAAGCATCCAACCTTTGATTTCAGATCGGGTCATGATCTCAGGATCGTGAGATTAAGCCCCATGTTGGGCTCCACACCTAGCAAGGGGCCTGATCAAGGTAACATTTAGATAATCTTTTACACTTGAGGTGACCACAGATTTTTTCTATTAGCTTACCGTTCATTGTAAACACGAATGAGATGGTTAGAGGAATTTAATTATAGAATCTATAATTTTGCTCCACTTCCCTTTTTTTCCAGGTGATGAGCCTGAGCTTCGGGGGCGTGCAGTTGACATGGCCAGTATTGCAAGGCCAGGTGGATTGAGACAGGTGTAGGACCCATGTGTTCAGATTCTCTGTTTGGTGATGTTTTCACTGAACACACTGGATGCTATTACTTGTTCACATACTGGGGAACCAATTGAAGGAGTGTGAATGTTGGAATCTGTGCCAGAGATTTTACAAATAGAGTAAATGTGTCTTTGGTCTGGAGATCTGGGCCAGGTAGCAGTGGGTAGAGGAGAGATGGCAGGCTTCCCTTCTGCTTGGTCCTCAGTACTCCGGACGTCTCTTATCAGGGGGCAGATGCACCAAGGACAGCCCTCATATGGACACTCTTGGTCAGTAGAATATCTGCTGAAAGGATCATCGGAAGGTGCTCATGTCCACAACCAGTGGAGCAGGATTTTCTGCATGGGCAAGGTCTGCCTGAGACAGCCAAATGGGTCTCTTTGGGGAAGCAGGAACATGATCCCTGTGGTCTTTTCCTCTGGGGAATCTTCCAAGTCTAGGATTCTCTATACCTGAAGCCTGCTTTTGGAGGCAGTGACTATTCAAGGCTACGTCCAGTCCCATCCAGAGAGTAAAAGAGGAGGCCAGATGAAACCATGCTCTGTAAAGCAGGATTCTTCTTGCCTGAGGTTCAACCGTAGCAGGATGGTCATTTTCTTCTTAAACGTCATTTTCCCTGAGCCACACATCTAAAATTGCCTACTGTCCCCCCTCCACATATCCTTCTTACGCTCTCCCCTGCTGTGTGTGTGTTTTTGTTTTTTGGGGTTTTTTTTTTGTATTTATTGTTATCTGTATCAGTCATGGTCCAGTTAGGACACAGACACCACACAACTTGAAAAGAGAGAATTAATGCAATGCATGAAATAGGTATTAACTGAAAAATTAAAAACAGAATACGAAAGCTTTACAAGATAGCAAATGCAGGAAGCAGCTACAGCCCCCGGGGCTGAGGCAACAGAGTGAAGTCTTGGTTATTATAATTTAACTGCTTCAGCTGGGCTCAAACTCCCCAGTAGGATCTCCCCAGCTGGTGGGACTCCTGAGGGGGCAAGCTGTGGGTTCTTCAAGTAAACTGGAGACTGGAACAGGCTGCTTCTGCCCGGTGAAGTGGGCTGACAGGTCAAGAAGCAGACAGGAGGTCCCCATGGGGTAGATAGGTCCACGGGGGGCAGGCAGGAAGTCCGGGGGCGGGGGTCAAGAAGTCCATAGAAGGCAGGTAGGAAGTCCACAGGGGGCAGGCAGGAAGAACACGTGGAGGGGGACAGACAGGAAGTCCACGGAGGGGGGCAGGAAGTCCACATAAGGCAGGTAGGAAGTCCACAGGGGTCAGGCAGGAGGTCCACGGGGGTGTGTGGGGGCAGACAGGAAGGCCACATGGGG
>NW_027397065.1:89422560-89539078 GCF_003265705.2 Callorhinus ursinus | reverse complement strand
GGGGGGGCAGAGAGGAGGCCCAAGGGGGGCAGACAAGAAGGTACAAGTTCTTCCACCTTCTTCAGTCTGTCCAGTCCTTGACTGTGTGGTCTGAGATTAGAGGCGGAGAGCGAGCAGGTGGCAAAGCAGAAGTGGGATTTGTAGAGTTCTATCCTCAACATCACAAAGCACAGTTTATTTTTTTTCTTTTAAGAGAGACACAGCGAGAGAGGGAACACAAGCAGGGGGAGTGGGAGAGGCAGAAGCAGGCTTCCCAGCGAGCAGGGAGCCCGATGCGGGGCTCCATCCCCAGACCCTGATATCATGACCTGAGCCCAAGGCAGACGCTTAAGGACTGAGCCACCCAGGCGCCCACAAAGCAGAGTTTAAAAGGGGAGTGGGAGCTAAGGATAATTTCTACATACTAAGCAAGCTGTCTACTATGCTAAATATTGAGAATGTAGCAGGAATTCATGAATTTTTCTTGCTTTATCCCCAGCATTATCAGTCATGCATGGCATATAGTAAAGCCCTCAAAAGTTTATTCGATGAATGAGAAATATTTTGGTGACAAAACAGTTCTGGTGCTTTACAGAAACCATTGCACAGCCACTGATCTGGAGGAGAGAAAAATGGAGACTCAAAAGTAAAACAGTAGGGACATGGCAGCCCTGTCTAGGGAAAGACTGGACCTTAAGGACTAGACCTCACCTGGCCTGGAAGCAGGCTTATTCCTGGTGGGGATGAAGATGTCGGACCCAGTACTTGCACACATTCCTTCCCTGCGGTGGACTGTGCCTGCCCTGGTTCACTGATCTGACGAAAATGAAGTCTCTCGTGTTGTTTGCCTGGAGCCTGAAGAAGCATGTCTCCTCAGGAGGCTTGAAGGTTGTCTTTCAGGACTTCTTATACAGGAATAAATTGGGACTCAGGGGCTTGTGTGTGCACGTGTGGGTGTGTGTTTTCAGAGTCCCTGTGAATCATTCTTGAACGAGAGATTACTGTATCGTCGTCTACAGGCCTGAGGCCAGACTCTGTAGCAAAGTGAGTTTATACACTCTGTGGAGTCATGTCCTTGCTCACATGGGACAGTAGCCACCCTCAGTAGTCCTGACCCTACTCTCAGGTTCCTTTAGTCTCAGAACTCCTGTGGAAACCCCCGGAAACGGTTGCTGTTCTGTTGATACTGTTTCCCTGTTCTTCCAGGTATGTATCATTTTTATTGATTTTGATTCCTCTGTCTACTGACAGTGATCATCCTTTGTCCTTTTTTAAACATATTTTTCCTGCAATACTTTTCCTGTAAAGCGTTTTTTAGAGGCTTTTCTGCTTATAGAAATACTGCCCCCTACTTAAGAGTTTATTTTTATGTTTTTAGGAAAAACAGCATGTGTTTTAAAGACATGAAATCAAGTCAATCCAGTATTTTAAAATCGTGAAAACAGTATTAATTTCATATTCTCTTTTCAGTAATTTCTGTGAAATTATAGGAAACCTAAATAAAAATATCTCATTTGCAAATTCACAGTCTGAAGACATGTAGGCAGGATTCTTATTTTTCCTTAGTAGTAGATGGACATATCCAATAAGGTATATATTGTCAATATATTTTAAAAGTTACCAGTTTTAAAACAAAAATTAAATTAAACTAAGACAAAAGTAAAAAAAAGATCCATATGGTGTTACTCACCAGATTTATAGTGATGCTGAAATGGTTGGCTGCCTTTAGTTTAAAAATGGTACTAAAATAACAGGTAGTTTCAGTAGGCAATGATGTGATACATCCAATCATCCCAATTTTCTGTCATTGAGTAATTGTATCTTCAACCCTTAAGACATTAGAAATTTGGAGCAAAACATTTAAAATGAAATGTAGTTTGAGCCATTGATGATTTATTTTAATTATGCAAAGTCTGTGGAAAATATTTGCCTGGAAGACCTTAAGGTCATTTCATTTCATCATATATTACATTTCCATCTGAGTACATTGTATCTTTTTTTTCCTAGGAGAAAAAGCAGGCACTTTCTTTTTTTCATGTGATAAAGCCACATTTAAGTTCACGGTTGTTGGAACCCTTTCATGACCTCCAGCACCCAGCAGTGTTCATGGCCCATGGAAACAATTGGATGGGTGGGTAGACAGGTGGGTGGATGGGTGGATGAATGAAAATGATAGATGGTTGGTTGGATGGATGGATGGATGAATGGACAGATAAATAGATGGAGGGTGG
Source organism: Callorhinus ursinus (assembly GCF_003265705.2). Classification (NCBI taxonomy): domain Eukaryota; kingdom Metazoa; phylum Chordata; class Mammalia; order Carnivora; family Otariidae; genus Callorhinus; species Callorhinus ursinus. The sequence goes on along the minus strand of NW_027397065.1, from coordinate 89,536,868 downwards.
ATGATGGATGGTAGATGAACAGATGGATGGAGAAATGGGTAGATGTTTGGATGGAGAAATGGATGGATGGATGGATGGATGGATGGACAGATAAATGGATGGATGGTGGATGATGGATGGCAGATGAACAGATGGATGGAGAAATGGGTAGATGTTTGGATGGAGAAATGGATGGATGGATGGATGAGGGATGGATGGATGGGTGGATGGATGGACAGATAAATGGATGGATGGTGGATGATGGATGGTAGATGAACAGACAGATGGAGAAATGGATGGATGTTTGGATGGAGAAATGGATGGATGGGTGAATGGAGGGATGAGGGATAGATGGATGGACAGATAAATGGATGGATGATGGATGGTAGATGGATGGGTGGATGGATGGATGGATGGATGGATAGACAGATAAATGGATGGATGGTGGATGATGGATGCTAGATCAACAGATAGATGGAGAAATGGATGGATGTTTGGATGGAGAAATGGATGGATTGGTGGATGGATGATGGATGGGTGGATGGATGGACAGATAAATGGATGGATGGTGGATGGTAGATGACCACATAGATGGATAAATGGATGAATGGGTGGATAGTTGGATGATGGATGGATGGATGGATGGATGGATGGATGGATGGATGAAAAGTCCTTGCTTTAGATACTAGTTCCATCTATGCTGGAGAGAGTTCCTGTATCGAGAGAGAAGGTGCAGTGACTGTGAAAAGCTCTATCTAGAAATGGTTCTAAGTTGATTTTGGAAGGCATGCATTTCCCATACAATCACCACATGGATCCGAGCCTGTCTCTCAGGGTCCTGGGAACATACTTCCACAGCAAGGAAGAGAATAATGCCAGTGCTGTTCACCTCACATGGTCTCAGGAAAGGCCCCCTGCGAGTGAGCACTTTTCCAGGCCTACCCATATGAGTAACTTCTCTCATGACAGAATCTCTAAACAAATTTTAAATAAGAAACATTGCAGTATGTTTGGGTGATAGGATAGGATATGACTTGTATAAAGTACAATTCAAAAAACATTGGGTTTGTCTACCTCTTAGCTTTTTATACCTTACTGCGTGAACATAGGGACATAATTGTGTCTCTGTGTCTTGGACACATGTCTTCTTTAGTTATCAGGCTTATGACGAGGGGGGATTACCTGTTGCACCTGAGGATTTCTGAGGAACAGTATTCTTAAACCACCTTGAATCCTTCACAAAATGTGATGCAGCGGACTTATTCTGTATGCACTTTTAGGGATGAATTTTTGGCACTTACCATAAAATAAAAAAATTCCATTTCTACTCTGTTAAGTTAGTTGAGATAAATTAAATATTCAGCATTTAAGCATTAAGCATTTAAAAAATTGCAGTCCTGAACGAAGCCAGTCAGTAAGCACTGGAACACTTACAGTTTGAAGGCTGTGGTAATCCTCCTGGGAAGCAAATGAGCAAAAGAACACAAACTGTCTACATGTGAGGAAAGATCTCTATTTAGACAGACATTCAAACAAGAAACAGAATAAAATAACTGCTTAAGATAACCAAATTGGAAACATAGTGAAAAAACATGGCCATTGGAGTCACAGAGGTATTGTTCACTTGGAATTTCTCACATTTACTAGCCCAAAGGCTCAGTACTCTGCCCTTCCTTAATTTATGAATAACACCGTTGTCACCGGGTTGCAGGAAGATGGGGTGAGACACTCTTTGCATCAAAGCCCCCAGCACGCAGCTCAGAGCTTGGTGCACAGTAGGAGCTGAGCATAATCTTTTCTCCTCAGCACCCCCCCCTTACTCCACTAGGAAATGTGGTTACAAACCTAACTAGCAACTAAGTGCCCACGTTGCAGTGCAAGCAGGTTCGAGTCAGGTTGGAGATGGAGTTACACTGACCTTCAGTGAAGCCCCACAGATGAAACGGGAATAGAATCAGAATATATTTCATTTACACTTGGAGCCTTTTGGGTGATTTATTGAAAGCACTTGGGATGATAAAAAGACGTATCATTTGAGCAAGCGATTTAAAATGCAAGAGTGTAGTTGATGCAATTTTTAGAAGCATGGGTTATGCCCACACGTTTATGTTGTCCTTTCTCAATACCTGGGAGATTACTTAGTGCTTAATAAAGTATCATAAATGAGGAAAGTGCCCAGAATAGCTGACATTTTGCCTCTGCATTCCCCCTGCAGCAGCCAAAGGAGCCATAAACCTTGTTTTATTTGCAGAGATGATCTCTCACTAAAGCTGAGCCAGTTTTGACTATTCCTAATGTAGGTCCTCATTAGGTAATAAAACGAAGAATGATGTACTGCAGAATAATAAGCCAGAAGAGAAGCTAGGCTACTTTACAACTCAGTTCCGTGACCAGCTGAGATGTGCATGTGTGTGTGCAAGATTTGGGAGAGTACATAGTGAACGTGTAAATATATAAGCGCTGTGCTGAGTAACCGAGCCATATGCAGAAACGTAAGCCATTGCATGTTCCTTCTGGGGGTCAATACTATAAGGTAACCTTTCCTTTACCATTCGGTATCGTTATTCTGAATTTTGAATATTGCTTTGGTACATAATTATGTTTACTATATAAAAACTTTCCTTGGTCTAATATCAATCATAATGTCCTACCTCTGCCTCCAGTAATCCAGTCTGTTATCCACTGGGGAGCAGCTTATGGGCTTATTCATTCTAATAAAATTGAGCTTACCAATCCCCAACACTTTCAAGTTCCCTGTTGTCAACCCTCTGAAAGGATAGTGATAACGTGCATCACGTTTTTCTCTACCAGAGGAAGAACTAGAGCTGCTTGGTTTATGAGATTTTCAGAGGATAGCTAATGCCCACATATTTGAAATGTGCTCCAGTCTAGTGTCTTGGAAGAACGGAATCCCCAGGTTATAGGGGTTGCAGGAACTTTGTGGGGCAGCAGTTTTCTTTGTATTTTGGTTCTAAATACAGGCTGGATCATGCAAAAGTTTACATTTCCATTTGCTAATGAAAACCCTCCTTACATTTATTTAAAAACTTAAAACCCCAGCTTCACCGCAGGGTGAAGGGTCCCATATGTGCACCCGGGGCTGAGAACTGGCCAACCCAGCTTCAGCCCCCCGGGAAGGTTCAGTGTCCCTGGGAAGTCCGTGCCTCTAGGTGTATAGGGAACACACAGGGCGTGACCTGATGTGGGCACTGATGTCTTAAAATGTGATGCATATCAGTAAGGATAATTTGACGATGTCACAGATTGCAATTTAGTAAAAGTGTCTTAAGGCCCATAGCCTAAAATTAAATTGTTGAGAGGCAGTCCTTGGTTACATATAAACCAGTGAATTACATTCAAGTTGTATACATATATTGTAATAAAAGTGCTATGTATGCGGTAACAAGATCAGGAGCGAGTATCCGTTCCATCCAACGTCTGAATCAAACCAGGAGGGCCAAGCGTATGAGTTACATTCTGAGATGGTATCACGTTCTGTTGCATCCTTTGCAAATTAATCCTCTCATCTGGCAATTATACACAGCTCAGATTTCATTGTCAGCCCGTGTGCTGTGAAATGGATTCGATTTAGAGACTTTCAAGAGGTCATTTTTGTTTGATCTTGGTTTCAAAGTCAACCACAACCAACTTCTGCTTTCTCTGGCTTCAGCCCTATTATCTGCCGTTTGTCAAATGTGTGGCTGTCGGGCTCTTGCCGGGGATGGAGCGGCCGAGACTCTGCTGTTGTGGACACAGGGTACATGTGGGTAGCCTTGTAGAGTCCATCAGCATAACACACAGTTTGTTCTTATATTTGGGAAAACAGAGAGACCTAGAAGTATCAAAGAGTCTGGCTGCCATTGCCATCATGTTTAGTTGGGCGCTCTGGGGGGAATTCCTGTTATGATGAGCACAATTACCCAGTGAGCATGGGGCCATAATTCACCTTCCATCCACACATTCCTCCCACTCTCTTGTCAGGTTAATCATCTTATACCCCAGATGTTCAGCTTGTGCCCAGACAGTAGCCTCTGGTAATATTTTTTGTCTCATGGGAAAAACAAACACATCCTTAGGCTTTGACTTGGCTGGTGGTTCTTGGGGAATGGTAGTTCCTCTGTTCCTGGTAAGCAGACGGCATGGGGCACAGGGAGGCTTTCACGCAAACACGGTATATCGCACTGTTTTTCTTTTCTGGCCTACCCATTGCTTTTCTCCAACTCCTAAACCAGAGGTTGGGAAAAATTGGAACCTGCAATTCTTCTAATACTCTGTGTACCCTGGTACCAATGTGTCGTCATTTTGAAAAGGCCTACTCACAACCTGTATTCCATGTTTGGTTCTTATGGAGCAAACACATGGTGAATTCTGCTTTCTCATAGGAACATGTATGTTAATATGTGTCAGTGATGTAATTTCATGGTTTTAAGTGAAACATGAAAGTGGACCCATTATGAGTAGGGAAGGTAACTGATAAGCACCCACTGTATGTCAGGAATTTCTGCATGTAGATTCATTGCATGCATTACTATTGCATTTCATTGTATTAACATCTGTTGAGAAGAGTTTTTATTCTCGTTTTGTATGAGGGGAGTCTGAGGATCAGACAGATTATGTAACCTCCCCAAAGCCGCTGTCCATCAAGGGTCAGAGCCTGGGTTCTGAGACATGCCCATTGGATCCCAGAACACATGATGGGCCTTCCATCCAGCACCCTTGCTCCCACACAGGGCCATTGTCTGTCTCTATCCTTGGAGTTTAATTGGTTGGGCAACATTGGATCTTGTCAGGACTAGAAGAACTTAGATGTACAGCACCTGGGTTTGATCACGTGGGTGCCAGCAATGGGAGCAGCGTGCAGTTCTCCATACTCTTGCTCAGAAAGCCATGACGCCTGAGAACTCTGGAGGGCTCATGTGTCTGTCATAGCTCGTGCTTATCAGCTCATGGGATTACATGAGTGAGCAGTAAAAAACCAGAAAGACAGACAGAGAGACATAGAACATATGCTAGAAGCATTTTTTAATCCAAAATTAATCAAGGAAGGCTACAGAAGTTGAAGATCATAAATCGTGTCTGGCTCCCTTTGTTCAGCCCGGTTCACAGCTGTTGGGCCCCATGCGTTCTTTGTGGACACGACAGCAGTATTTCTAACAGCATTATTTCCTTTCAGTGCGCTTGAGCCAAAGCCGCACGTGGAGAATTGACAGGCGTCTTCAGGAGCATCGTGCTAACAGCCGTTGCTGGCTGAGCGGGAGAGGTGATGTCTCACCTGGAAGGAACTGAGAGAACTTGTCCTGGGACATTCTCTTCTTACAGTTTCTTTTGTGAAGAAACAATATAACTTGTCAGGAATTGTTTTTGCCAATGAAATACACACACACACATTCATATATACTGATTAAAAAAAAAAAACGGGGCGCCTGGGTCGCTCAGTCGGTTAAGTGTCTGACTTCGGCTCAGGTCATGATCCCAGCGTCCTGGGATCGAGCCCCACGTCGGGCTCCCTGCTCAGCGGGGAGTCTGCTTCTCCCTCTCCCTTTGCTCTCCCTGCTTGTGCTCTGTCTGGCAAATAAATAAAATCTTTTTAAAAAAATCTCCCAGAAACTTTTCAATCTGCTGGATTCGGGGGGCTGGTGGAGGTGGTAACCTGAACATGAATAACTCCACAGGCCCTGGAGCTGCCCTGTAATGACTAGGTCTGTGATCTGAGCAGGGATATTGAGGGTTTTTTGTTGTTTTTTTTTAAAGATTTATTTATTTATTTGAGAGAGAGAAAACGCAAACGGGGAGAGGCAGAGGGAGAAAATCTCCAGCAGACACCCTGCTGAGCGGGGTGCCAGACATGGTGCTTGATCCTACCACCCTGAGATCATGACCTGGGCTGAAATCAAGAGTCAGATGCTCAACCAACTGAGGCACCCAGGCCCCTCAAGGAGATCTTGTGTATTGATCATCTACTGTGTTTCAAGCTCTTATCTGTATTTTAATCACTTTTAAGCAATATCTTACACTTACACATGTGGAGTTGACCACGCCCATGAGCTTCAGCAAGTGGGTGGGTGTCTGTGGGAGAGGGGATGTGCTGGGGGGCCACGCAGTCTTCAGTCATCATCGTTTTAAGTGTATGCATTATGGTGTAAAGGAGTCAGCATGTGTCATAGGGGTCCCTGGATTATTCGGATTATTTCAAGTTTAGGGCAGTGGTATGGCCCCCATCCTCTATTACCTGACTCTCGGTTTCCTTGTCCTTAGCACTAAGTTGTAAATCAACTATTTGAGAAACTCTTTGGGCAGAAACCTATTTCTAAAAGTATAGTAACAACTTCCAAGTATGTGAAAGTCAAACTGAACCATCAAGGTCACAAGTCCTTGTGAGCACAGTTATGGGACAGATAACATAGATGGGCCTCCCCTCCCTCTGGGGATACTTGGTGGAGAGAATGGAAGTGATTCCAAGTAATAGAGGAGGCTAAATTAGAAGTCACATCCACTCAATTCCCAAGAATGTAAAGATGTGATTCAAAATAGCTGCAGGATGGGCATGATGGAGGGCACGTGAAGGGATGACCACTGGGTGTTATACACAACTGATGAATCACTGAACACTACACCAAAAACTAATGATGTATTGTATGTTCGCTAATTGAATTTACATAAAAAAAATAGCTGGGTTCTACTCCAGGGTCCCATGCTTAGGCGGTTGCTCGGGTTGTTTCCGTGGCCGCAGGAGAGGAGGGGGGAGTGTCCCCGAGCTCATGTGGACTTGCTGTCCCTGAGCCATAGTGGAGAGTGAGTCCTTTGCTCACTGGTTGGCAAGGGTGATGGCAGGCCAACGGTGAGGTTGAGAGAAGCCCACTGTGGTCACATGGAGGAACCGACCTAGGCCTGGTTTCTTTACATTATTGTTGTTTTTTGTTTGTTTTGTTTTATCTTGTTACTCTGGAAGTGAGGGACCTGCCCGAGTTCTCCAGAAGTGAGTCCCTTGCAATCGTGTGATTGTATGATGAGGCACTTGGAAGACCCATAGAGCAGCGTCCTCGATTCTCATAACTGATTTTGCCGTGGGGTTGCCAATGCTTTCTTTCTAAAAAAGGGAAAAAAAAGATGGTATTTGTTTCCTAAGTTCATGATAACAGCGTATTAAGAAGGCATCTAAAAAAGACCACCTGAAGACGCGTTGCCACACTGTGTAATGATTCTACAGTTTGAGCTGACAGCCTGGAAATAGGACCGGCCATAACCTAGTGGTCTCCTGGCGACTCTGGCACGTGTAACAGTTGCAGTCTGTGAATGGTCAGATCTGGAGTCCGTTGTAACAGGCGTTTACAGGAACTGCCTGGAAGAGCACGTGTCAAACATACAGCACGGGCCCAGGTGACCACTCCAAGCCCTGCGTTCCAACAGCTGTTATCTGCCCGAGCTTCAGGCTTGCTCCAGGGGACCCGACGGAGATTGTTGTACTTGGGATTATGTTTGACGTTTATCATTTTGCCACCAGAAAATATGGGTGTCTCATTGGGACTGGTTTGGAAATGAGGAAACTCAGGTATAACAAATTCAACACAAATTCCAACGGTATCCTAGCAAGTGGTTTATTGTACGGGAGACATCCGCCACCACGTTTTCCTGCGGGGGGCCTGTCTGTCCTGCTCGCTGAGAGCAGGGCTGCAAGTCGGGGAAACCGGATGAGCACAGGGGTAGGGGCCTTGGCCCTCCTGCCACAAGCATTGTGTGCGAATCTTCTTAAACACACAAACCCCTCCCCTAAGACCTGCTGACTCAAAGCTTCGGGAGGGGGCATGGGGTTCAGTGGGCCACTCGGAGGATTCTCGGGGACAGACGGTTTTGAAGAGCATGGCTGGATATGTGGATAATCAATCCCCCCCCAGCCCGTGGACCGTGTCCTCAGGGGGAGTCGGGTCTGGTCCTGTCGTGGACGGGCAGGTGGAAGGCTCCTGATTCCTTCCTTGAAGGCTGCCCATCTGGTGGCAGTAGGGGCAAGATAGGTGAACAAACAGCTGATTTCAAATCTCAGTCTCCTTTCTGAGTGGACTTGGTGAAAGAAGACAGCCAGATTCTCTCAGGCTGGGGACACACACCCTGTTCGGGGAGGAGCGGGACACATGCCGTGCTCTTGGGCAGGTGCGGTCTCTGGCCTCATTCCTCGCTCCATGTTCCCTCGTGAGACTGGACCCTTCCGAGGGCTTCGGAGCCGCGCCGCCCTGCCTGTGAGGTCAGTGCACCCCAAGGCCTCGTCCCTCCAGAGCCTCCCACCCCGCCCCCCGCCAGAGCCCCATCACCACAGCATGATCTGCTTCCCGAATCACAGCTGTGCCTATTCTGCATGTTTCTTAGGAATGGGCTCATACAATATAGGTCATTTGCTCTGGCTCCTTGTGTTCAGCATGATGGGCGCGGACCCCGACTGTGTTCATCAGCAACCCATTCCCGTGGTAAGCGCGTGCTGTGCGTGCTTTATCCATTCACCCGTGGATGAACATTTGGGATGTTCAAGCTCTATTTCTTTATCCCCCCAAATCCCTACCTTGCAAGTCTCTTCTGAGGGTTATTGACAATGATACGGCATCCAGTTCTTGGAACTGAGGCAGGGCCATGGTAGATGATCAATAAACAATACAGCCGATTTTAATATAATTAACAGAGATAAGATGTGACCAGCCTGGAGCCTGGAGCAGAAGGGGTGCCACTGTGAGGGATTAGATGTCCAGTTGGAGAGACAGGTACTTCCAGGGGCAGAGTCAAGTAGGGAAAACAGCTGATGCGTGGGCTCAGGGTCCGCTTGATAAGCTCGTGTCAGGATTTGCCCCGAGCCGGCAGCCCGCGGTGCAGAGCGAAGGGCGCCATCGGAGGGACTGAGTGTGTGCACAAAATGTGGCTTGTAGGCCCAGGTGACGACACCCCGGGGACCCATGACGTCTAATGAGAAACACGTGTCCCCACCCCGCACCGTGACTGTGACCCACTTCTCTGACGTGATGACTCCAGCAGTGGCTGTCCAGCTCTGCTGTGACTTCCCCGCAATGCCCTTGACCTGTTGCTCTTCCCTTCCCAGCGAGCACAGAGGTTTGCACACTGCCTCCTCTCTTCTGCAGCTTCCCACACGCCACCCCAGTTCTTTAGAAACGCATACTGCCGTCTTGATTGGCAGCACTAAAATCTCTCTCTCCCCCCCTTTTTTTTTTCTTTCATGGATCACGTCTTTGGTGGTGTATCTAAAAAGTCATTGCATACTCAAGGTCATCTAGAATTTTTTTTCCCCTGGGTAATCTTCTAGCAGTTTTATAGTTTTGCATTTTATAGTAAGGTCTGTAATGCATTTTGAGTTAATTTTTGCGAGAGGTTTATAGTCTGTGTCTAGAGTCATTTCTTTGCATGTGGTTGTCCAGTTGTTCCAGCACCATTTGTTGGAAGAACTGTCTTTGTTCCATTGTGTTACCTTTGCTTCTTTGCCAAAGATGCATAACTGCACTTACGTGGGTCTGTTTCTGGGCTCTCTAAGCTGTTCCATGGATGCATCTGTCTCTGCCTTCTCTAGTGCCACATTGACTTGATTACTGTAGCTTTCTAGGAAGCTGTGAAGTTGCTAGGGTCAAGCCTAAAACGTTGTTCTTTCCCCTCAATATTGACTTGGGTGGTCTGGGTCTTTTGCCATGCTATATAAACTTCAGACTCAGTTTGTTGGTATTTGCAAAATAATTTGCTGGAATTTTGATTGGAGTTGCATTAAATTGTTAGGTCAAGTTGGGAAGAACTGACACATTGCCTTTTAACTTCTTATGATTTTTTTATGTCTACTGTGTAGTTTCCCCTCATCCCCACACTGGAATTTAAACTCCAAGGAGACCGTAATATTTGTCTGTTTTGTTCATAGTTGTAGCTGGATTGTCTAGAAGAGTGTCTGGTTCATAATAGACCGTTGACAAATATTCATTGAATGAACGAATGGATGGATGAATGAGTGAATGAATGAAAAACCTACTGTACACCCCTTGGATGAGAAAGACTGTGAGCTTCTCCCCCCATGGAATTCAATTCATGTCTAAATGTTATACATCTCGGGTGCCTGGGTGGCTCAGTTGGTTAAGCGACTGCCTTCGGCTCAGGTCATGATCCTGGAGTCCCGGGATCGAGTCCCGCATCGGGCTCCCTGCTCAGCAGGGAGTCTGCTTCTCCCTCTGACCCTCTTCCCTCTCGTGCTCTCTATCTCTCATTCTCTCTCTCTCTCAGATGAATAAATAAAATCTTAAAAAAAAAAAATAAAAAAATAAATGTTATACATCTCTGGAGGGGAATCTATTAGAATGTTTAATGTCTAATTAGAATGTAAAATGTTTAATGGTACTTTGGTCATATTGAGTAACAGCACTATATTCAATGCCTTGACTCATTGACTTTGCTTAACTATTTCTTTGTGTCTTAGAAATGTACAGAAACAGATCTGAGAATTTTAGGTTGAGTTGTTCTTAGTTCAGATATTTTTGTATCAATCAAAAGTAATCAAGTTAAACAGTCAATCTAAGATAACGTGTTTTGAGTTTTTCAGCTGGGACCATACTATAAAGATGTTGGTGGATGTGATTTGCAAGATTGTTCCTAACTCTATGTTATACACTATGATAGAGAAATGTTGTAGCAGCCTCTCGTGTATCTGGCAAACTAGTCTTAAAAAGTAAGCTCATGAAGATTTGCTTATTACCAGTTGTTCTAGAATAGTTCTTTCCAGATTTTGTGCCATAATAGAAATACCTGTGCTGTCCAATATGGTAATCATTAGTCACATGTGGGTTACTGAGTAATTGTAAGACTAAAATTTTAACTTTATTTAAATTTATATTGAATACCTATATGTGGCTGTTGAGCAAATAGAGAACTGAATTTTTAATTTTATTCCATTTTAATCAAAATTTGGGGGCCACCATTTTGGACAGTGCATGTATAGGTGTCCCTCTAACAGGAGCTTAAATCCTTGCAATAGATTAATCTGAAAGATCTCATAAAATTGAAAAGCACACACACACAATAGTAACAACAAATTCACTACTGAAATCTGACAGTACATGCTACAGTGACATTTAATCTCTAAAGGAAGTTTGATCCCCTATTATAAATATGTGCTATATTCCATATTATTATCTATGTTTCTGACCTTTTGCATCCTCATTGCATTTTCATGAGGTGTGCTCATTTTGTTCTAAAACCCAGATCTTGGATTATTAGAATTCTTTAGTTTAATAATCACATTTAATTCTACTATTTACCAATTCCTATATTCTGAATTTATTTATTTTTATTAGCCTTTCTAGTTTCTAGGTGATCATTCATTGCATTTTTAAAAACTTTTTGAGTGAATGCTGTTTGCTCATCTTCTTTATTCTTTTAAAGATTTTACTTAATGATTTATTTGAGAGAGAGAGAGCACCCATGTGAGCTGGGGGGAGAGCAGAGGGAGAGAGAGAACCTCAAGCAGACTCTGTGCTGAGCGTGGAGCCCAACTCGGGGCTCGATCCCACAACCATGAGATCATGACATGAGCCAAAATCATGAGTCTGAAGCTTAACCTACTGAGCCACCCAGTCTCCCTTTATTTTTTTATTTTTTATTTTTATATATTTATCTTCTTTATTTTTAAATAGGAAAGCACTCAGGACTTGGAATTTCTCTAAGTGCAGCATGAGTGTATCTCACCATTTCTAAAAGAACCAAGTTTTGGGTTGATTGATAGTCTCTATTGATTTCCGGTTTTTAATTTCATTGATTTCTGCTCTAATTCTTATTATTTCTTTTCTTCTAATTACTTTGGGTTGAATTTGATTTTCTTTTTCTTTTTTGCTTCTTTGCTCCTCCCTCTGCTTGCAGCTACCCTTGCTTGTGCTTGCTCTCTCTCTCTCTCTCTCTCTCTCTGTGAAATAAATAAATAAATAAATCTTTAAAAAATAAATAAATTAAAAAATAAATAAAATTCACCCAAAGCCTGATTGGCTAAAGGCACAGGTGTGCTCAGTGGTGCTCACCCTTCCTGTGAGGGGTGAGGTGTGTCGGGAGTGTAGGTGGTTGGCACTTTACCAGGTAGCACTTGCCCCACTCTGCTAGTTGTCACACTGGCCCAATTTGTCCAGGTTACAAGATCCAGAGAGAAGTCAACCAAGGATGTATTTGTTTGCATCATGCAAACGGAGAAAGACATAGAAAAATACCCCTCCTCGGAAGGCCATCCTTCTGTGCCTAATCTAGTCAGCCTCCATCAGCCTCCATTAGCTTCCATCAGCCTCCCACCAGCCTCTAGTCAGCCTCCATCAGCTCCCAGTCAGCCTCCATTAGCCACCATTAGCCTCCATCAGCCTCTCGTCAGCCTCTAGTAAGCCTCCAGTCAGTGCCCAGTCCTCAACAGTCAGCCTCCAGCTGACGACTTCGGCAGTTTTTCCTTTCCTCCCACCACAGGCAGCAAGTGTTCAGGGGACAGGGATGTGATATGACAGCACTGTGGTAGGAACTGGGGTTTGGGAGAAACCTGGACTCAGTCTTCTTGGTGGATTATGATGATTGGGACTGATGGCACCACTAATAAGACCTGTTGTACGTAGCTTTAACCTTAACAAAGTACCAAGTGTCAAAATGTTAGTCTTCTGAAATGACAGATGAGCAATAGGAAGGGGACCAGGGACTAGTTTTATAGCTGAGTGAGTGGCTACATTTTGAAGCCTAAACTTCAGTGGGTTTAGTATGATGGGTGATTCCTGTGACCAGCGCATTAGATCCCTTGTCCTTGCAGGCAAGAGGGTTGAAGAAGCCCAGAGCCCAAACCAGGTGTAGCAGGGATGGGGTGAAAAGAATCAGGTGCAACATCTCATGGAGAAAGAACCTCTTGGTTTGTTTAGCTTTTTAGAAGATTTTGGGTGAATTTCAATTTTCAAAACATCACAAATTGTTATGCAGCAAGACTTCCTTCGGTCTCGGGCATATGACAAGGAATGGACTGACCTGGGGCAGCTTCATGTTTGATCCTGAGGTTATAAGGAAATAAAAAGCAGAGTTTGGCTTGTATAAAAGTTCTATCAAAGTTGCAATTGACTCATGTTTCTAAAACGTCACTAAGAAGACTAAAATGTATAGAATATTTCCCCAAACAAATGATGCTTTTGGAAAAAACGCAAAGGAGGGTAAATTTAAATTGGATGGGAAATAAAATGCTTTTTATCCTAATGAACTGAATCACATTTTCACATGTTGGTTGACAGCTAGCTCTCTCGCATAGGGCTCATGGAGTCACCCGAGGTACTTTTGGAACCAGTTCGATGGGGATCTGTCACATTGTAGGAGAAACAGGCTCTGTGCCTGGACATTTGTACATCTCTTCTTAATTTCCATTTGATTTTTTTGATTCATGCAGCTTTTATGGACAGCTTCTATTTTTATTTTAATATTAATTAATTAATTAATTTATTTATAGGAATGGAGATGGGGAGGGGCAGAGGGGGAGGGAGAAGGAGAATCTTGGGCAGGCTCTGCACCCAGTGCAGGGCCCAACCCGGGGTTCCATCTCACCACCCTGAGATCATGACCTGAGCAGATGCTTAACATAATGAGCCACCCAGGCGCCCCTTGATTTTTATGTATTGAAGTAGGGTTGGCATGCAATGATACATTAGCATCGGGTGTACAACATGGTGATTCTACATTTCTGTAATTTACTCGGCGCTCACCACAAGTGTAGCTGCCCCCGTCACCATACGACACTTACAGTACCAGGGACTACATTCTCTGTGCTGTGCTTCTCATCCTTGTGACACATTCATTCAACTGGAAACCTGGATCTCCCACTCGCCTTCCTCCATTTTGCCCATCCTCCCATCCCGTCCCTCTCAAAACCATCAGTGTGTTCCCTGTATTTATGGGTCTGTTTGTGCTTTTTATTTGTTTATTTTTTGTTTCTTTGTTTCTTAGATTCCACCTAAGTGAAATCATATGGTCTTTGTCTTTCTCTCCTGGCTAATTTCACTCAGCATGATACTGTCTAGGTCCATCCATGTTGCAAATGGCAAGATTTCATTCTTTTTTACAGCTAAGTAATACTCCATTTTATGGACAGCTTTTATAAGTAGATACATAATGATATAAACCTACCAACTTTTTTTTCTTTTTTCACAGAAAGCATTGACTAATATCACTATAGTTCTGCACTTTTCTCACTAAATAAATTTGGGTATAATTCTTTTTTTTAATTTTATTATGTTATCTTAGACACCATACATCATTAGTTTTTGAGGTAGTGTTCCACGATTCACTGTTTTCATATGACACCCAGTGCTCCACACAGAACGTGCCCTCCTTAATACCCATCACCGGGCTAACCCATCCCCCCACCCCGTTCCCTCTAAAACCCTGTTTGTTTCTCAGAGTCCATCGTCTCTCATGGTGCATCTCTCCCTGATTTCCCCCCTCCATTTTTAAGTCAAGCAGAGAAAGTCAATTACCATATGGTTTCACTTAGTTGTGGAACATGAGGAATAGCAGGGAGGACGTTAGGAGAAGGAAGGGAAAAAATTGGGTATAATTCTATGTCAGTAACTAATTGTTGTCAAATGCTGACATTGATTTCTAATACATACAGTCTCATTTAGATAACCTGTCTTTCATCAAGGGCACTTCAAGTATTTCTCACTTGGGGGCGCCTGGGTGGCTCAGTTGGTTAAGCGACTGCCTTCGGCTCAGGTCATGATCCTGGAGTCCCGGGATCGAGTCCCGCATCGGGCTCCCTGCTCAGCAGGGAGTCTGCTTCTCCCTCTGACCCTCTTCCCTCTAGTGCTCTCTATCTCTCATTCTCTCTCTCTCAAATAAATAAATAAAATCTTTAAAAAAAAAAAAGTATTTCTCACTTTGGAGGTTATCTTACTTATTTTTACTATGATAAACAACCTTTTCCATATCTTGGGGGTGTATGTGTTAGAATTTTCTTAGGGTAACTTCCTAGGTGCAGAATTATTAGGTCAAAAGTACATGCATTGACAATTTTGAGAGACACAATTCTTTCCAAAAGTACTTTACCAATTTACTAATTTTCCTCACATCTTGGTTGTAGCAGGGTATGCACTGCCTTTTTGGTCAGGCGGTAGGATGGATGAGATGCATCTCGTTGTGGTTTTCATCTTCTTGCAAAATTGGAAGTAACAATCAAACCCTGTTTTCATAAACCTCTCCCCACCTGTGAGTTGCCTTTTTCCTTTTTTATCCTATTTTGTTTCTTTTCTTTTCCTTTTTTTTTAAGTTGAATTACTTCTTTTATTTTTTGTTAAAGATTTTATTTGTTTGACAGAGAGAGACACAGCGAGAGAGGGAACACAAGCAGGGGGAGCGGGAGAGGGAGAAGCAGGCTTCCCGCCGAGCGGGGAGCCCGATGCGGGGCTCGATCCCAGGACCCCGGGACCATGACCTGAGCCGAAGTCAGACACTTAACCGACTGAGCGACCCAGGCGCCCACTTCTTCATTCTTTGTTAGTTTTTATGGATTACTTTTAAGGATCATAATTTTTGTCATTTGCATTTAAGAATTTCCCCTAACTTGTCATTTGACTCCATGGTATTTTTCACCATACTCAATGTCGAATTTACCCAATTTTATAAATCCATTTCTTCACGGCTTCCTGATTTTGTTCCTTGTTTGTAAGTGTCCACTCTACACCAAGATTACAAATATATATTTTATTTAATCTTTTTACTTTTTTTGTTATTCTTTGTTGCTTTTGGCCATTATTTTGGGGAACAGAATGAAGAAGAAATCTAGATTTGTTTTTTCCAAAGAGCTGACCAGTTTTCTCAAGATCATTTATTGGATGATTCCCTTTCTTCCTCCTAACTGAAAAAACTCCTCCGATGTCAACTACATTTTCAACACACTATTGTAGGTGTGTATTCTGTTTAATTGATTTGTCTGTAGAAATTCAGCAAGTTTTAATTGTGAATAAATCGGTCTAATACAATTATCCTGCTTTAGAGCTTCAGCGTTTCCCTCACGTACATTGCTGAGGGAGAAACTGCCTTTTCTCAGCATTAGCCTAGCACGTTTTCTTTCCTTCCGCACAAAGGCAATACAAGCGTTAGATGAATTTCCCCATGTTCAATGATTTACAGAGCTGACCAGGAGAGATCCAGGCCCCAGGAGTTCTCCTTTGCAAAGTTTGGAGGGCACTGGCCTTTTTCTGAACGCCTGGTTAATAATCCACCCAGCTGACATCCCTGTGGTTACTGTGGGCAGGTCTACACTGGACATTTGAGGAGTCTCCAAATAAATATTCTTGGTTCAATAAAGAACAGCTTTAATAAGCAGACAACATTAATCTTCCATGATTTATCTAACCTTTTACGTAAGCTTGCAAACTAATGATGCAGCAAGATAACAGAGTTACTTTTTCTGTATTTTTCAGTATCTGTTGAATGTAGGGGAAATCAAAACATCAGTCTTAATCAGTTCTTATATTCTCTGCATTTAATGAAATTGGGGATTGACTACTTTGTTAATGAAAACTAGGAATCCCTCTAGCTGCAGCAGATCCCTCTTGCCTGAGGATCTGGTCCTCTCAGGCCCGGGCACCCATAATGGGGCCTTGACCTGGGGGGGAGAAAGCAGGAGTCACTTTTGAACTGGAACAACTGTCAAAGGTCACAAGTGTTTTAGCGTGGAAACATCTTTTTTGCATGTTTTCTGTGGGTCATGCTTTTAAAATAAGTTCATTGTGAAGTCCTACAAACTCATGACAGGCAACAAGCTTTATCTCCGGTTCCTCCAGGACAACACAGCACAGAGAGGCTGAGTAAACTGTCGAAGGTCAGACAGGTAGCATTGCTGGATTTGGATGCCCGTGCTTGGGTGTCGGGCTCATCTGGCCGCGCTCTGAGTCAGCGGGGCCTCCAGCGAGGCATGCCGATTGACACCGACTCCATGTTCTCAAGGAGCTGGTGGTCTTCCCAGGGGTATGAAAGGCAAGGAGTAGTTTACATGTCAGAAAAGGTTTTTTTTAAGGTGAGAAAAGAATTCTTTTTTTTTTTTTTTTTTTTTTTTTTCGTTTAATACTTGAACTGGTTACTTTCAAAGGTGGAAAACCTCTTTGGGTGTTGTTATTACGCAAGAGTGAGCGCATGTGACTGCTCATGTTATTCCAGGGTTAGTTTAAATGCAAAACAGATGAAACCTCACTGGCCCTAGCTGTTAAGTCCTTTCACGCTTGTCTGTTCCTTGATAAAACTGTGAACGTTCAAGCGAGGTCGTACGGAGTTGAGCAGGTAGAGTTCTAGAGATTCCCAGGTTACTCATGTAGAGCACTGCACCAGGGGTACCTCCTCCCCCTCTGTGATGCAGGCTGTAAATCCCAGGTATTCAACCTTTCCATGGCCAGGTGGCAGTTGGGCCCTGGGAGGTCTGCCCCCCAGGGTGCTGATGACTTCCTTGATGACTGGCCACGTTTACCCTCAGGAACTCCAGGGCCAATGCTTAATCTATGATCGTCCGATAAACGTCCCCTCTCCCACCCCCAACCCTCCTGTTCCTGAGCGTTGTGTTTGTCCCTGTCCCGAGATCTCAGAAGTGCTTTCCCAAGCCTGACATCCCACCACGTGCAGATATTCAGATTCACATGGGGTGGCCCAGCCCGACACGGAATCTCATCTGGTGGGCAGGAACACACAGCAACCCACCGCCCCGAAGTGAGAGTCAGACTCAGGCTCCGAAATCAGAGGCACACTTAGAACAGGTGCGCATGCATCAGCCTCTGTGAGTCACTAGGTGTCTCGCTCAGTGTCATCAATTATCAAAGTGACTTTGGGGAAAATCAGCGGGATTGTAATACCGGTAGTTCAGGAACAGAGAGGTCTAAGCGACTGTGGGATAGTTGTGCAGAACAACTAATTGTATTCTCCAATCATGGCAATATGGAGTAACATTTACAAAGAGTTTTAAAAAATCGTCTGTAGGGTGCCTGGGTGGCTCAGTCGGTTAAGCGACTGCCTTCGGCTCAGGTCATGATCCGGGAGTCCCGGGTTCGAGTCCCGCATCGGGCTCCCTGCTCGGCGGGGAGTCTGCTTCTCCCTCTGACCCTCCCGCCTCTCGTGTGCTCTCTCTCTCTTTCATTCTCTCTCTCAAATGAATAAATAAAATCTTTAAAAATAATAAATAAATAAATAAATAAATAAATAAATAAATAAAAATCGTCTGTAATCCCCAATCCAGCAATGCCCCTGACATTATTTATGTGAGAATACAATGGATTCTAAAAGCTTGAGGGGGATGCAAGTGGGTCCCTCTCGCGGCCTTTGCCCCAAAGACCGCTGCCCACTGCCATCGGCGACTCTCACTTACCCCGGGAAGGTTCTCTAAGTGCAGATCATGCTTTTCAAAATGGAAACAGTTGGGATCACACTGCCTATTAGACACTTTAAAAATTAATCCCTTTTGGAAATTCTTATAATAAAAATCATCAATGGGCAGATTCTGAGCCTATTCTGATTTTGTTGGAATCCTTATGCTCCACTTCCTAGCCAGGTTACCTTGGAATCAGAAGTGAATCACTGCACCTTTCTTTCTTTTCTTTGTTTTTTAAAGATTTTATTTATTTATTTATTTGAGAGAGAGAGAGAGAGAGACAGCGAGAGAGGGAACACAAGCAGGGCTGTGGGAGAGGGAGAAGCAGGCTTCCCGCTGAGCAGGGAGCCCAATGCAGGACTCGATCCCAGGACCCTGGGATCATGACCTGAGCCAAAGGCAGATGCTTAATGACTGAGCCACCCAGGCACCCCTCGCTGCACCTTTCTATTTAACTCACCCTCGAGAGGAGACTAATACAGAATCACAGAACTGTAGTCAGAGATTTCAGTGAGGTATCTATCATACAGACGACGTTGGTCCAAGTTGCAGGAACTCGAGACAAAATATTTAATTATGATTATCAGCTGCACACAATTATCTGATCTGTTTAATGTTGTGTACTCTTCAAATATGTAGGTATGCTTTAAAAGTATTACCCTGAATTAATTGGTAAACATTTTATTTATTTTTATCATTTGTGTTTGTACATTTATGTTACTGCACACAATGCTGCAATATACAGTCATACTTACTGGTCAGTGTTGGAGAAGCGCCTACAAGAAGCACTTGGTAAGAATTCCAGAAGGCTGAATCCTTAGAACTGATCACACACTTTCAGAGTCTTGGACGTGGTGGGAGCCGTGGCGGGAGGCGTGGCAGCCCGTCTCCTGGCTCTGCCCCAGGGTGCGTTTTTCCAGAGTGTCATGCTGTGTGGGTTCTCCAACACTGGTTATTACCAGTTTTGAAAATATTTGTCACTTTAAAAGGTAAAAAGCAGTCCCTCAATTTTGCCTCCTTTATGATTGCTTTAGTTTTCTTTATGGTGTGTTTACTCTGCAGACATTTTTAGTGTTTTTATGAGTTAGTTTTTTTCCTCTTTCCATGATACCTTGCTGAGAAAGACTTTCCTGATAACTTCAGTAAATTCTCTTGTGCTTTCTTCTGGATTATTCTTAAGTTCCACTTTTATATTAAGTGTCGCAAAATATTCAAGTTTGAAAGGAGTTGCGCAAATGACTCTGTTAGGATTGAAATGTTCTCTTCCTGTGTGGGGCCTCCCGTGTACCCCCGCTAACATCTGAGTCTGTGTAGGTGAGCTTTCTCCTCCATCATGTGGTCTGAGTTCCCCCCCGTTAGTATATTGGGAGCTCCCTCTGTTCCTGGCATCACGTCATGGAACACCTGCACACAGATCTTCCTGAGCGGATGCAGATGGGAAGGCTCAGCGATGGGTCTTCTCCAGCCTCATCCCCAGCCCAGGTGTTGGAGGGAACAGCGTGCTTGTGAAGGAGTAAGAAAGACGTGATGCTGGGAGAGGGGGCGTCCTCTGGTCAGACGGTATAACTGCACTTTCTCTTTTCCCCTCTGTGTCCAGTCTGGCATGATAAGAACACAAGAAGCAGATTACTTCCTAAAGCCGCTTCCTTCACACCTAGCGGGGAGACTGCAGGACCCCACCGGGGCTGGGCCCCCCTCCCACATCCTGTACAAGAGATCGGCAGAAGTGCGGGCTCCGGGGGCTCCCCAGGCCGTCATGACCGAGAGGGATCGGGAGCTGGGGAGTCCACACCTGCGTGGCGGCTCCAACCTTCGGCACCCACCAAAGCAGCATTTCTGTGGAAGACGCAAGAAATGTATGTAAGGGCGATTCCTTTTGCGCATTTACCCATTCAGACCTTTATGTAAGCCCGTGGAATGTTTTAAATGTTCTTCAGAATAGTCTGCCTACGAGGTGGAATTAACAGACCGTCTTTGCTAAACTTAACATAACGATTCCATCGTCTGCGTGTTCAGTGTGCACTGTCTCTCATGGTGGATGGACAGATCATGGTAGGTTTTTTGTTTAAAAGAACCGTTCCCTGGGTAGATGAAATGACATACTGCCCAGAAATGCAGAATCCACTGGATGTCTTCAAAAGAACCTGGCATGTCTGCTCAGTAATTCTATCATTTTGAGGTCTAGATTTATGAAAGCCCACATAGTTTTCTGCAAGGTAATTTATCTCCATACATATTTATATTCTCTGCTCCACCACATCAAAAGGACAGGCTAGGCATGACCTAATTTACCCACAATTTATCACCAGCGTTTTGTGGAAGTCCTTTGTTGTGTAGTGAGCACTCAGGAGGTGATGTGATAGTCACATTTTATGTGGGAGTCTCTCACAGTTCAGGAATGGGAGGGCAGTGTTTCCTGGAATTTCTCTCACATCCCTCAGCTTCCCCTCCAGCACCCCTGGATGCATTAAACTTCCCCCCATGAACCCGTCTTCTGCCAGCCCTTCTTCACCACTTGTTTCGTTGGCTGCTGCAGCCAGCACCCTAAAATGGAGACTGTCGTGTTGCAGGTGGAATAGAGCAAATGACGGCAATAAGAGCAGCAAGTACTACTGAACTGTCAGCACCTGTGTGTCGTCTGAACTCACGCTGTCCTGCAGATAAAAGCCTTGTGCTACATTCACGTGAAACACCCAAACCCAGATCGACTAAGTCAGGGGGTTCAGTCAGCAGCAGGAAGCAAACAGAGGGGAACAGGAGTCTGAAAAGTCAGGGAGACAGGTGGAATGGGTATCGGAACAGGGTGTCAGCATCAGCACTGGCTGCCTGGGGCTGCCTGGACAGGCTG
Source organism: Callorhinus ursinus (assembly GCF_003265705.2). Taxonomy (NCBI): domain Eukaryota; kingdom Metazoa; phylum Chordata; class Mammalia; order Carnivora; family Otariidae; genus Callorhinus; species Callorhinus ursinus. The sequence goes on along the minus strand of NW_027397065.1, from coordinate 89,515,668 downwards.
CAGCAGAGGGGTCGGCGGCAGGGGCCGTGGCCGGGCGGTCATAATCAGACGTGAGAAGGAAAGGGACACAAAGCGCCTCTTGGAAGACATTAGTGATCCATATGGTGTGGTTTGGTTTGCCAGAGATTTCTGCCCCTTCCCTGCTGGGCACACGGCAGTTCTGTGCGTGGCCGGGGGCCATGTGACTGGCAAAAGTGGCGCATGCTGCTTCCAGGCTGAAGCCTGTCATTCTTGAGACCTCTGTACCCCGTGCGTGGATGTTTCGATGTTGTTCACGGGGCTTTTTTTTTTTTTTTTTTGCGCTTCCCTGCAGGAATCCCACCCTTCTGCCTCCGTGGGGCTCACACGTACAAAGATTCTTCCCACTGGAGTCTCTGGTTCAGAAAATGGGCATTTCTGGGTGTATGTTTAGGCACCTGTGGGAAGGGGCCCTCAAAGGCAGACTGATTTGCTTAAAATCAAGGGTGAAGCTGAACCACAGGCTCAGGCACCATGCTGCCAGATTGGACACCCACTTCTGACACTTTCTAGGGAGGGACAGTGAGCAAGGGACGTTCCCTCCCTGTGCCTCAGTGGCCCCATCTGTACCTGGAGCGGGTGTAGAGACGGCTCGTAGGGTGGAGTCATGTCTCTGCAAATTACCAACATCTGTGGCATGCGATGAGTGCTTTAATAACTTGGCCAGAGTTGTGATTATCTTCCACAGGGTTCATTTAGGTTGGAGAGTATTTTAGCAAAGAGATAAGATGCACCGGATGTGGATACCGGTCAAACAAAATAGCATCTTCTAGCTGCACAGTCCGTGAATAGAGTTGGCACAGCTCTGAATTAGTGCCACCTAGATCTATGGGTAATTTAAGGTCTACTTTGACATGAAAAGCTTTTCTGAGGCATCGACTCAACCTAATTGCCTTTAACACAGTGTTAACTTACCGATTATAAACGCCCAAACTATTTTTAAATGGCTCCGAGAGGACAGAGTATGTTCTGTCTTGTAACTAAATGAGGTAAATATTTAGGGTGCTTTCTAGGAAATTCAGCTCTGCCGTGAAGTGGATCTGTGTCACATAGTTTGTAACCCATTTGAAACACGACAGGCAAACCAGTTATGCATCCAGACGTGGGAATCGGCTTTAAAAAGAATCAAGCCATTAAAATCTTTCAAATAAGCAAATGAGGCAAAGATGGCGCTGTGTTCTGTGACTTTCGGTTCTACTGCTTTGTCAGTAAATGTTCTGCAGAGACCCCGTCCTGAAACCTTATGCCAGTGGTCTTTGAGCTTTGTGCTTCTGTGGCTGGAACATGAGAGTGTAGGGGTCCTCTGTCTTTGTTTTAAATCCGGACAAAATTACACAGAGAGAGACACAGTGATGGCTTCCATCACATCTAGGTTACATGAAATTTATTTACAGTTCAAGTCCCACTTTGGTACAAGTTTTGTATCACAAATCTTAAGGGTTATATCGTTCATACATGAAGGTTCATTTTGCAAATCCAGTTTCTGTATAACAAGTTCCACTGCTGGTTTGGGGGTACGACTTTTGCTTTCGTTTGTTCTCGGAACATCCCCTCCATAGACATGCCCAAGCCTCCCAAGGAGGACCACTTCATCCTGCCTGACGAGTACACGTCTTGCTTACGGCACAAGCGCTCTCTCCTGAAGTCCCATAGGAACAAAGAGCTGAACGTGGAGACGTTGGTGGTGGTCGACAGAAAGATGATGCAGAACCACGGCCACGAAAATATCACCACCTACGTGTTGACCATACTCAACATGGTAGGAGAGTCCTTCTTGTTGAAGCCACATGTGTAATTCCCCCTAATGGGGTGTGTGCATTATGTCTCACATGCAGGAGATATTTTATCTCTGGTGACTCCTTCACTCTTACTGTGCTCCAAACCTAAAGAGCCGTGTTCAGAACTTCAGAGAACACTATAAGGAGGGGAAACAGTCTGGCCCTCTCTGTGAGCCAGGGGCATGTTTTGGTGGGTCAATGTTTTCATTTACTAGAAATCTATAAGAGGATGCTGAGACTATTTAGTGCAGTAAATCGGCTTATGAGTGATTTTAGAGGGCTATACAGAAATACCCACTTCTTTAGGAACATTAAAGTTTAACTACTGCATATATATTATTTTATCTACAAAGTCAGAAAAACCTACAAACTTATAGGCTACCATCGTGGGTAAAATGTCCCGTGTCCCAGATTGGCAGCTGTTGTGATGATGAGAAGCATCTGAACCCCACATGGGTGACTAAGTAACACGTAAATAACGGAAGACAAGATCCCAGGTCACATGAGTGTGGTTTGAAAACGAGTTGGGATGACGATGTTTTGGAAAACACACTTTGCATTCCACCTCAGCACCCCTGAACGTGGGTGTCGTTGCTGGCGTCCCGTCTGGCTGCCTGCCCCGCAATAAGGGTTCCACACTTGCTCTACCTGGCCCTTAGACATTTCTGTGCCTGTCCGTCTGGCGGCATAAGAAAGGCGGCATTGCTGTGTCACGAGAGCATGGGGACCCACCGTCCCTGGCAGGACTCTGGGGATGGGGGAAATGGCACCACGTGTGGGGCCTGACAAAATTGCCGTCTTTTTCAGGTGTCTGCTTTGTTCAAAGACGGAACGATAGGAGGAAACATCAACATTGCAATCGTAGGTTTGATCCTTCTAGAGGAAGAACAGGTAATCTGCCTTTGAAGCTGCCACCTTTCCTCCCAGAAAAATAAATGCAAAGTGAGGCTTTTATTTTTCCCCCTCAATGTGATCCTTCTGTGGATTCTTGACTTTTCTCTCACTTGGGAACAAAAGTGTTTAATGTTTTGTGTCTAATGCAATGAGTTTCTTATCGGTTCCTTTAATGATTATTTGAATTGTGTGTGTGCGCCTGCACGTGCGCGTGTGTGTGTGTGTGTGTGTGTGTGTGCGCAGAGGTAGTGAGGAATACTCTCTTAGTAGGCATAAGAGAAAATAGAACAGAAGAGCTGCCTTAAACGTATGTGTGGGACCCGCACTGTGGATACGAAGTGCACGGTGTGTCTTCAGCCACCTCCCCAACGTGAGCTTTTAGGCTCCCAGGTGGAACTGAGCCCTTTCTGCTCTTTGCTAGAAAACAAAACCTACAGTGAAATCGTGCTGTGGGGCATTGTTGTTTTCCTCTGTCACCTCCTAAGACTGACTGCACTTACAGCCCCTACCAGCTTCGGTCACAGGATTGTGTTTTTATAGAGATTCTGGAATGTCACGTGCCTGTCTCTCATTGCATCCAAACACCTCATTATGGCGGATCTTGGTCGCAGTGGGTAAAAGCGTCTCCTTGCTTCCATGCCAGCGTCCCTGTGTAAGGGCACGGGCATGCACTTCAGTTCACAGGGAGGTTGTACATGCACATTCTGTAGCACAGGTAATGGGGGTATCTCAACCATGCAGGACTCTCGCTTCTGCCTGGCCCCAAGCTGATCGCTGGCTCCGCACCGGAGGAGTGAGCTTCCCTTGCTGACATCTTAGCGGGGTCCCCCGTTAGCTATGGTTCTCTTGTTCATAACACAGAATTTTTTTAGCTGAAACCTGAGATCACTCATAAGACCTAAGATGCCTCCAGAAGGGGAGCTTCTGCGGTGTTGCTCTTTTTCTAGACAGTGGGGGCCTGCAGGGGCAAGCCTGTTTCTAGCCCGAGTGGTCAGGAAGATGCAGCTTCATTGTCTTTGTGTGAGTGAGCGTCTGGGCAGGGGCTGCTCAACTGGCAGGGCGTCTCAGGTGACAGGTTAATTATTCGTTGTATTAAATCGGTTTCACCTTGGAATTCATCCAAGCTGCAAAGAATAAGCGAGGTTATCTTTTGATCGTACACCTGGGTTAACTCTGATTAATGCGGTGTTCCTGGAAATCACCTGCTGAAGAATGTGAGGCCTGTCCCAGTGCTGATGCACAGCAGTAGACTTAGGTGCACTTGACTCTCTGCAAAGACGAAATAAGCACTGAAGGAGAAAACCTATCCAGTGAGCGAGAAACGCACATTTCAACCCAACATCTAGTCATGAGCGCTTTACTCAAGTTGTCCTGGAATCACGCTGTTTAACCTGGCTTGGAGCCACGGGAAGAAATAGCAACAAAGTTCAAATAACTCATTGCAGCCTGCTCTGGTGGGTGTTCCTGACCCCCCACTTCTGAATTCCCCTGACACTTCGCTGTTGCTGTGTTAGAACGTGGTATATATGCATCTGGTGGGATGTATCCTGCATAGTTTCCTTCTGGCTCCTGTCTGTTTTCTAGAAAGAGAGCTTTACCAGTTGACCTGCCCCTTCTCATAGCATGTTGCTTCCGTAGGAAAGTGACTTAATTTAACACTCTCATGATAAATGGTAAGAGTTATAAATCAGAAATCCCAGGTGCCCAGCTTGGTTATGAAATCAACCATCTAGGTGTGTTTTTGTGCATGTGCAAAACCACATATAAATGGTTCTGTTGCCTTATATAAGTTTAAAAAGTGTTTTACAAAGATTTTGATGCAAACCTTGCATGCACGGGGAGTCATCTTTCTTGGGGCATTGAAAATGCCTTCGGGGTCAGCTAACAACATCCCAGCTGTTTTTGTACAGAACTACAGAAATGAACAGAAGTGTCCACCCTGAATCCATTTTATAGAAGACACCCTCCTTTGGATTTTAATCCACGAAATGGGTCTATCAGCTTATAGGCCATCTGGACCCATCTGTGTAGTTGAAATCCCAGTTACTGACACGCTGATGACAGTGAAGTTAACAACTGGCTTGTGACGTGTTTTCTCTCTGTTGTCATGGGGGTCTTGGTCTGTCTTGCGCAGCCGGGGCTCGTGATAAGCCACCATGCGGACCACACGTTAAGTAGCTTCTGCCAGTGGCAGTCTGGATTGATGAGCAAAGACAGCACGCGCCACGACCATGCCATCTTGCTGACGGGCCTGGACATATGTTCCTGGAAGAATGAGCCCTGTGACACCTTGGGTAAGACCCTCCCGCGGCGTTTTGAGGAGCCTGTGTGGGCTGTGCACTCTTGGGGGCCCAGGACATTGAGGATTTGCCCCTCATTGCAAATCCATGGTGGTAGCCGCTGCTGAATACAGCTGAAAGCACAGATGTGCTTCCCTGGCAGTACTTTGGCCAAGCATAAGTGTGTGTGTTTATTCACCCAAAGTGAAGACTTCACAAGGAACGGTCCCTCATACATTCAAGAGTTCCTGTCTCTTTTAACTTAAGAAAGAGTTTCTCTCTTTTCTTCTCCCATGTGCCAGAACGAGGTGAACAGATTCAAGGATGTCCCATTCTGTGGCTTAGAAACAGTACATTTATGAACGTTTGCAGAGATGTTATAGTGATATTATATTCTCCATTTTTCCTTTGCTTCATAAATACTGCAATCTTAGCAGTTTTTTAACATGTCTGTGAGGCTGCGCATATCTTGGAGGCAGGACTTTGATCAATTTTTTCCAAATAGTGTAAAGCACACTGTGCTACTGACCAGGGTTCTCTTGAACATTTTCTCTAACTCTGCATTTCTTTCTGTGAACTTCGTCAGCTAGAGCTCAGTCAAATAGAGGTTAATCGTGACTGCTTGTTCCTGGAAAGGCCGGCTTACAAGGTGGGCCCTGGCTGGACTCTGAGAACCAGACTTCAGGGTGCTTCCCGCACCCTGCTTGATGACTCACAGGCTCACTGTACCTGCACCGCTTGCTTGTACGGATAATGGGGTTTCCACGGGACATCTGCTTTCCTTCTGGGAGTCTAGAGTTTGGGTCCACGCCATGCAGGGCTGCTATGCCATCAGCCCCGGATTAGAATCCTTGGGTCCTGAGTCTCTAATGAGCCTGCCTCGTGTTTCTGGGGGAGTGAGGTGCATCCTGTGTGGATCCACTGGGAGAAGGCGCTGGAAACTCTTGCATGGTTTCCCCCAAGCCTCTCCCCTTGCACGCCTTCTCATTACTGATTTTGTCCTGAATCCTCTGGCATCTGTACGAAACTCTACCTGACAGTATGACAAAGCCTGAGTCCTAGGAATCCCTCTGGCGAATCCTTGGACCTGGGCTGGTCTTGGGGACCTCCTGACGTACCCATGCGCTACAGTACTCTTTTATTCAGGCTTCCGAGAACACAGATTTTTATGTAAAAAGGTAGAGATTCTTGTCCGTCTATAGGGAATCCCCTTTTCTACTCCACCCCAATTACAACCTGTAACATGAACACCACATAGAGCCGTGAATTATTGTCCATGTGGAGAGCAGGTCCCCTTCAGTCACATTGCAAAGAACCCCTTATGTGCTTGTCCAAGAGTTTCCCATTCAGATTTCTTTCTCTATTTTATTGTAATAACACTGCTGTATATTCTTTTGACCTCTACGCCCTGTAGGATTTGCGCCCATAAGTGGAATGTGTAGTAAATATCGCAGCTGCACAATTAATGAAGATACGGGTCTTGGACTGGCCTTCACCATTGCCCATGAGTCTGGACACAAGTAAGTGCATCCCGTGGGAAGCTGGATCCTGGGCTGCCTTCCCCACTGGATGGTTGCCATAGAAACGCTGGTTCATTAGGTCAAGTCTGTATGGGGCATCACATATATCCAAGAAGAATGTCACCAACAGGTAGGACATGGATCCCTTAGGTACTTCTTATGTTTCTTTTGTTTTGTTTTGTTTTGTTTTTTTAAGCAGGCTCCATGCCTAGCGTGGAGCCCAACATGGGGCTTGAACTCACAACACTGAGATCAAGACCTGAACTGAAATCAAGAGTCAGACGCTGAACCGACTGAGCCACCCAGGCGCCCCTTCTTAAGTTTTTATTTTAGTGCCAAGCCATGCACAGTCTAAAGCCATGGCGATTCCCACATTTACGATCTCTGCCCTCTGCTCTCCCCTCACGTCCCGGCTCATGCGTGCATGTACGACTGCACACAGCTGTCTCAGCCTCTGCTCCTCTGTCCTGTTCTGAACTTGGGTCCTGCACGCTGATCTCATTCCATGGTCAGTTCCTATTGGGGATGATAGTGACAAGGCCTCCTCTTGTCTAATAGTTACTCTGGAGTTTTGTGTTCTTATATCACTTCTATAATTTGTAGAGATGTCTTTTGATTGGAATGCCAAGCAGAGTTTGGAGAATGCAGGTTAGACTAGGGGTTGGGGCTGATAGGAGCTGGTCTGCTGCCCACATTTCCAGATGTCCAGCATAATGGGCAGTGTCAGGGTGCGTGGTAAGCCTGGGCTTGGCGCAGCTGGACGTCAGCGCTGACTGGAGCACTCAGCAACTGGTGGCTTGTCATTGGTGGCATCTTTCTACATGAAAATGTTACATTTGTTCCTGTAGAATGAACACTTTCTATCAATTACTTATAGACGCTATCATTCTTAAATAAGGTTTCTTGGGCTAATCATTCTATAAGCTGCCTTAGGTCCCGTCTTTGCCTTACTGCGGCCCACCTGCTGACTTCCTGGACTTGGCCCCATCAGCATGAGCTCCAGGAGTGGGAGCGCGGGTGTCTTCCTGCTACATAGCAGCTCTGTTTGAAGTTTCTCCCGGGAATTACCATTTTCCTATTTTTTACATTCACCCTGATTTTACTTGCAAATCACAAAACCTGCAAAAGGCAGTGTTTGTGATTCAGTTTTTGCAGAACTGACCTCTCCATCCCCTTGTAGAAACGGACTGAGGCAATGCCTGTCCTCTCATCCTGGTGTGTGTGTGTGTGTGTGTGTGTGTGTGTGTGTGTGTGCGCGTGCGTCCGTGTGCCTGAGTGTACGTCGCGTATGTGCACCTGCCTGTAGCGTGGTCCCGTGAGGCCCTGCAGACTGGCTGTATGAACTGATGACCTGAAAATGAAGCTTATACCCTGCTTCTGATCCCTTCATTATAGGTAATGATTGACTTTTTCAGTGCCTAGAAAATTGCTCCTACAATTTATGAAGCTTCCAGTTAAATCATAATTGTATTTCTAATAGGCTGCTACCGTTAAAACTTCAAAAACTCTCATTATGTTAACGACATGAGGCTCTGGCTGTCCCCTGAACCATACCTGAATTTAATTAAACAATCCAGGTAAGAAATGTTTAAGTCACCGAGGGCTGAGCAGCTCAGTATTAAGTGAAGGGATGTAGTTCGGCACTGGCCGTGCACACAGCTGCAGGTGGTGGGTCTACCCAGAGTCAAACTGGATACCTCAGAGAAGGGTCTTCAGTGTCAGCAAGGATCAGTGTCTCCTTTTATTTTTTCTTAGGAGTCAATTAATACTCCCTTTCATCACCAGGACTGGGTCTAGAAGGAAAAGGTATTTTTCCAAACATGGTAACAGTGTTTTTATTTCAAGTGGGACTGTGGAGGGGAAGAAGGAAATGGGCTGTAGGTTGGGATGAAAGGGAGTCCTGCTCCTCATAGGCTTCAACTCCAGAAAATAATCAGCTCCTTCTTGAGCGCTTGATGTTAAGAGGGCATCATGCAACAAGCAGGACCTGGGAGCTCTGAACATACCACATCACCAGTGAAGTCGCTTCCGATCCTATTGCGGAAACAGAAAGTGCACGCGGGAGATATGCAAATGAGTCATGTGTGCCACATGCACGATGAGCGACCACAGTACTAATAGTAATAACGGCAGTAGTAATAGTATCACTTGCTGTTCGTGGAACACTTTGTGAGATTTGCAGAGCGATCTCACGTGCAGCTCAAGCTGGGGAGACCGCAGGGGACACTCCTCTGCCCGCTCCACCAGGCTGGTGGGCACACGATGCTGAGGGTTCAGCGAATGTAAATGAATAGAACGGACAGAGTGAGTCAGGGATGAGCAGATGGATGAACGAAGAGTATTTTGGTGAGTCGTTTGCTGTGGCAACTACATGAAATGGGAAAAGCATGCAAGGTTCAGTGATTTAACCCCATGGATTTTTGTTGAATTGAATTGAAAATGAGCACACTTACTCAGTTCGCTGGTTTAATAAGTATTACTTCTTGGAGGAGAGTTGTCACTTGGTACATGGATCAAACATCATAACATAAACAGCAGACCTGGCAATGAACTCCAAGCGGGGTCAAATTTTGAGTTCTGCGCCTTAAGAATTTAAAAGTGATCATACATCTATTCGGACTTTATAAAACATCCTGCTTTAGAGGTTCGTTTTACTTTTTCAGGTTTGTTTACATTCAGAGGATATCGCTGAGGTCAGAGGCATACTTTTCTCCAGGCCTTTCAACCAGAGGTTTTCTAACCTTTAACTCAGAGAAGGATCTCTGTAAATGTCAGCCAATTTCTTCTACTGAGTCCAATTATTTTCATGTCCGGACATCTTGTGGTTTCTATGGAGGACTCTGACCTGCACATAGAAATCGCTGAGACCCAGGGTTTGGATTTGTGTTGGAAAAGGGAGGGAGACAGGACCAGGAGTGAGGATGTGTATTCTCCTTTAGGATGTGGGATTCGGTCAGGCTTGTTCCTAAGCCAGTGGTATAGGGTGTTTCCTGGTCGTATTCGATCACTTGGCATAGGATCTGCTAGAGGCCGATTTCGAGAAATGGTACAGACATGTTGAATGTTGAACTATAGGTTTTGGAGAATATGGCCCCTGAATGGCATGATTCCATTTGAAAAATTCCCATGTACTAAGGAAGTCATGCCATTTGAGGAGTAGGACCTTAGGCCTGGGATTCTGGATCCATGCAGTTCTCCCGAAGAATGGCAGCAACCCGTGTGCGCTCTGCCTTTTCTTCTCTTACCTAAGCTTCCCTCTGCAAAACCAAGAGAGTCCAAGATCCTCGGCATGATTGTGCAGGTGCAATTTCAGGTGTACTACTTGAGCTGAGCATTCCTAACATACAACCCTTGCTTAAATGCTTAACTTGTGTTATCGTTTCAGACCATCAAGACAATATCCAAACATATTGGCTGTGCTTAGAAGTATTCATGACCCATCATTCTGCCACTTGTCTTCTCCCACACGTATTGACCCGTTCACTGGGCATGATTTCCATTCTGCCAGCAAAGCATTGTGTGGGGTTCTATGAAGATTAGTGACTCACCCCCTCCAAGAGTCTTCACAAAGAGACAGAGTAGATACGGTGTGCGCAGATCAGGCTGTGCGGGTGTAGGCATTGCAAGAGACTTAGTCAGGGAGGACCAGGGAAGTCTCGAAGCAGAAGTGGCTTGCTAATACATTTAGCTCTAGCAGGCTTGGCTGGGGAGATGCCCTTTCGAGCATTTGAGGGTGAGGCTGTGCACTATTAGCACCTGAGTCCCGCAGCTGACTTGGGGGCACGAGTGTTGCTGTGGCCTTGTGCAATATCAACTAAAGACCCTCTGGCCGGTGACTGTCAGACTGCCCTCTAGGGAGCCCTAGCAGGGCGGAGGATCATCTCTTACCAGTTGTATTTATTGTTCCTCCTAAGAGTTTTTGTTTCTGTATCCAAAAACATTTGAAACCTATTGACCTTTGGCTGAACACACACACACACACACACACACACACACACACACACACACATCAAACATAAAAGTAAATTCTAGGTGTTGAGTAATTGGAGCAACACCACATTTGAATAAGGAAAAGGATAAAAGTTCTGAATTTTCCTTTGTGATGTGCATAGTGCCAGGTCTTCTGTGCATTTGTAGAGCACAGTTTTATTACCCCATTATATAGGTAAGGAAACTGAGGCCTGACGACTTCAGTAATTTACCTCAAATCCAGCTGCTTGTGAAGGACAGAGGCACGACCCCGATGGATGCCATCTTCAGCCTCTGCTCTTCTGGCTGTTTGACCTGCCCCGGCCCCCGAGACCCATGTGACGCTGTGTCCACGCCAGCTTTCTCCCTCTTGACGGGGGTGTGTTGTGCTCCTTGAAAAGTCCACATCGGAGCTCCAACCCCTAGGCCCACCTGTGGCACCGTCATGGCACCAAGGGTGTGATTTAGCCATCCGGATGGCATTGGCCCGTGGTTACTTCAAAGGGTTTCTTGTTTCCTTAACTACCGCTGTCTGAACAGTCTGAAATACTCAATACCACCTCTAACGAGACATGGCGTTCATCCTTCTGGGTAAATCGTTAGTGATGACAGAATACATGCTGATGCAATTGAATCACTGAAAACATACTGTAGAGAAGTTAAAAGCATTGCACACTGATTATAATTCCCAAGTCCAGTTTAATCTGAAATTATGTTTACATTTGGGTATTTGAGTGGGTGTTATGGCTGGAAGGTTGGTCTTTGTTTATTCAACAAACATCAGTGGAGAACCTGTTATGGGCTAGTGAGCATACTGGCCTGGGGCTGGGCATGGACAAGAAGGGTCTCTGTCCTTCAGAAACTTAAAAGCTAGTGGGTAGGAAAGAAAACAGTATATTTACTGTTTCAACCTATGGGGTGATGAAAATTTTGAATAAAATACTGTGGCTCATGGAAGCAAAGAACACGTCTGGTATGGTGTAACTTGGGTAGTGTTTACATTTCTTGGTTGCCAAATACCAACCTTATCTTCAAAATGTGTTCTTTTCATCCTTCCCTGACTTTATTGGTACTATCAAGTGTGGTCACTGCGGGGTACTTTGACGCGAACGTGCTGACATCCATCACGGTACAATATATGGACACTGAACTACTTGGAAAGACAACTTCGCAATGTAGTCATGCTGAGATTTGGGTGGGCATCAGGATTACCTTATTGTGTTAGAATACACCCAAGTACCAAAGCCTAACTCCTAAGCTACTAAATTAAAAAAAAAAAAATCTACAAGGATGGACTTTGGGGAGCCACACCGAGCTGTGCATTTCTCAGATATTCTGACGCACAGCAGAGTTTGAGAATCAGTTCTAGAAAGAATCATGGAAAATATCTTAGATGAAAAAGTTTCAGACCCCCATGTCCCCAGATCTGGGTTGCTGTGGCTTTCGTGTCCTTAGAAATGTGGGCAGAGTGGTAGCACATTTACCTGGGGCACTTACTGGACCACAGTGCACGTGTCATCTACACAGGTCAAGGGCCCGCCAGGGGAGTGTACTTTGGTTGTTCATTTTCCTAACTTTCTCCCCAAGGCAGATACCTATATGTGATTACAGTCTGAATCCTTTTCATAGCCATGACACATTTCCTCTGCTATATGGTTACCCTGGCCTTGATTGATTGCTTTAATAGAACTTCAGAGGATGGGTGGAGGCTGAAATGACTCCCATCTGCATCACCCTTGGTACTGAGCAGGAATTTTGCAGAAATTCAACAATGTTTGCATGCCAGATTTCCTTGGATACGCCCTTCAATGGTGCTCGTGTTACGCTCTTACCCGGGTCCCGCCTGGGCTCTGATGTCGGAGCATCAGGTTGCAGTCCTGAGTCCGAGACGGTGGACATGGCTTTCTCCAGTCCTCAGTCTTGCTGTCACGATATTCTACCTGCCTTATAGGCTTTTGGGGAGGCTTAAGTTAGAAAATACAGATAAGGTGTTTAATATCCTGTTTGAACACTAGTGAGCGCTTATAAGTGTGAGTTATTTTTACTGATACTATTAAATCTCTATAAGCAAGCCAGTGAAGTGGGGAAAATGTGTTTTCAGCCTCAGCCACAAATACAGATTCCCTAGCCCGTGGTTGGAGCCCCCTTCCCCAGTGTTGGGAGTCTTCTGTCCCTGCTGCCCTGCCTCCTCTCATCATGAGATGCTTGGTGGCCTTCTTGGAATGTCCCCAGACCCAGTAACCATCTTGCCCTGCTTTGCTTTGGGCCTCCTTGCCTTCCCCTTTGCTCTGTACCCCACTCCTGTGGAACCCCATTATCTAAGAATCCATCCAGTGATTTGGCAGCTACCAGACGTTAATGGCCAACAATGGCTCCACCCTCTAAGAATATGTTTGCTTTCATGGGAAGTCTTCAGGGTCATCTCGGACTCCCAAATCGCCCAGGCGTTCTTCCCAAGCCATTAGTTGTGCTCTTTCTAGGGTAGATGAAAATGGCAGCGTGAAACACTCCTACAGCCAAAGCTCTAGGCAGTTAAGAAGAAGCTGACTTGGTAAAGAGACGTAGCAACTCGGTTCATGGCATTCTTATAGGTGTAGGGCTAGAGTTTTCTCAGGTGACAGTGAAAGGGTGCCAATTGGCACATCTGTAAAGGACCCTATTAAGTACCCCAAGAGCCAATGAGGCTTGAGATGGCGCCTTCTACTCACCTAGGGCTGGTGCCCCAGAGTAGTCTGGTTTTGAGCCTGAAGGAACAGGTGTACCTTCAACCAATTCCTGCAGATAAAGGCAGCAAGATTGCCCACTGGGCTTCATGGAGCTACTTCCTCCAAAGGGACGTAGGGAATGTGGTCAAGCACTGTCCAGCCGTGACAGTCCCCAGCAGTGCAGACCTGGCAGGAGGTGGGGCAGCCCTTGGTGGGAGTGGGGAACAAAGGGTCAGCCCCACAGGGAGCTCTAACAGGTGGTCAGTTCTCCAATTGTGGGAGGCATCAGACGCACCTGGGGAGACTACGTTTGTGTTTCTGACAAACACGTGCAAATTCTGAAAATCCCTGGTGACCAGAAGAGTGTAGAGAGATGAGAGCAGGAGGGAACACTGTCAGCTTTATCAAGGTCAAGAGACCTGCCCTCCCCACCCCACCTGAAATGATTTTTATAATTAAAACATGGGCCCTTCGCAGATATCCAGACGCATGCTTCATTTTGTATTGGTGTGCCCTTTCTAGAACTACCGAAGGGTAGTTCTTCAGGAAAGGTCTGTGACTGCATGGCTATGCTCTAAGACTTGGCTGTTCAGACATTTCCTTTCTGCGTGATGGCCAGGCAGGCGTGTAGGAGTTGAACGTGCATTTGATGGAGTCTGTTAGGTCATTGACCCTTTTCCTGGTTTTGAAAGAACCATTTCTCTCTCTCACAGCTTCGGCATGGTCCATGATGGAGAAGGGAACGTGTGCAAAAAGTCTGAGGGCAACATCATGTCCCCCACATTGGCAGGACGCAATGGGGTCTTCTCCTGGTCACCCTGCAGCCGCCAGTACCTGCACAAATTTTTAAGGTATGAACTCCCGGAGCTGGGTGTGTGTCTCTTAGTGCCTTTGGTGCCCCCTGTCTGGGCAGCCTGATTCTGTCCAAGCAGCCCCAGCTTGGCTGTGACTTCCCAAGATGGTTCACCTTCGAAGGTGTCTTGAGATGCTCCCTCAGCCAAGAAATTTGTCAGACACTTCCTTAGAGCTCCAAGTCCTGCAGGCTGAATCCAACATCATTTGACCTTTAGACTCAAATGAAACCCAAGATACTTAGCAAATCAAAGTATTTGTCACTAACATTTAGTTGTTTTAAATTCTCACTTCTGTGACTAAACGTTTTTTATTCATGAGTAGGAAGACCTACCGTGCACACAGTGGGGAAGCAATGTAACTTTTGGGGGTCTCTTCTCTTCTCTTCTCTTTTTTCTCTTTTCTTTTCTTTTCCACAAAGTACATTTCTTATTAGAAGGGGAAACCTTAGCCTGGCTCTAAAATCGTGCAATTTTAAATAATTATTTTTGTAACTGTTTATTAAAGCACTAATTCATTTAGGATATAGGACATTGGAGAGATAGGGTTTGACCTGCTGAGAAAGACAGTCAGTAGATTTTCAACTCTTTAGAGAAAGGAGGGACTTTAGGAAGTGGCCTTAGATCTGCTAGTAAGGCAGACTGTCCCCCAAGTCTCAAGGACGTTGAGTTTGGAGTTTAGTTTCAGCTGCAGACCCTAACCTTATTTCTGACGTGTGTCAACGCTGTTGCGCGGGTCAGCGAACCTGCTGCGTGTGGTCACACAGAACCCGGGGCCTTCCATCCTGTGGTCACTTCCTCTTGTAGGAGCTGGTTGTGCACCACAGCCCATGGTTCCCAGCGGAGGAGAGGGCTATGGAGGGTGTGCAGGACAGGGCTGTGTTCCTGGCAGCGAGCATGCAGCTGAGGGCCCACCCTTTAAGGGCTGGGTCATGAATGTGGGGGCTGGGACTGCAGGTGTGTGCCCACCTGAGCTCCCTGCATTCCTTCTCTTCCCTTCTGAGCGGGCTCTCCTGGGCCCCAGGGGTGGTACCTGCAGCACACCGTGCTCTGAGGTTCTTGTGCCTCCTGGAGGACACACCCCTCTCTACCCTTGTTCTTTCGGGAACATTCTTGTTTCCCTGGCCCTGGGAAGGAGAACTGCTTTCGCTCAGGAGGGGGGACATGCGTATCCGTGACACAGAAACGTATCTTGCCAGACACCTAGAAGGCTTGTGCTCACTCTCTGACAAACACACCAACACTCAATAATCCACTGATTCTTGTCAAGGAGATACAAAGCATGTGCTTCCATCTTTCCAAAATGTGTCAGTGCTGGCGGCAAAGGACCTTCCTGGCGAGTTCTCCATTAAATGCGCTCACATTTCTGAGATTCGTCAAGGAAGGTATGAGAGTTAGTACTCTTATGTCAGTGATATATTCTTGGACAAAGCTAGCAAACCAAACCACCTTACTTCAAGAATTTGGAGCAGATTATGACAAGAAAACATACAAAAAAATAATTAGGGGCGCCTGGGTGGCTCATTTGGTGAAGCATGCGACTCTTGATTTCGGCTCAGCTCAGGAACTCAGGGTCCTGAGATTGAGCCCCACCCATCCCCCTGCCCCCGCTGGGCTCTGCGCTGGGCATGGAACCTGCTCGCCCTTCTCTCTCTCCCTCTGCCCTGCCCCCTGCAAAGGCGCACGCTCTCCCTCTCTAAAAACAAAACAAAACAAAACAAAAAAAAATTAGAATTGACAGATGAAGACGAAAAGCAAATGAAAATAAAAAATGGAGAACAAGGAATAAACACACAAATATATCAGTCTTAAAATAGAGGCTTTGGCTGTGATATTGGAGCTTGAAATTGGGCAAAGGTCTTTCTAGGAACCGAAGCAAGAAAGGAGATCAAATCCATTCATATGAACAGAAAATAGGGCAAATACCGATATTTCAAGGAAAGTGAGGCTTTTGCCAGCACAGAATTCTTGGAAACAAATGAAACTGTGTCTGTGTATATCTAAACTGAACTGTAGATACATCCAAGTGCATGCGTTGATAGATGTGTTTCTATATATTTTATTCATATCCTTTCTATTTACAGAATGCCTGCTGTACATCTGCTACATAAAATATATGTTCGTATCTGTAACAAGTTATGTCATACAGTGAGTGCTTATAAGTATGGGTAGACACACGAAGTGAAAACATTGGTAGGAAGTACCTCAGTGGCTATCTGTGTGTGCGCTAACCCATGGCACCTTGATGACTCCCCCCTTCTACCCTCCTCTGGACCCCATGCTGGAGTGAGTCCATCCCGGGCCAGTCTGAGACACCAGGAGCACATGCTTGTCCCTCTCCTGTTTCTGCCACACGATGCCAGCAACTGAACAGAGAATCTGGAGGGAGGTGTAGCGGCAGGGTGCGTGACCCATGCTGGCCCCACCAGACCTGGGGGAAGGAAAACAGATTGGCGGTATGCACGGACCACCAGCTTAGCAGCCAGATATCCGCCTTCCAAGTCTCCGCAACTGATGCACGTGCCTATAGTCAGAACCCAGAACTCGTTATTCGAAGCCAGGAGTCGAGTACAAGAGTCCCCAGCTCGTGTTGTACCCCGTAAGACACCTTTCAGGCTTCTGCTAGCCTCACTGGCTCGCCCCACGGAGCTGCTTATCTTGGGGTCTAGGCTTGCTTCATTTTTTTTCTCTCTTTCTCTCCTTTTCTCTTTCTTTCTTATTTTGTCAGTAAAGCCTTTTCCTCCCTTTTTTCTGTTGCACAAAATACAGAAGCTTCTCTCTAGCACACAACAGGGCGGGGTCACGTGCATGTTTCTGGTGGTTATGCTCCCAGTTTGCTCACTGTCTGAGGCTCCTCCCCGTGCCCTCGTGGAGCCTGTAGCAAGTCTTCTGAGCCACTCACCTTCAGCCTGGGTTCTTTCCTCATGTTCTTACCATAAGACTTCACATCAGTCAAGATATTTTACCGCCTAAAGGAATGATGGCTGCCTTCCATAGTTCATGCCAGCCAAGAAGAGTGAAAATTTCGTGGATAGTATCTGTCACCTGGCAATACAAATCTATATTCTAGTAACATACACTTGATCATTTTCCTTTTATTTCTAATACAAAAAAAGGCAGTGTTAACATTATTCTACTGGTGACATGACATATTGGGGTCCTTTCAATGTTTGCTCTTCCCTGTGCGGGCTCCTTGTGGAGTCAAGTTGGGGATTGTTAGCATTGTTTGTAGCTGTTTCTTGCAGCTGTTCAGTTTTGTTTGGGGTGTGTGTGTGTATGTTTGCGTGTGCACGTGCTTGAAGAATTCTGCTTTCTGTAATAAAAAAGAGCACAAACTGAAGTTTACATCGAAGTTTTCTATACCCTTTCTATAATTTTCTAGATTATTTTTCAAAAAAAAACTGTTTTAAAGATTTTATTTATTTATTTCATTGAGAGAGAGAATGCATGTGCGCGAGCGAGAGCACACAAGCAGGGGGAGCAGCAGAGGGAGGGGCAGAAGCAGACTCCCCGCTGAGCAGGGAGCCCAATGCGGAGCTCGATCCCAGGACCCTGAGATCATGACCTGAGCTGAAGGCAAGACGCTTAACCAGCTGAGCCATCCAGGTGCCCCTCAAAATTTTTATAGCTTTTTCATCTTCATGGTTTTGATGAAGATAAACATGTTTAATTTTTTTGAAATGTACCCAGACACCGTGGAGAGCAGGGGCTCAACGGGTGGGTGTACGGTGAGAATCAGCATCATGCAAGAGTCCAGATTGCTGCTCAGCTGCCAAGAACTGTAGGAGAACTCGTGGAAGGAAATAGTTATATGCTTAGAGAGCACTTGTTTTGATGACATTAGATATGGGCTGTGATCTTCGAATCAGACCGTGGCCCTAGGAGGGGTTGCCAAGAGTGTGGTTCAGAGACATGTTTGCTCTGGGATCCCGGGACGGTTCAATGTCTGCTCAAGTTCGCTCATTTGTTTTTGTGTCAGTCAGTAAAACCCTTGTGTGGCCATTCAGTCATAAACTTTTATTTTCAAGAACTTTGCTAGTTTTGCTGGGCCACATGGTTATGAACAGAAACACAAGATTATGCATGCTCACAAATTTGTTCTCTTGAAAGATTAAATTTTCCAAGAGAGCCTCCTGTTGTCAAAGTCACTCAAGCTTTTGTTCCCATGGGATGACCAGTGATGAATGGGCCATGTCTATACTGTGTTGGCAGAGAAGTCTCATCAGTTTAATCAATCGGAGACTTATCCTCTTTGACGTGTTTGCCGACTTCCTGATTTCCAAGTAATCACAATCCTGTTATGTTCTCCACCAATTAGGCGGCTATTTTGATACGATCCCAACAATGAGTGAGGATAAGTGGCTAACTTTTAAAGATGAAACCGCTTTCCTTTATTAGCAGTCTCGCATTTGGTACATGGAAAAAATATATTTAAAAAAAGGCACTCAGTCGGTCTGAAGTTGTCAGCACAATGTTTCCCTATAGTTCGTAGTCAAGAAGGACGGATACGTGTTTGGAGTAAATTCATCAGCCTACTCAGTGACGTCATGCATCATTTCTGAGGAACAGACACAGATCTCATCCCACTTACTCATGTCTGTCCGGGAGGCCTAGGACTAAGGAAATTTTAACTCATTATTTTAATTTAATGACAACAGGGACTCATCTTCAATTTACTTTTTAAAAATTTGAATCATGGTATTCACAGACCAGTGAATGTGCCTTCCCTCTGACCCCATGAATCTATGTCAGTCCATGGGAAAAGGGACCATCGCTGGGAGCCAGGAGCTTGAGGGGTGCGTGGGACCGCTGCCCCACACCATACCTCTTCTGTCAATGAGAAAATCTGATTTGACCTGAGAGCCCATTAAGAATATTTGGGGGTATAATGGAAAGAACAAATTTCAGTTCATTCATACACACATACACACAGTGAATATTATTCAGCCATGAGAAAGAAGGAAATCCTGCTATTTTTGGCGGTGTGGATGGACCTTGAGGGCATTATGCTATGTGGGATAAGTCAGAGAAAGACAAACTGTATGATCCCACTTACATGTGGAATCTAAAAATTCAAGCTCATGGCAACAAAGAGTTATACTGGGGTGGGAGTGCTGGTGAAGGTGGTCACACATACAAACTTGCAGTTCTAAGATGAGGAGGTTATGGGGGCTTCCATGTATAGCACGGTAACTATGAACAATCCTGTATTCTGTGCTTGATTATTGCTGAGAGTAGATCTTACAAGTTCTCTTGGAGTGCCTGGGAGCCTCAGTCAGTTAAGCGTCCGACTCTTGATCTCAGCTCAGGTCTTGATGTCAGGGCTGTGAGTTCGAGCCTCACGTTGGACTCCACACCCAGTGTGGAGCCTAAACTTAAAAAAAAAAAAAAAAAATTCTCACTACACAACATTCACAAATCTAAGGATGTGAGATAATGAATATGTTAACTAACCTTTATAAAAAGCTCCAGAGCACAGTGAACAGCCCAGAACCCCGCACTCACTCTCATCATCATCTCCTTCCTCCCCAGAGATGACCATGCTCCTGACACAGGCCACCATAGGCTAGTTTTGCCTGTTTCTGAACTTGCTATGAACAGAATCATGAGCGACATACTACTCTGTATCTGGGATCTTTAGCTAAATACCACGATTATGAGATTCAGCCTTGTTGCTGCATAAAAATATAGCATCATTTATTTATTTTTAATTGCATGAATATGCTACAACTTATGAATCCATTCTGTTGGTGACAGGCATTTGAGATTCCAATTTGGGGCTATTTAAGAAATGATACTCTGCATATTCTTTTGGTTTACGTATATGTTTCTGATTATTCGTAGGCCTGGAACTCTAGGGTCATGAATACGGAGTCTGCAGTGTCAGGAGACACCCCGGCAGCTTCCTGAGTGGTTATGCAAAGTCACATGCCCACAGTTATGAGCACTCACAAGGCGCTGAACCCTTGCCAACACTTGGTCTTGTCGGTCTTCTCCATTTTAGCCATTTCGCTGGGAGTCTAGTGACATACCAAAGTGGCCATTAAAGAGAACGAGTGTGTTTTTACATGTTTAATGGTCATTTGAATAATCTTGAGTGAAGTGCCTGTTCAGATCTCTCATGAATTTTTAAAAATTAGGCTTTTTTATTTTTTCTTGTCTCTTGATGGGAGTACCTTATATATTCTGAATACTTTGTTCATTATGTAAAATACATATTATGTGAGTATCTTCTGTCACTCTATGACTTGGTAGGTATCTCCACCGTTAATGGTGTCTTTTGGTTAACAGAGTTTTCCTTTTTGTAACAGAGTCTCAATTAATCCATATTTTTCCTTTGGGGTTAGTACTTTTTGTGGGCTGCTAGAATAAAAAAATTTCTACTTACCCCAGAGTCACAAATATATTCTTCCACACGATCTCCTACAAGCTTTATTGTTTTGCTTATCACATGTAGGGCACCTGACTTTCATCTGGGGCATGCCACAGGGTCAAGACACGATTTGTCCACGTGGATACTATGGTGGATTGTTTGTGCAGTGGCTTTTCCTTTCAACATCCATGCCATGGGGTTTTCTCACACCTGCCCCATTGGCTTTGTGCTTGGCCATGACACCTGCTGTGGCCAAGGGGGAAAGAGCAGATGTGCTCCAGCCGGAGCCTAACCGGGAGCACAAGGGTGAGATCCACATGGGGAGTTGCTTCCCTTCAAAGGTGAAGCTAATTGGAGCCGACCTGCACATCCCAACAGTGATAGGTGTGTTCCTACACCTCCTTGCAGGCTCCCAGCTTCTTCCAGGCTCCCAGTCTGTGCACTGCATTTCTCATGGCCAGGTGGGAACCTTGTCCTCACGCCCTGTGCTTATACATTTACACAAACTATAAAAATTCCTGAACCTGTGAAACTGTTTTAATTGTCAGTCTCTTGCTGGGGCCAGTCAGTTTGGCTGAGTTTTCCTGGTTTCCTGTCCAGAGGATGGGGATCATATTGCCACCCTGACGTAGCCTCAGGGACCTAATGGGGAACACCAAACTCGTATGTATAAATCACTTGAGATCCATCAGAGAAAGGTTCTATGGAATTCCAAAATTGCCAAGTCACTCCTGTCTTTAACTACTAATTATGCTTTTAATCGTTTTTCTTTACCTAAAAATATCCCTTTGTGGTATGATCCTAGTGACCGTGATAGACAGACAGGTCATTTGTTGAATGCTCACAGTGAGCCGGCCACTGCTCTTAACACTGTCCTATCATTTGGTTTAGTCTGTACTTCTCAGTGTGCTCCAAAAGGGCTTCTGATCTCCTCTTACGTAGGACTGACGTCTCCTCCACGGTAGCTGGGACCACCCTCGTGTTTCATGGGTCAGTGTGAATCGAAGGCATGCAGGAGTGGACTCGAAGGCAGTGGAATTTGAGACTGGGGTGGAGACTGAGGCCAGAAAGGTCCCAGTCGAGGTGGGCAGCCACACAAAGAAAAAGTAGGGATCCATGGGCAGGTCTGCCATTGTTCAATATATTGCTAACATAGAAGGGATTTTTTTTTTGGCTTATTGAAATTTGCAAGCAAGATTTAGTTGCTACATGCAAACACTCTTTGCCCTCCCTCCGAATGTGAAAATTATAACTATGCCTGTCCCTGCTAGGGAAGGGAATACCGTGTTTGTGGAGGAAGGAATCATTAGTTGGTCTTTAGCCATCTGCTAGTGAACTTAAGCAGAGTTAATTTCCTTCTTGACTTTGGGATCTAGTCAGAAATTAGCCTGAGCATGGAGCATAGCTGGTAGAAATTGTTGCTGTGTTCCACGGGGAACCTCTGGAGGCTGTGAGCTTGTGTGTAGGTGGCCCCTGGCCCGGGGAAGGGAAGGAGGGAGGGGGAAAGAGGAGAGTGGAAGGGGGGAGGAAGGGAGGTAAGGATGGAGTGGGGGGAAAGAAAGAAAGAAAATTCTCGTCTTTGAGATAAGTGGATTGTGCTAGCCTTCCACAATGCCCATTTCCATCTTTTGATCACTCATGGCCAGAAGTGTACGTAAAAGTGTCTGCAGTTGGCACTTCTCACACTGAACATCTGCTTGTGCTCTTCCATCTCACCTTTTCCCCGTGATAAGCTTGAGGAATCTAATGAAGAACAAATTGTCTTCCTGGAAAAGCTGAAATGCAGTAGGAGCAGTTTCAGGATATGTGGCCCCTGTATTTAAATAGGATGGAGATAAATGTCATATGGGCCCGCAAGAGAAGAATGCCCAACCCCCCACCCCCACCCTCCACCCCCACCCCCCACCGCCACCCCCGCCTCGCTGCACAGGGAATGTTGTCAGATTGCAGGAGAAGAGCCCGGCCTCAGGAAGGTGCATCTCCGGTAAGTGTTGCGGAATCACCAGCAGCCCCATGTCCTGTGCATTTCAGCACCGCCCAAGCGCTGTGCCTTGTGGATCAGCCGAAGCCTGTGAAGGAGTACAAGTACCCTGAGAAGTTGCCGGGAGAGTTATATGATGCCAACACTCAGTGCAAGTGGCAGTTTGGAGAGAAAGCCAAGCTCTGCATGCTGGATTTTAAAAAGGCAAGTGATTATTGGCAAATGCTCAGTGCAATATGATTCATAAAACCGTTTTATTCAGTGTAACGGACATTGATGTATTCTGCATTTATTGGGTACCTACCAAATGTCAGATCCTGTGAGTTAGAGCTGGTCTTAGATAACAGGAAACATATGTTCTCCTGGCAAAGAAGAAGCTGGTCGATCCTGGTGTGGGTATCGCTTTTCATTGGAGAACCGACTTGGCCTGTTAGGTCAGCTCTTGTTTCTGATTTATCACGTGGGAACTCAGCAATAACCTCTGGTTGGTGTGAGTTGGCAAATTAATGCTCTGCATTTTTTTCCAATGCTGTTAAGAAAATAGTACCTCCCTGCTTTACCTTCCTCAGCTATAAGCAGAATTTACCATGGAGCAACAACCTGTCTAGAGCTTCTGATTATTAAATTTCCCAAGGACAGCCTTTCTAGAGAAGTTTCTTGTAGAAGGTGTGATGTGCGCCGCTGAGCTCAGGGACATGACTGGCGTGGCTTCCTGACATAAATTCTGCGTGTGACACAGAGACATGCGCCCGTGTTGGACGGGCAGGTCGGGATCTAGGAACTTGCTGTACTGAACCCCAAGGAAAGCTACCCATAAATTAAATGAAAGTACCTATTCCTGAGATTTCCTTTATTCTAGTTTATAATGAAATCAAGAGGAAAATAGACAAAAATATGATCCTCTAGAAACCCCCAACATTTCATAATGTACTGGGAATATTCCCAATTTAAACCTAACGTGATAATCTCTTTTCTTCTAAACTCGAGGAGATTTCCCCCTAAGGTCAGTTACAACCGTGTTCCAGGAAGGGATCCTTATCTCCTGAGCTGGGTAATGTCAACTTGGGACAAGAGCAATAAATCAGTTACCATCAGCTTGTATCCCTAATGTTGCCTTTTCCATGTGAAATCCCTAGGAAGTTTTTGAGCGTTACTCTTATGTCTGTTAAGGACAGGGAGCATAAGACTCATTTTTTTTTTTTCAAAGATGGGATTTTCTACAGCATACCTCTGGTTTACACACTATTTTGCTCTGTGACCATGGACTGTATCATCCATGGTACTCTGGCGCCATTTGGAAAATGCAGGAAGTAAGAAGCTAAATCTTTTCTTACTATCATCTTTTATTACTGAGGGAATATTTATATGCAGTGAAATGGATTCGTTTTAGGTGTACAGTTGGAATTTTAACAACTGTGTTTACCCGCGTTACCAGCATGCTGATCAAAACATGGCTTACTTCCATAAAGCCAAAAAGTTCCTTTATGCCCTCTTCCATTCAGCCCCTTCCCCACCCAGATAAGCAAACTTTGTTCTGATTTCTATCACCATAGATACAGTTTGCTTATTCTGGAACTTTGTAAATGCCAAGTAAAGTATTTGCAACAACAGGGATGGAACTAGAGAGGATAATGCTAAGTGAGGTGAGTCAGTCAGAGAAAGACAAATACCGTCTGATTTCACTCGTAGGTCGAATTTAAGAAACAAAACAAATAAAGGAAAAGAGAGACAAAGCAAGAAACAGACTCTTAACTATAGAGAACAAACAGGGTTACCACAGGGGACGTGGGTGGGGGACCAGGGAAACGGGATGGGGACTAAGAGCACACTTACCGTGAGGAGCACTGAGTCACATGTAGACTCGTTGAGCGCTATGTTGTACGTCTGAAACCAACAGAGCACTGTATGTTAAGTATACTGCAATTAAAACTTAATAAAAAGCAAATATGATGTTAGTTGATGGTTTTACATAGTCACCCTTTATCAAACTGGTAAGTTCCATTCTGGTCCTAGGTTGTTGAGAGATTTTATCACAAAAGTGTGTTGACTTTTGTGAAATGCTTTTTCTGCTTCTGGGGATGCAGTTATATTGTTTTTCTTCTCTATGATGTGAATGTGGAGAATTGTGTTGATAGGTTTTAAATTTAGTTTCCCATTCGTCACACTTCTTTTTTATTTCTCTACTTCCTTTTGCTTTAAGCTTCTTTCTAACAATCCTGTTTTTTTGCCTCAATTTACATTTTAACTATCCTTCCTTATGCTGATTTTTAGTGGTTGTTCTGGAGATTATAGCTACATCTCTAATTTACAGTCGATTTATTTTTTTTTAAAGATTTTATTTATTTATTTGACAGAGAGAGATAGCCAGAGAGGGAACACAAGCAGGGGGCGTGGGAGAGGGAGAAGCAGGCTTCCCGCGGAGCAGGGAGCCCGATGCGGGGCTCGATCCCAGGAGCCCGGGATCATGACCTGAGCCGAAGGGAGTCGCCCAACCACCTGAGCCACCCGGGCGCCCCAATCGATTTAGAGTTAACCTTGTACCACTCTATGCAAAATGCAAGATCCTTACAACAAGTAAGCCCACGTGACTCCCACGCTGCACTGTCCTCATCATGTATTTTACCTCTGTGTATGTTATAAGCAACATGACACAATGTTAAAATGTTTGTTTTAGCACAGGGAGTTGCTTTTAAATAAAATGTCACCTTTTATATTCACCCACAAATGCACCATGTAGTACTTATACTTTCTCATGGATCAACTCCAAATTGTATCATTTGCTCTGGTCTGAAGATCTTTCTTTAACATTCTCTATAGCCTGCATCTGCTGGGCATAAGGTAGGTCAGGTTTTCCTTATCTGAAAATGTCATTAAATTCACCCTCTGTTTTGAAGAGTCATTTTTCTGAATATAAAGCTCTAAACAGTTTTTTCTTTATTTTTTTTTCCTATACACATTTTAAAGTTATAATTCCATTTTCCCCTGGACCCGGTTGTTTCTGATAAAAAGCCGATCATCATCTTTATCCCCTGGCATACCTAATCATATATTTAGACAATTCGGCAAACTCTACATTTAGGTTATTTTAAGTTTTGTTTCCAGAAATACGATCTGATTCTTTATACTTTCTATTCTCTACTGAAATTTCCCATCTTTTTTCACTCATTCTGTCCACTTTTCCCTTTATAGCCTTGAGTGTATTTGTAACATATTATAATAGAGTATCACTTTATGTTATATACATTTGTACTGTATTATTATAATAGGGGGATCCCTTCATCCTTTGAGGCTTTGTTTGGTTCTTCCTTAGGGCTCCTCTCTTTCAGTTTTTCCTTAGCCAGAGGCACAGCCTGGGCTCTGGGCTGGGGGCGTGGACTTTGGGCTCTCCCCTGAGGTCTCTCCCTCACGTGCGGGCCCAAACTCCCGTGTCTCCCAGCATGGTGTGGCCTCTGTCGTCCAGCTGGTGAGTGTGCAGCCCAGAGCTGCTGCCCTGATCTAGGCCACATGAGGTGTCATCTAGTGCATCACCATTCACCCCACAGATAAGGAAGGGCCCGCAGGAAATCCTCAGGCAGGCATCTGGGGCCCCTTACTTAACGTGACTACTTTTTACTTTCTGGTCCCACAGAGTCCCACAGGTTCTAGCTACTTCTGCAGGCCCCAGCTCTGATCTCTGCATTCCCCATGCAGGGAGACTGTCGTTGTCTGCCTGGGACTCACCTGGCTGCACCATGTCAGGCAGATTGATAGAGCAAAGGTGACACTCACCTTACGAATTCCCTTCTCTCCAGGGACACATACTGTGCTGCCAGTTGCAAAGCCTAAAACAAGTGGCCCATATATTTTGTCCAGTTTCATATAGTTTTTGTATGCAGAAAAGTAAGCCTGGTACCAGTTACTTCATCATGGACAGTAGAGGAAATACCTTTTCAGTTAAAAAAAAAGAAATTACATCCTTTACAATCAGTCATGTCAGCTCATTCCCTATGATGTGAAATTGTTCTTCGACATAAATAAACTTGATGGATTTTCTAAGTTAAATATCATTTGTGTGGCCAGAATCTTTAGGGTCTTGAATTTCAAATTTAGATACAGTGGGCAGTTAGGTTATTTTCCATGTGAATTAGAGCATCTCAGAACATTTTCAGTTATAAAATTTAATTTTTTCAATGAACTCCTTCTGAAGTTTATGAAAATGGGTCTGTTTTTTTAGATTGAAGTATAAAGATCCAAAAGTTTACTGATGAGAGAATTTAAATTAATAACAAGTAGGGCACCCTGTGATTCAGTCAGTTAAGCATCTGCCTTCGGCTCAGGTCACGATCTCAAGGTCCTGGGATCGAGTCCCGCATCAGGCTCCCTGCTCAACGGGGAGTCTGCTTCTCCCTCTGTCCCTCCGCACAGCTCATGCTCTCTATCTCTCTCTCTCTCCCAAATAAATAAAATCTTTGAAAAACAAATAAATAAATAACAAGTAAATTACCTGATGCCTAAACCAGCAACTAGCACCTAAGGATTCCTCAGTGAACATTTGCTGAGCAGGTGATAGATGGGTGAATGCTATTTTAGAAAGGGACTCTTGGTTTGAAAAGTTAATAGATAATGCAAATTCGTATGCATCTGTCTCTTGGACAAATAGATGTGTATTTGGTGTATGTGTGTTTACATACTTGTGGTTAAATTCACACAGCCATATGGCCACAGCTTCATCTGTCCTCTGATGCCTTGTAGAGTGATCATTGGAACTAGTGATAAAGTATCCCATACTTGAAAGACAAATAATTGCAATAAATTAGAGATCCCATTATAACATCTTTTGTGATGGCATTTTCAGTTGGTATTTTTGGTGAGTCTAATACCGACAGTTTGAGAAAATGGATCCGGGGACAGTGCACTCACAGTTGGGAAATCCCCCAATAAATTCCCAACACAGTCATTAGAAAATGTTGGTTTTATTTGGGGTGTTAGGTTGTGATGCTTAACTCAACCAAGTCAGCATGGCTGAAATTGGTCTTTGTGAGCATAGCTCTTAAATTATAAGATAGACTCACAAGTGAGCACCTTCATTAAAGATTGGATTCCTTCGCTGCAAAGATGAAAAAAAGCACGGGCTGTCCATGTGGACTTAGCTTTTTTCTCCAAAGTATTAGTTTTTACAAACATTGCGTCTTCATCTAGTGCCTGTTCTGCTTCGTCAGCATCATGCGGGGCTTGGCAGCCTGACCCTGCAGTCTGAGATGCGGGGCTGCCAGAATTACTTTGAAATTTGATCACCTTAGTGTCCTGGGCACTGTTGTGAAATTGGGAGCTTCCCCCCCACACCCAGCATGTCTTACATTCCAGCTCCTTGGCCCTAGACGTAT
The DNA here is from genome assembly GCF_003265705.2 of Callorhinus ursinus. NCBI lineage: Eukaryota > Metazoa > Chordata > Mammalia > Carnivora > Otariidae > Callorhinus > Callorhinus ursinus. Next base: position 89,487,937 of record NW_027397065.1, on the reverse strand, counting down.
GATTTAATAGGGTCTTTGTTCCAAGAGGACCCTGAAATTTAATTAAGAATGTAATGACATACAACAATAATGCTTAATTTAATACAATCATTGCACATTATTGTCTAGAATTCGTAGTTCAAAGTATGATAAGAAAGGATAAAACTGGTTTTTGGTTGTTTGGTCATTTCATGGTCATTTTATTATCCAATTCTTTGAGAAACTAGATTTTTTATTTGTTTTCCAGGGTAGAGAGAGTGTCATGTTTTTGTGAAATGTCAGTTATATCTGTAGGGTACCAAGGTCTCAAGTACTTTTCGATATGTTGAATAACAGTAGCATGGATTATATGATATTTCCAGGCTCTTCTAACTCCTGTCATTTGTTTCTGTCTGGAGAACTGCACTGAGGATTGAGCAGATTCCAGGATGGGCCGAAATACACGGGGGGCATAGGGAAAACACAGACTGGGTGCGTGGGTCACGTGCTTTTGGGGCAAGCTATCACCTGCCCCTTGTACTTGAGAGCTTTGTCCTTAGTAAAGTTAAAAAAAAATCACCTTTAATAGTATCTTCCATTCATATTTCTTTATTCTGCAAAATGTTCCAGAAAACGACAATGTAAGAATATTATGAAAATACTTTAGGGGCACCCGGGCTCAGAGCTCAGTGGGGAGTCTGCTTGGGATTCTTTCTCCCTCTCCCTCTTCCCCTCCTGCTCATGCTCTCTCTCTCTCTCTCTCTCTCTCTCTCTCTCTGAAATAAAGAAATAAATCTTTAAAAAAGAAAAAAAAGAAAAAACTTTAAATATTAGGGTCTAGATCTATATTTTCATACATATAGTGGCCTATGTCATCTTAGATGTTCTTATGATAACATTTCACTTACCATTATGAGTTTCCTTTTACACAAAAAATGTTCCCACTCATTCTGTTCAAGGTTTTCATGAGAACAAACTAATAGGTGTTCAGCTCACTCAGAAAACATGTATTGAAAGCCAGCTAGGTACCGAGCACTGTGCCAGAGATCTATGACAAACACAAAAAAATAATTTCGCATTTTAAAACACCATTTATTTTGTATCGTCTTGGATACTCTTTGAAACTGCCCCATGAATTGGTACCACTGACTCCCTGAGGCCATAGCCATGAAGCCCGGTGGAGAGGTGCCTTTGGGCTGGAATCACCTCCATGCCCTTGGAGTGGGGAAGGAAGTGCGTGCTGGCCCCATGCCTCTCCGGTACCAGGCCTGAGTTGGGCACGTTACTTACAACCACTTCATTTAGCTCCCAGGACAAGTCAAATAAGCAGGTGTTGCTATCCTCATGCATACAAGGAGGACACCGGGCTCTGCCCCCAGATCTGCCCTTCCAGTCCACACCAGATAGGACTGCCTCCTCGGAAGCCCAGTCCCTCTGCTGGACCACTGTGTCTGTCTCCCGGCTGGCCTGACCACAGGGCGGCCACCTCTTTCACACCCACCCATTCACCCATTCATCCCTCATGCCTTCATTTGTTGATGTGTGCACACACAGCCTCCTGAATTAGTAGGTCTCCGTAGGCCAGCCAGGCAGCTGCTCTCTGTGGGCCACCACCCAAAAGCAGGTAGGCCTACCCTGCACTGCTGTACAGATGCTGGTTCTGATCCGCCATAGTTCCACCCAGACATTGAGCCTGGGTCCAAGAGCTCCGATTTCAAGGAAGCTTTATTTATATCCTGGTATTCGATCAAGTTGTCACCCTGCAAACAAACGGAGCTTTCCAGTTGTCTCTTTGGAGAGTTACAGACACTCAGGCCCCTGCTTTTATGGATTCCTTGAGGTCTTCTTATGGCTCTGATCCCTACACGCTGTTCTGGCTGAGAACAGAGGCCCCAACTCAGCATGCCAATTAATGTCATGAGAGGCCAGGAGAGCATTAACCACCAGCGTGACACATTGCCCCAGTAACGCTTAGTGAACTTGGCGGACTCACAGGGAAATAAATTTAACATTACAGTGATTGTAACCATAGGAGGTTATTTTGATACTTGAAAATAAATGCAATTGATACCCAAATTAAAACATTGAAAGTTTACTTCTTACCATTCCAAGTTCCCAAAAGCTGATTTATTAGTGAGGGAGATACAGGCAGAAAATACGTGTATGCCCTCAGTTTCTAAATATGTAACAATTAAGCTGAGGGAGGAGATTTGAGAACGGTTTGATGAAAGTAAAATTAATATTGATTATTAGCAATAAAACCCTTCAAAAGACCACTCACACAATGCAGAACAGCTCTGTGTGAGCTCATCTTTCAACACCATGAAATAGCGGGGAGAAGCATAAAGGGAGTGAAATGCCATCTTTGAAGCAAAACTATGTCGACTTTTGGCCATGTTGCATTTTCTTTATGATACAGATCACCCAGAAGATACAGCCAGTAAATATCTTTGGGAAATAATGCAGCGCCTGTTCAAATATTCAGAACACTTGTGCAGATAATTTAAGAAATGTTTTCCTCCTGTGCAGTCAAAGCTACCACAAGCATTCCTGAAGTTTCCATCATGTTCTGAGTCCTTCTACTTGCCCTTCCCTAAGACATTCCTTTGGGCTCGTAAGGTTATGGAAGGAAAACTCATTCCTTGCACTTGGAGAGAATTTCATGGTGTGTAACTCTCAAGATCTTGTTCCCTTTTACTGCCCTGTCAGCTGTGTGGGTCTTCCTTGCTCTGCACACACCCTTTTTCCTTCACATCTTCCTTCCTTTGCACAAACGCTTTGTTCTTTGTCGCTTGAATGCCATGCGCTCTCCCCCAGTAAACCCCTCAAGCTCAGGAGTTGGCTCAGATATCTCATGTTCCCATGAGTCCTTCTCTAAGTGCCCCTGCCTTGCCCTTCTGACCAACTCACCCTGCACTGTGCTCTTCCCCCTGGGAGCATCTCTTCCCACATGCACCATGTGGCAACTTATAGCAAATTTACCCCCCCTCCCACCTTAGATGATGCTCCAGAGGGTAGGTCTGGGTTGTATTCCTCATGGAACCTCCCTCCTAGCAAGGCAACTGGCATATTCTAGGTCTTCATCAAAGGTTGGGGATGGTGGGTGAGTGGGTGGTTGGATAGACAGACGGACAGATGGATGGATGGATGAAAGGATGGATGGACAAGCCAGAAAGTCTCATAATCAACTTTAATCTGGAAATGACCATTCACACTTGGAGAGCTTAGTGAATGGTTGGGACAAGAATGAATTATAAAATGTTAGGTTTTATCAGGGTTTTTTCATTTTAATTTCTGCAGTTTTCTGCGACCTCTGAATTAAGCATATTTTACTTTTCAATTTAGAAAATATAATTTTGTCAAATTTATGATAAATACATATGAATAAATAAAGTTTCAGGGATGGAATTAAGTTGGGCCAAGTCTAGAACATGAGTCTCTGGGTCTTCTGTCTATCTACTGCTAAGGAGTTATCAGTTTTTAGTTTATATCATTTCTTTTCCCTAAATTTTTCAGTAATATTTTATTATAGATTTGTGGATCATCTGCAATACTAATGACCTTTTCTCCCTGGTAGGATATCTGTAAAGCCCTGTGGTGCCACCGGATTGGAAGGAAATGTGAGACTAAGTTTATGCCTGCAGCAGAAGGCACTATTTGTGGGCATGACATGGTAAGGAGCTAATCTTAGGTCATGAGTCATGTTCAGATGTCAGAGCCTTTCTACCCATGCATCTCCCCTCCTCCTGTGTCGGTATTTTGTCAGCCGTGTTCCTCATTTCTATGTGCAAATTTACCCCCAGGTCAGAAGATGGTGTTTAATTTATATCAATACTGTGAATGGGGCTCCTTCCTCCTTTTGCCCCTTTCCCGATGATGTAATCGTTGGGCTATCTGCAATTAGTAGATGCAGATGCCAGGCGACAGGTGGTGACTACATCCATTTAATAAGGGGAAACATTAAACTCTTGGCCGTATTTCAACCAGGTATAGAACCCGAGTTAGGTAGTATTGTTAATGCGACAGAGCATCAATTTAAAGACCCTGGGGCAGACCATTCTGACTTATCGTGTCTCCTGGGACAAAGGAGAGGAGCTTTGGTAGGGAAAAGAAATACATTAAGAAAGAAAGAAACAGCACATTTACTACTCACTGGGAGAGAATAATTTTGTTGTTGAAATTCAAAAATAAATTACCTTAAAGACCAACAGTACTATTTTGATTCCTTTGACTCAACCTGTGATTGCATTATTCTTTTTAAAATACAAGACTATTGAAAAAACTAGAGATAATATTGGACCCAAATGACCCCTGTACCCATTTCAGTGCCACTAGGTGTGTGACCTTTTTAGTGACAATAACGCACATGAAAGAGATACATGTCTAAAGAGCACTGATCTGTTATGTGTAGATTCCAAAACAAATATATCACAGCCTGAGTCTATTTAAACGTGAGCACAGACAGCGAGGGTTAAACACGTTAACAAACAGCGCTAACTCGTGCGTCCAGGTGAAATTATTGCAACACTGACTGGAGACGTGAAGAGAGTTGTGTGCACCTACCTGGGAAGGGCGCCCAGCGTCTACTCGTCCTCCACACGCCTCTGTACTTTATTCTCAGTCCCCCAGAAGGCAGGGTAGATTCTGAAATCCTTCCAGAGACATAAGAAACAGTAGTTACATAACTTATAACCCCCCAAAAACTGAATAAAAATGCTTTTAGATTCTCAGAAGAGGAAAGGGACATGTGGATGCACCGCAGTGCGGAAATGCCTGTTGTCACAGGAAGCCGGGGAAGCTGCCTGAGTACTAAGCCGCCACTGGTCATCACTTTCTCCACATAACTGGCTAAATTTACTCTTCAGGTGATGGTTTGCAAAACAGTCTCCATTTCCTGAAAGATTGGCCGCCCTCCCGCTGTTGCCCCTGAGTTTCAAGTCACACGGGCACGGGGTGCTTCTCCGTCGCCTACTTCCTGTAGGACTGATCAGAGCAGTGACCTTCCTCAGAATAACCTGTATATTCTTACATTTTATTTACCTTGAAAGCACAGTTAAATCGATGGTCATTGGTATTTTTAAATTATTTGTGGTGTGTTTCCAAATATGGGTTTTTCCTTCGTATAAAAAAGAATTAGTGCATGCTAAGCCAGAACGCATGCCTAAAATTACCCAGGAAAGATGTGCTCTGCCCAGGGGCTGCACGGTGGCCACAGTGGGGCAGCATTGGAGGCTCCTGTGAAAGCTCCCTTTGCTGTTAGTTGTGTGTCTTCCTGTGTTATGTGTTCTTGTGTGTCCCTAAGGTTTATTGATTTAGACATGTGCATTACCAGAAGTTAGTTATCTCAGTACTTACGGGATATTCCAGAGCAGTTGGTGTGTTCTGGATGACTGGAAATAACCATACTGCTACTGTGCACTTTTCTCCTGGGTGGGGGCCTATTTCCCTCCACTCTGTGCTGCCTCTGAGGCTTGTGCATGCTGGTAAATGGAACTGAATTGCATTTTGTAGTGTCAGACTCCATCCTTAGTACATCACATACTTTCAGTCCTCACAGCCACCCTGTGAGGGTGAGCCCATTGCAGCCCCCCTGGTGTACTCAGGAACCTTCCAGGGAAAGGACACTAGGGCCCTTTGTGCTCACACCATGGGAAATCCAGGACGAGGGTTTCATACTATAGCCTAATGCATATGATAGCAGATTCTAGCTCTCTAACAATCACGGGTCCCTAATGTAGTATATTAAACCACTGCCACATTATATTTACACTTGGTGCTAGGTACTTGGTCTGTGTCATTGCATTGCATTTTGGGAACAATTCATTCTGGTAGTTTGTACCATCCCTAAGGTTCTCAGGAGGACATGCAGGCTCAGAGCACTTGAGTAACTTGTCCCAGGCCACACAGCAGCAGAACTAATACAGAGGCTCCTTTCGTCCCCTCTCCCTAAGTCCGCTGTTGTACTTTATCAGGGTGCTTCCCGTGTGTGCTGGGTTTAGGTGTGACATGCAGACTCTGGGGACAGTATCACAGCAGAAACAAGCACACACCATGTCATCTTGCTTGCTAAGGTAAAGCCTTCTCTCAAAAGCCACAGTGTCCATCAATAAAATATAAATTGTGAGAAACATGGGACAGTCCTCAGAAACTTAACTGGTGTTTTGATGGAAATATTGTTTGTCTGTTTAACATAGGCTCCTTCCCTGACCTGCTCACGGTGGGCTCCACAGGTCTATGACCTGCGTGGACTTATACTCCAGGTCATGTGTGTGTGTGTGTGTGTGTGTGTGTGTGTGTGTGTGTGTGCGCGCGCGCGCGCGTGCGTGTGGGGTGTGTGTGTGTGTGTGAGTGCGTGTGTTTGTGCTTCTGTCTGCCTGCACCCATGCATCCCCCCAATCTCCATGGCAGAAGGTACAGTACTTTCTCCTCAGATTTTCAGAAAGGTTTTTTATTTCAAAAGGATAGTCATTTAAGGATACTCTAGTGCAAATAGCAGAAGTTGCACTGGCAAGGCTGCTCATGGCAGCAAACAATTGTGACAGCTGCAGACTGGGAATCATGCAGGGGTCCAGGAAGATTGCAAAACCCCAAATGCCGAATGAGAGACCTGTCTACACACTTCTAAGCGATGATCTCCAGACACACTGTTAGGTGGAGAAGCACATGGAAGAACATGTGTTGTGTGTGATCACTTACCAAAGACAAGGGAATAGTAATCTATATAAATACTTCCTTTCATTAAAAAATAAAGGCAATAAACCATATTTTTTAAAAAAAAGTATTTTGTGTAATTGTAAAACAAAATTAAACCAGCTTTTCCAGGGATGGCGTCCATAGGCATTCAGAATGGTCCAGCGTTTGACCTACCATTGTAGGCTGTCCTGCAGTACAGCCTCTATAACAAAACTAGTCTGTCCCGAACCCCTGGTAATAGATTCGTTTACCTTGATACCAAGAAGGTTGGGAAAGCACCAAAATCTGCATGTGGCGTGTGCCCAGGCCGACTTCGAGGAGATCGTGCTGTGAGACCTAAAGTCCTTATGGGGTTGTCCAAAACAGAAAATACGTCAGCAGGGCCCCTGGTGGTTCCATGTGTGCTAAGTGTGTTCGTGACAGGATCAAGTGTGCTTTCCTTATCAAGGAGCAGAAAAGCGCTGTGAAAGTGTTGAAGGCCCAAGCACTGAGTCAGAAAGCTAAATTAAAAAATGAAGCATTTTTGAGTAATAAAAAAAATCAAAAGCCCTGAAAAAAAATTAAACCGAATTTTCTTAAAGTAATCCTTAAATACCAAAAGCAAAATCAATTTAACCAACTTGTTGGCTTAATCATAACCTTCGAGGAAGAATTATTTCCAGTGACTTTAAAACATTTTCTGAGTTTTCAACTTGTGGGTTCCTGCGTTCCCATTTTCTGTCTTTGTATCGGAAAGCTCTGACCAGATGTTTCTTTTAAAATGGGACAAAATCACAACAGACACCATCCTTGTCCCTCTGTGTCCCTCCTTGCCCCAGGGCCCTGCCCAAAGTCCCCAGGAGGTGGCCCCTGCTCTCCCCGGATCCCGTTCTCTCCTTGGACTCACGAGGCCATCAGGGAGCAGACGCCTTGCTGGCAACTGCACACCCCTCATTGAGCTGAGGGTGTCAGGGGGATTCTAGGACTTCGTTCTATCACCTGGGATGTGGCCAGGAGGTAACAAAAGAGAGACCTATTTATTTATTTACTTACTTAATTACTTACTTCTCAGAAAGAAAGAATTGAATGGATGAGGTTTTAGTCCTCAGAATTACTTATGTTCCATTTTTATTCCCTAAATGATGTTAAACCATTTGTAACTGCCATTTTTGTGTGACAACAATGGCCAGATATCAGCAACTTGATATGTTTTCACCGAACACAACAGTTAATAATGGAAGTATTATTATTTTCCCCTTGGAAAGCCCCATTTTTTTTGCCCAGAGCAAATCTGTTGGCCCTCATCTGGGAGACAGACACACAGGAGACCTCAGCCCATCCCCACCCCGAGCGCTCAGGCCAGGTTCTGCTGCTCCATGCAGGCCAGCAGCGAGGGACAAGCCAGTTCCTTTTCTCCTCTCAACTGATGGCCTGAAGATCCTTGAAGTCTACACCAAACCATGGGTAGAAAACCAGCACCGCTGAACACGACCTTAGATGTTGTGTGGCCTTTACGTGTGATGGCAGCGAAGTAAACATGTGAACTAACGTTGATGAGCGCTCCTCTTGAGAAAGAACTGATAGCATCTCCAGCCTCGTGGGGACGGATGGAGCTCCTGTGTGGGTTGTTTCATCTCCTCGGGAAGCGGTCTGACCTCTGACACGCATCCGCTAACAACCTCCAGGCTCCAGGCTCAGAGCCCAGGTGCTTGGGAGTGAAGGCACAGAGCACCGGCCAGAAATGACAAGGTGTTGAGTCATATGGAACCTCCAGCCGGACTTTTCTACCCGAGACTCTATTCCCAAAGAGCTATGAAAAGCACGTTGTTCCAGAAGAGGTTGGAGTTCACTCACTGGAGAGCTCAACCATCGGGCTGAACGTCCGTGCAACACCACTTAATTAAATATGCTGAATTCCAGCAGCTCAGATGTTAGAAAATGATTCTTCTCTGGATCGTCCCTCAGTGGGCATTTATAAAACGACATTAGGTTTGGAAAGAAAAAAGCTACATTAGTTTTCTTTGTATTGTGTGCTACCTGAAGGTGAGATGTTGATGTCTGCCTGCCTTACAAAGCTCCCCAGGGCTGAGCATTACAGCAGCCATGGACCCACCTGGCCATCCATAAGTCGTGTCAACCTTTCTTTCTATTCTTTTTTTTTTTTTTTTTAACTTTCAGTGGTGCCGTGGAGGACAGTGTGTGAAATATGGCGACCAAGGCCCCAAGCCCACCCACGGCCATTGGTCAGACTGGTCTTCCTGGTCCCCTTGTTCCAGGACCTGCGGAGGAGGGGTGTCTCACAGAGACCGCCTGTGCACAAATCCCAAGTAAGCATGTCTGCACTTCCTCTTCAGGAGTGATTTCCATGCTGTGAACCTCCCCAACAGGCTGTGTACGGTAATACTGATCTGTACATCACATAGTATTGTAGGAATCAGTGAGAAGGTACAACCACATGGATGGAGCTGGAGGGTATTACGCTGAGCGAAATAAGTCAGTCAGAGAAAGACAGATATATGATTTCACTCATATGCGGAACTTAAGAAACAAAGAACAAAAGGGGAAAAAATAAGAGAAAGAGGGACAAAGCAAGAAACAGACTCTTAACTCTAGAGAACACACTGATGGTACCCACAGGGGAGGTACATGTGATGGGGATGAAGGAGTGCACCTGCCGTGATGAGCACCATGTGATATATGAACGTGTTGAATCACTCTAACATACATCTGAATAGTACACTATATGTTAACTATACTGGAATTAAAAAAAAAAATCACTAAATAGGGATGTCGTTTTAGTCAAGTATTTCTCAAACAGTGGCATCTCTTCGGTATAACTTAAGATGCTTGAAACTACTTGACCATAGCACAGGGAAACAGACCCAGCAGTGGTGTTCAGGAAATGGATTTTTACCACATTTATGTGAAATACCAAGGGTGTGCCTAAAATAAGCAAATCAATCATGAAAGCATAGAAAAATGAGTAAGAATCCGTAAGAGCCACTTTTTATGTGCAAAAAGCCAAATGTTTGGTTTTTCATCCAATATATTTAGCTTTGCAACCCGTGGTTTAATTGTGGCCTTCTGTGAGAAGACACGGCCATCAGAGGTGGTCCCCAGTGCAGTGGGGTGGAGGAGGTTCCCAATCCTTTTGCACCTCAGTTGGTTTAAAACATGAGTCATACGACAGCTCTTGGTCATGTCTTTAATGTGTGACACCCAGTACGTCCCTTGCATTGAGTGGGTACCCTCTCCGGGGTGTGTCCATATGGATTCTAGAGGGGTGAGCAGGGGCTCTTTGCTGTCAGTACCAACCGGCGGAAGGTGACGGCTTCTGAGCCAATGTGCTGACCTGGCCTGGCCGCAGGGAAGATAGTGGTAGAAGGTCCCTCCTCTATGGAGTGCAGGGAACCGCGATGGCCCCTGCCTTCTGCAGGGGTGCTGGGAACCGGCCGTGAACAGGCGGCAGTCAGACCCACTTCCACAACGTAACTTGCCCTAGAGATGTCAGTAACACGGCAGATATTGTTCACGGTAAGAAAGTGCCACGGTCCCATCAGGGTGTGTGTGCTTCTCCCTCGGTCACTGTGAGCCGTTTAACCAGATCTGCTCCTCTCTCCAATGAGCCTAGTTTCTAGGGAGAGGAGAGTCGCTATTGAATGCAAGGTTTCTAACCATTCCAGACCATCGCACGGAGGGAAGTTTTGTGAGGGCTCGGCTCGTACGCTGAGGCTCTGCAACCGTCAGCGGTGTCCGCACAATAGCCTTGACTTCCGCGCACTGCAGTGCGCCGAGTACAACGGCAAACGGTTCCGAGGATGGCGCTACACGTGGAAGCCATACACCCAAGTAGAAGGTAAATCCTCAATCCCTCTCCTGGTACCAGCCTCGTGCTTTGTTATCTGCACTCTTTCAAGAGTGAGATGATCTTAGCTGTGCTGTTCAGATTGACAGTGCTGCTTGCTGTGTGAGGTCACTGCCAGGGCTCTTCGCCTGCCCCACGGCCACCAACTTCTGGTCTAAACTGGACCGGCTGCGTGGTCAGAAATTAGCAAGCAACTAGTAAGGGTGTGCACCATACAGCGAGGTCTTCAAAGAAGTGACAAAGCATTCAAAATACATGATTTTTGGATCATGGATCAATGTTTTCCTCATTACAAATCACAGCAGTTGGTGGTGATATTGCTATAAGCATGTCACCCCATTGAACACTTATTATGGCCAGAGAATGGGAGCAAAACTTTAGCATCATTTGGAAAATCAGATCGTTTTCAAGTGAACTATTTTCAAAAGTCTTGATCTAAACCAAGAAGGTTATTTGCACCGTATGTCCGATTTTAATCTCCAGGTCGAAAGAAAGATCCATTAATCTTAAGATTAAAATACCTTGAACATGGTAGTTCATTTGGCAGTAATTTAAGGAGAAATTCAAAGAATAGCTAGTCATCTTGCTCTTTGAAACTGGGAATACTGAAATACATGAATCTCCTCTGACGTTACCCCTCTCCAGCCCAATAGACATAATGTTTTTTGCTGAGAGCTTGATGAAGTCAGTACAGTCTCAAAGGGAAGTTTTAAGCAGTTTCACACAAAGCATTTTTGGTTGTGTTTTGAACTCCTAAACTCAGTAAAATTTGAGCCGGTGAGAAATAAGTAGGCAGGAGAAAAAAGAGAAAGGACTTTGAAATCAGGGTCAAAATACGTGTGTTACTCTTGACTCCGTGATCTCAGGAAATAAATACATTTATCGTGGAAGCACGTACTCAACTGGATTGTTAGGGTTATTCAATTGGTTTCATCTTATACAATAAAGAAAACATTTGTAGATGAGCCTTGAGCCCATGAAAATTCCTAAGGCAGACTATATTTTCATCATTCACTCTTCCCTTCTTTACCAAGAGGAATGAAGGGAAAAAGTTTCTATGAAAGTCCATATTAATTATATAAATCATAAAATCTTTGAAATAGATTATCAAGAGAGGAAGTCACCTTGATCTGCCATGCTTACGTGTGCAATAATACCTTTATTCTCCACGTTATCAGTGTGTTTCGACAATCATTATATTTATAGAAATCATTATCCTCTGGAGAGTTCACCGAAAAGTTATTCCTTTTATCAGTTCAAAAATACATATTTCATCAAATGCGTTAGCTATTAAGAAATTTGGTGATCATTTGAACTCTTTTATTACATTTTATTTGTGAGAATTTTATATATTGCTCCTAAATGGTAATGACCTTTTGCATTTCTACAAGAGAGTAGTTAATCATACTAGTAGTAGAAGAGTTATGTTGTATTCAAGTCAACAAATATTTATTGAATGCCTACTATGTGCCAACTACTGGGTAAAAAAATAAGGACAGGAAAGGACACAGCAGAGGCAAAATTAATAGTGAAGCCTTATACAAATTAAAAATTAAAGGGAAAAAAACCCAGGCCTCCTGAGACAACCATAAAAAAAATGTCTTTGCAATGAGTATTGTGTGGAAGTTATTTTAAGGGGGGGAAAAAAAAACTTTAAAAAGTCTATCTAAAATTTAGAGCAAAAGTGATCAGAGCTTAAGTATCTTTCTTATTTGTGTTTGTGTGTGTATTTCTTTTTAAGATCAGCACTTATGCAAACTCTACTGTATCGCAGAAGGATTTGATTTCTTCTTTTCTTTGTCAAATAAAGTCAAAGATGGGACTCCATGCTCGGAGGATAGCCGTCATGTTTGTATAGATGGGGCATGTGAGGTAATAATGATCGTTCATTCATTCAACACACGTGTCCAGACAGTGCTTTGTGCCAGGCGGCCTCTAAGGGGCTGAACACCCCAGACATTAAAACCCCACCCTTTCTCTCCGACTCACAGCCTGGTGCGGGGCGGGGGCGGGGGGGGCGGATGCCAGATGAACACACATTGAGACACATGGGGTTTGTTGCAGTCGAGGTGCGTGCAGAGGATGGGGAGCGGGGGAGAGCTGATCCCTTCCTGGAAGCGGATCTGGGGGCTTCACGGGGCTCCTTGGAGAAGGGAGCTTCTGAGCTAGATCTGGAAGGGTGAGTTGGCAGAGGCGTTTGGGGAGCAGACTCCTGTGAGAAGGCGTGGTTTGGTAGGCCCTGACCCAGGCGCCAGAGTACCTGAGGGCAGGCAGGGCTGGGGTGCCGAGGGAGGTGAGGGGGCAGGAAGAGATGCTCAGAGGGTTTGTATCCTCACATCAGGGAGGAGCAGGCCCTGGGACCCGGGAGGAGCAGAGCGGGGGTGAGCCTGCAGTAGCATGGGCAGCAGCGAGGATGGGGGCAGCTTTGAACCCGGGGACCACTTGGCATTGTGCAGGGGTCTCTTTGGTGGAGGGGCTTGGAAGAGAGGCTGGGAAAGTTTTGGTGGCTAAGTGGCCCTAGAGCCCTGAGCTTGCTGCCCCATGCAGAGGTGAGATGGGGAAGGAACTCTGGTATATGCAGAAAGTGAAATCCTTACCAGATCAAACACACTGCATGTGAACATGGGTTTTTCCTTGAAGTGACTCGGGTTGCATACCGAGTCCAAGGACCTTGGGCTTCCTTCTAAATTTCTCTAAGTTGGATGACCGGGTCTTTACCCTGAGACATCCCCTCAGGGTAATCCCCTGACACACCCAGTGTCATCCTTTTTAGTAGGTGAAGATCGACTCTGTTCTATCAAGATTTCTTTCAGCTTTAAAATGTTCAGATCTCTGTTCATTTTGTCTAATTACTAGTTGACTTGTTAAATACTTCATTATTTTCAGGTATCCTTAATGAGACAGTGTCACAATTCTTTACGTGTAGTTCTGAAATCCCAAAAGCTATCAAACAGAAAGTTTACTGGGCTGCACAATGTAAGCTGCCCTGAATTTGTTCACTGGCCAAAACCTGCCCTGAACTGATATGAGACTTTTTTTCAGTTTTATTTAGTTCGCTTAGAGTGATGATGTTTGCATTTTGATGAAATGAAGAAACATCATTTATGTGCTTTATTAGGGGAGCTGCCCTGGGCCCTGCTGGGACTCTCACATTATATGCATAATATGTTAATTACCTTCCTAAAATCCAAAAACACTGAGTTCTGAAATGCATCTGGCCCTAAGGATTTCAAACAAGGAATTGCAGGCTATAATTACTTCATTTCTGAATGGATTTTTTTACTTGTATATACTAAACTCTTTGTTAGGAGGTGTAACACTAGCAGGCACCATTGAGATTATAAAGAGCCCCTTAAGTTCTAAGACAGTAAACAAATACGCCCGTTACATAATTTACTGCTGGGAATAAATCCCATGTGGCGTGTGTTACTTCTCTGCATTGCACACGGCGATACAGAGGCATGGCGGCATGGTCCAGTGGGCCCTCCTGTGGACACACTGCTTGCCATTTCCACTAAGAAGAGCTTTGTGTCAATCTGAAATGCACTGTTCTCTCCAGCATGACACTCTGAGAGGGCTCCAGAAACTGAGGTCATGTAGCCGTACTGAAGAGAACAGGAGTCAGGGTCTCCTCCTTTGGATCCGAGAGTCGAGTTACAGTCTCGCTGTGCACATATTTGGTATCCAATAAATATTTGTGAACTACCCTGTGTGGGTGAAATGTTCTGCTGTCTCGGGGAGGTTTCTCACTGGAGGTTTGTGACTTCGCCCTTGTCGTCTTCTCTTGCACGAATGACGTGGGACCCCGGTCCCCCAGAGAGTCGGATGTGACCATGTCCTTGGGTCCAATGCTGTGGAAGACTCCTGTGGTGTGTGCAGGGGCAATAACTCAGACTGCACGACGCACAAGGGGCTCTACGCCAAGCACCACGGCGCCAACCGTGAGTACGCGAAGCTGCCTGAAGGTGTTGAGACAAGATGGAGAGTGGAACTTCCTGGCGGGAAACCCTTGAGGTGCAGTGGGGACAGCAGCTTTACGGGTCCTTCAAAGACCTACACAATCTCCTTACCTGCTTTGCTTGTCAAGCCTTTCCTTTGGATGGGAAGCGGTTGCTAGGTTACTGTTAGTGAAAATGCTAATAGCTCTGCTCCAATTTAAAAAAAAAAAAGAAAGAAAGAAAAAGTCACGTAAAGACCTAATGGAACTGACTGCCTCACCAGAGCTTCTCCTGGTTCCCAATGTGGATCCTCAGGTTTTGGTGGTGGGGAACCCCAGGTGCGTAGGGATTTCACCTCAGTGTTACTGAATGAGAAACCACGTTCTCCCTGCTCCTGATTCCTTTACTGTAGAGTATTATCAGATGGTCACCATTCCCCCTGGAGCCCGGAGTATTCGCATCCACGAGATAAACGTGTCTACCTCCTACATCTCTGTGCGCAACGCTCTCAAAAAATACTACCTGAATGGACACTGGACGGTTGACTGGCCCGGCCGATACAAGTTTTCAGGCACCACGTTTGACTACAGACGGTCCTCCCACCAGCCGGAGAGCTTAACCTCGTCTGGACCAACCAACGAAACACTGGTTGTGGAGGTAGACTCCAGCCTTCTCATCTTCGGGCTGGGATGCGGGGGTCTTCTGGCATTGGTGCAGATCGAGGGCTATGGGAATAATTTTAAATACAGAGAATAATGTTTACAACTTGATGGCATCTCAGAAACAAGACTAATGGGCACATTGAATGGGGCCATGGACTGGTTCTCTTTCCTTTCTTGGGGCCTCACCAAATTTGTGTTTATGCACATCATGCAGCTCCTGTTTTGGGTTCTTTACAGTGGATTTTTACAAAAGTCTGCCCCTGTCCTGTAAGCTCTCTGATTGTGAAAAGCTGGGACACTCGGGGGACTCTGCCTGTGCCTGTGTTTGGGGTGGGATCAGCATTCCACCAAATCCTGTGGAATGGGAGCGAGACGAGCACCCAGAAGCAAAGCCCCTGCTGTGCCCTCAAATGGGCCCCGGTGTGCAGGATGGGGGCCACGTACCCGCCTCCTGACCCAGTGCCCTTCCGTTCTCTACCCACGACCGCAGAGGCTCACAAGCTGCAATTAGTCTCTTCCTACAACATGATCTTTCCCCATGGGATTGGGCAGATGGAGGTGGCAGGCACTGGATATGCGAACTCCTTATATTTTGTATTTCTGTGCATGGTTAAAGCACGTGGTTCAAAAGTTGCCCCATCAGCCCACAACTGGGTACACAGATGTGAACCCCTCAGATGTCCCCCACCTGCTTTGGGGGCCAGGCAGCCGCCTCCTGTCGTCTCGTATCTTCCTGGGAGATGCTTCCCCCAGCGATCTGGGGGCAGTCGCCCCATCTGCACACATCCCACCTCTGTCTCCCGTCCTGACCCTGAGCTGTTCTCCTCGCCCTGAATTCTTGCCCTGATTATTTCTCCCACCATCTCAGGCTTCAGCTGGAATAATCACACAGAAAGAGAGATAGGTCAAGTGTGAAGATGAACATGGCTTATTAGGAACTGTTCTGGATGGAAGAAGAGTTGCAAAGGCTCAGGATGCCAGGCAGGAGAACATCTCAGTGGCCTTGCCGCGTGCAGCCAACTGTCTGGGGCTCTCCCCTGTCCTACAACACCTTTAGCAACTAAGACTTGACCTGTGTTGTCAGGGAGGGGAATGCGGTGCCAGGTTGTCAGGGAAGGGCCAATATCTTTACCCACTGGCACATCACATCAGGACCAAGAAAAGCTCTAAGACTCAGAGATGGGATTTTTATCAACGGATTAATGGTGAGGTTTCCAAAATAAAAAGCCTTCTCACTGAGATCAGTGGATCTGATACATTCATGGGTGAAAGGGAACTGGTCCAAATGATTGGGTTTCAAGCTAGGAGGTGAGGATTCCAAATGCAAGGTGCCAAGCCACGGCTCACAGAGAGGCTCAACCTGAGAGATCTTTACTGATAGATCTTTACTGTCTATCTACGGATAGAAAACTATCTTGTTTTCTTCTGGATCTACAGGGTGCGTGCCACTTGGCAAAAGACCTCTGCATCCGGTCACACTAGCAAGTCCTCTGACTTGGCTTTGATGGTGGCATGGGTGATACCCATTCAAAAGTCCTGGGCTGCTTGGAATCACTAGGAAGTGGGACAGTGCGTTATAGGCATTGCTTTCTGATTCTCTCAGACAGACAGGATTTGCGGGGGATCCCAAGGAAACACTGGGGGACGTAACCAAACACTTCAGTTAGGTTGCAAAGGTGTTCAAAGTCTTGCATGGAGGAATATACTAAATGTTAGGCCAAAGAGTAGAATGTCTACATTTTTCTTTTTTTTTTTTTAAGATTTTATTTATTTATTTGACACACAGAGAGAGCGAGAGAGAGAGAAAGAGAGAGAGAGAGGGAGGGAGGGAGAGAGCACGAGCAGGGGGAGCGGCAGGCAGAGGGAGAAGCAGGCTTCCTGCATGAGCAGGGAGCCCGATGTGGGGCTCGATCCCAGGACCCTGGGACCATGGCCTGAGCTGAAGGCAGCGGTTTAACCAACTGAGCCACCCAGGCGCCCCAGAATGTCTACGTTTTTCTAAATGAGCCTGATTCTCGACGGCAGTTCACTTCTGTTTAAAAAGTTCATATACATTTTGGAGGACGGACAGTGTTTCTCATTGTAACGAACGGATTGTTGATACTGTTTGCGTATTATTTAAAAATAAGCTTATATTTATCAGTTCCATTAACTTGCTCTATTTTCCCCCTTTTTATTTTACAGCTTCTGTTTCAGGGAAGGAACCCAGGTGTTGCCTGGGAGTACTCGGTGCCTCGGCTGAGCGGGGAGAAACCTGGCGGCCAACCTCGCTACACGTGGACCATCGTCCACTCTGAGTGCTCCGTGTCCTGTGGTGGGGGTAGGTCACTTCTCACGCCTCCCTGGTGGTGGGCACTGAGGGGCCCGGGTGCATTCGGGCCGCGGGCGCACTGCGCTCACGGGTCCTCACCGCGTCCTGGCAGGTAGCCTGTTCCCAGACGGGGAGCAGAGAGCAGGGCTCTGAATGTCCCTCGAAGGCCTGGCCTGCCTTCTCCCATCATGTACGTCAGCGTGTGGCTCTGAGGAAGTCATGCACCGAATTGGTTTCTAATTTCCATCTAAGTGAAGATTTGATAAACAGTAGTTTTGTTATGTGAGATTATTGAAATGATAGTCACTCCAGTTATTATACGTATCGTGTTGGTGATGAGAAATAGAAGCTTATGTTGAAAATACTGTGATACAGATGGAGGTTTTTGTCTAATGGTCTTGCTCAAAAAATATACTATGAAGTCGTATATTGAAATTCACCCAGAAACCATAGGAATTTTATGCAAATTGCAGTGAAAATGACTAGAAACAGCATGTCAGAAAGGAGAATTTCACATGACAGTCGATGCCTTGGTATTCTTAATACCATTTGAATTTGACCATAAGAATGTCTAAATTGGTAAAGGTAGCTCACTACAGGAACGTTCTCAGCTAGAGCCAGACATACTGTCTGACAAAGAGCGGTGAGTAAATTTTTCAAATTTAGATACACAATACTCAATTCTACCTGATATTTTGAAAACAAGTTTTCATATGGGTATACAGATTTCAGCTTTGTGAATTCCAGTTTTTAATAATTAAGAAATTAATTTAGACAGTTGAGATTTAAGTAAAAAGGTACACAAAATGGAGACTTGCATGAAGTAAGAATCTAATGAATAAAGAAAAAGTAAAACTGAATTCATATATTCTTAATAGTTGCTCTAATAAAAGACATAAAAGAAATAGAGAAAAATAAAGATTAACAAAAAATCATAAGTATGGACAGGTGACACTAATGTGCTAATTCTCCCCATTATTAACTAAGACTAAAATATTGAAATCCTATTTAAATTCTGACATTAAGAGCTTCCTAAGGAAAAATCTGATTCCCTTCTGCACACAAGGAGAGCAAGCGAATGACTTTAATTACAAAATAGAGAGTAGTATAGGGGCCCCTCATGGGGGACGGGGCCAAACAAGCCACCATGTGCCACCACTCAGGCAACAGAGGAATAGAACTATGTTCACAGGCATCCCCTGTGTATGACGTGGGAAAATTAATTTCAATTATACTTATTTCTCTTCCCTTTCTCTTCTGATTTTACAACCATCCCTCATGCTTTCACAGATTATATTGAATATATAGTTGATTTTATCCATCCCTATTTAGAGATATCTAATAGAGTTTGATTAAATTAACAACTGACTCAACAAAGCTTTATATTTGTGCGAGGACATTGTGATTTTCAGAACTCTTCCTGGTATGTTTTCATTTGGTGGAAAAAAATAGAAAGAACTGCATGGGAACGTCTGCAGAGGATGGCGGCTCTGCCCCAGGGGCAGCTTCACTCGTGGCCCCTGTTTGCGTGTCAGGCATTCCGAGGAGCGCTTGGTTTCTCAGCTCTTACTGAGTTACTTGTCTCAGGATCCCGAAAACGCTGAATGTGTGGTTAGTGTACTTGCAAATCACCTAATTAGCCCTCAGGAATAATTCTCACATTGAGGTTTTTAGAAGAAATCAACCCAGAACCCATTCCATAACCATTTGCTTAAAGAATTGCATTATCGAGTCAGTGAATGTGTTGTTTGTTTTCAGTTTGGGTGGAAAAAATTGATGGGAAATTAGGGTTTGTCAATTCAACAACTAGATGGAGGGCAGGGTGCCCAACCTTCAGCACCTCATGTAGGCTGTGACTCCTCTGAGAGTTTTCCTGGTAGAAACTGGACCTGCCTGGGTCCCGAGACTCAGCACGTGGTCCAAGTACCCCTCACTGGCCACATGGGAACCCTCAGGAAGGGTTACACCGGACCTTCCCCTGTTTCTGTGAAAGGAAACAGCATGCCTTCACTCTCCTGCTCTCTCAGGGCCGCCCCTCTCCAGGACTGATTCTCCAGAGAAGCAATAGGACAGTGAGGAAAACACTGTTGTTGCCATTTATTGGGTACCTGCTGTGTGTTGTCACACACCGGGTCTTGCGGAAACCCGCAGCAGGGGTTGAGAGTGGAAACAGGACGTGCTTGCTGGGGGCAGCTCTGGGCTGCAGGAGGGCACCATCCACAAAATCTTTGCAACAGCCTTTCATGTTTTTGAAGCTGTAAGGTTTTACAAGTATCAATGCTTGGAAGCAATAATTATTCATGTCTTGGAGGTCTTGGTATTATTTCCCCTCATTCTGTAGAAACCAGAGGTTCAGAAGTTTCAGGAATTCCCCCAAATGATCCAGCAGGCAGTGTGAATTCAAACAACTCCACTGACCCCGTGCGCTTCCCACCACGGCCAAAATCCCAACCGTCCCCGTTGCTCATAGGCTATTGTCCGTTCACATTCTTTAACAAAGATGATTCTACTGGGAAGCACAGTGATTTCAGCCTGCGTCTTCCCTTCACAGTGAGCATTTGCTCATCGATGGGAACGGTGGTCCCCGAAACAGAAGCCTAAGAGGCAGCGAGTAAGATCCCCCTCGTGGATCAGTAGTGCTTCCTTTCATGACCACTTGAAGGTCAAGGCTTGGTCCTGTTCAGTCCTAACATGCGCTGTTTTTTGATCCATGTTTGATGGACCTGTCAGACCTCCCCCAGTAGTCTGAAATCACATGGTTATTTGCCAAGGATTAAAGACAAGGATTCCTTTTCAGGTAGTAGGGGCGTTTAGTTCCCCAGACTTGATTACCAGTGGTTGTCTTGATGTTTTGGTGTTTCAGGATTTGATGGTATCTGATGACACACATCTTCTGGAGATAAATCCTTAGTTACTTTAGGTTTATACAATATTTTATTCATTCTGTGCTGTTGGATCCTCTGACTTCTGAAAGGTAGGCCAGGGTTTTTAAAATCTGCATTATCTGAAAATAGCACATTTAACTGAATGATTAACATTGGAGGCTGACCATTCAAAATGAGTCCGTTCTAGTGTTTTCAGCTTTGCGAGAGAATAACTAAATTCACCAGTGGATCTGATAAAGAGCATTTGATTCCTGTCTTCCTTTCTCGGGGACCTCGGTCAGCACGTGACCCAACATTCTCAACCCAAGCCCCCAGGACAAAGGAAAGGAATGGGCACCAGTTTCAGTTTATCTGCCCGTGTTGTGTTTTCAGGATCTCTAGTTGCACAGACCTTCCGACATCCCGGATTGTGAACTTTTCAAAGCATACTTTTCTTAGCTCTCTCCCTGTGAACTTAATATCTATAAGGGGACCTTTAAATGACCCAGTTAGAGAATTAATGAACTGAGAAAGACACTTGGAAACCACCCCACCTCTTGTTTCTTTCAAGAAACATGCATTACCTGTCATCAGTGGAGGAAACCTAATGGTTTTTGTTTTTGTTTTTGTTTTTGTTTTTAAGAAGTGTCATTTTCTTCTCTATTCTAATGGACCCATCTCTCTCTGGAAAACAAGATTTCCTGACAGACACAGGGCAGGTCCGACCATTCATCTTCTTTCCTCTCGAGGTTCCCCAGCTCCTTTTTCCTTTCCACTCACTTTTATGATATAACCACATTTATTTCAATGAGACTGTTCAGTTGTGCCTTGACTGGACTCTCAGCCAGTGTCTGGGCATCAGTGAGGGGTCTGGCCTTACACAGAGAGACAGGAAGCCAAGATTATAGTTCGCATAGGAACTGGCTTAGCTGATGATGTCTGACTCTAAGGTGGACACTGTTTTCACATGGTAATGACATCACTAGACTCTCGTTTCCAATGTAAAGGCATCAGCCATTTCTCAAAATTAGAGATGCTATTATTTTTAAAAATCAGCCTCTGATTCCCTTGGTTCACTGCATTTCAAATAACTAATCTCAAACCGCTGATTTGCTTCCAAGTGAAATGCTTATTAAAATTTGGCTTATACCTATGTTCTAAACTCTCCACTATGCTCCGTGCAATGTCTGGGGATAATGCTTTCGGTTTGAGTGAAAATATTGGTCTGATTCACAATTAAAATTTCTCAGACAAATCTTAGGGGCGCCTGGATGGCTCAGTTTGTTAAGCATCCCACTCTTGGTTTTGGCTCAGGTCATGATCTCAGGGGTGTGAGGTCAAGCCCCGCATCGGGTTCCACGCTCAGCAACTCCTCCCACCTGCCTGTCCTTTGCTTCTGTACTCGTGTTCTGATTTAATCCTTGGCGAAAAAGCCGTGAGACATCAGGTGTTATTCTCCTTCTGATAATGCAGAAATGGAGGTAAATTCCAGACTAGGACTTGAAAGGATAATTTTATATAAGCTCTCGAGTCTGTCTATGCAGAATGCCCGGGATCTGGGCACAGCAACTGCATGGAAATGAACAAGTGAAGATAAAAGAGTGTATATTCTGCTTTCCAGGTCCCATCATTCCAACATGGCTGTGGGATCAAACTCCACTTGGATTTGTTTATCTTTGGTTTTGAGTCTCTTTTGTACCAATTTCCTATTTGTAAGTTTTCTCGTTGTTCTGAAATTCTCCTTGGGTCTGAGGAAAGGACTTGGTGCCCCTGGTTTGATGTTGCCTGAGTCCTGAGCGTGTCTCCACCATGCTCACCGATGCTGAGCTCCGGGACGCCCCCAGGCCACAGGCCATGGTCCCCAACACCCCAAATCAGGACCACCGTCAGTTTCTTTGGCCTTGTTACACCTGGCCTGGGTATGGTCTGTTTTTGCTGTTTGCTGCATTCTCTCTGTGTTTAGGTTCTGTGACAGCCTGAAAACAGACTTGGGGCGTGGTAGGTTGTGGCTTTTGTTGCATTTATTAGCTGCTGAGTCCTCAGGGTCTAGCAATGCATCTGGCACTCACCAGCCGCCAAGGATCTATTTGTCAGGTGGACAAATGCAGGACCTCGATGACTTTTTGATTTAGAAATACGTGAAGGCCACGTTTGGGACAGGGTGATATGGGGTCATCCCACTGTTACCCAGAAACACACACCCCCCGCCCTGTGGGGGCAGCTTCCTCAGGGCTCCCTCGTTTCTTCCTCCCTCCTGCTCCCAGACACAAAGCAGGGACCGGGGCCTGGAAGGGTCTTCCATCATTCAGAATTTGGGTTCCCTTGCTTCCAGGCATTTACTCAGCTCCCAGTGAATAGAGTTTGAAAATTGTCCTCCAGTGTATGAAGAGTTCTGAAATAGAAAATGGTACGCATCTCTTTCTGACAAACAAGAGGTTACAATTTCTACCTGCATATCTCACATTGGACGGAAAGACTGGGCCGGGAGGTGATGCACCAGGCCTTGCTGAGCTGGAAGAGGTAGCGTGGTGTTTGTGAGCAGCCTGCCAGGAGTCAAGGCGAGGCCCTCCCTGCCTCTTAAAATCTTGTGACCTTATGAGCTACTTAAGCCTTTTATGCCTTAGTGAGCCCATCTATAAAATGAGGATAATAATGTAAGCTACCTTATAGGGTTCATTTAAGGATTAAATGAGAGACTACCCGTAAAGCTCTTAACACTGTGTCTTGCCAAGTAAATGTCAGTCCCGGTTCTCTTCTGTTAATGTTACAGCTTTGCCTGAGAAACCGGACAGTTTAGGTTACTAAACTCTCGAAGCAGGAGGGAATCACGTCATGATGTTATTCTCCATGTGGCCCCAGGGCAGGGATGAGGGGCACTTTCCTCCCTATTTGGGATTATGTCGCCACCTCCAAGGCATGTGTTTGCGCACGTGTTTGTGCACACAGGTGTGTGGGGGCCTGTACGAGTGCACACGCGCATCCCTGGAGAAGTGCGTGCACGGGTGTGCAGGCCTGTACCTGCTGCAGCTGAGGGGTCAAAGAGTGGCCCACCGTCTTCCCCGTGGGACTGGGACAGAGGCAGCGGGCAGGACGTGGAGACAGCTTAGGGGCAGTAGTGTGAATGGAGGGCAGGAGGGACTGCCTGGAAGCTTCCTTTCCGGGAACAGACGACTTGGTTTCTCTGATGCAGGGAGGCGTACCTGGGACACGTCTTCTGATTTCTCCGCTTCCTGGATAGAGCCTACCTCCCTCCTGCTGACTCAGGTCATCCGTCCGAGCTCTGTCCCAGCAGCCAGGATGATGGGGCGGCCTTTCATCCTGTGGCTGTTGGCAGTCAGGCCTCCTGATGTCCTGGGGCCACTTGCCCCACACTGATGCCCCAAGTTGTCACTCTGGTACTTCTGAAACTCTCTTTTGTAGAGTTCTGTCTTCCCTTGGTACCCCAAGGCTGGTGTCTTGGCATTTGTCGACACAGTGTACCAGCCTATAAGATCCTTCCTTTCGCAAAGAACAGACTCCCCAAGATCTTGAGTATGCAGATCCTATACTTACAGTGAGCAAAAGTCTCTGATGAAGGACCCAAGGAAGCCCTATGGAAAAGGAGCATAGACAGGGGCGCCTGGGGGGGGGGCTCAGTCAGTGAAGTATCTGCCTTCAGCTCAGGTCGTGACCCCAGGATCCTGGGATCAAGCCCAGCCTTGGGCTCCCCACTCAGCAGGGAGCCTGCCTCTCCTCTCTCTGCCCCTCCCCTCTGCTAGTGTTCTCCCTTATAAATAAATAAAATCTTTGAAAAAAAGAGAAAAAGACATAGACACTGTACGTAGGCATGAGGGTCGTTATTTTGCTTAATTCTTAAGTCTTGCCATGTTTCCTGCAGGTGAGGTTCCTTGGTGGTGGACAGACAGGTGAACACAGTGTGGGGAGTAGACCCCAGGAACGCACATCGGAGGGGAATGCTCAAGGACCTGAGAGGCATCACACAGAAATGAAGGCTAATAGTCAGGCGTGAGAGAAGAGATTTGATTGTTTTTAACCAAGCCAGTGGGCACAGATTTTCAGGTCCTTGAGCACAGCAAAGACCCCATCTCACATTATTCTCTGTAGCTCTGGCTTAGTTGTGAAAAATTGTTTCTTAAATCATCACCTAAACCTGTCCTTGAGTAGCCAGGCCAGGTGACACCTGGACGCTCCCCAGGGGCGCAGGTGTGCTCTCTGGGCACAGCCCACGGAGTTATGAGGTGGAGGGAAGTGGCCTGGGAGTCGGCCTCCCTCGCCGCCCTCTGCTGAGGAGGGAATTTGAGTGTGTGTGTGTGCGTGTGCCTGTGTGCACAAGTACACAGGCGTGTGTTTTATGCAGCCTCTGCTGAGCTCTCTGGTTTGGTTTTCTGTGTTTCTGTGTCAGTTAACAGTTGCGAGCTGGATCAAAGATAAATCAGAATGTCAGCTCCATGGGCACCCCTTGAGGCTTTCGATGCTGAGCCTTCTGGGGACAATGAGAGGGAAGGAGGGAGAGAGAGGCCAGGGCAGGTGGGTGGACAGGCTGGGGGCCAATGGAAGTCCCCAGAGGGTCTCCTGGGCGGTCGGGCCCCTCCTGCCCCTACCTTTCACTGCCCAGTGTCCGTGATGTCAGTAAGACAGAAGTGCATTTTCATGTTGTCATTAGTTTTCTTTACAAATGCTGTAAACAGAAAAGAAGACAAACCGCTCTCTCACCCACGGTCACTGCAAGGATTTTAATACATTCCACCCCAGGTCTTTCCCACGTACAGCCCTTCCTGGGTGCACCCTTCTCTAGACTTGACGGCGACCCCCTGCCGCATCACTACGCTATCTGTATCCGCCATTGGCAGAGAGTCTCTTCTAAGGTTTTGAGCAAGCAGCCCATTTTTAATGCGGTGGTTCAGATTCTTGAGCCAATATCCTCAAGCATTGTTTATAATGCTTGTCACAATGATTTCAACAAACTGTAACAATGAGCCCCCTGTACCCCCCCAAAATTCCTTAGTAATTACAAATTTAGACTCCACATTTTGGTGGGTATTCTGAGGGCATCGTTCCTAAAAGTCTTGAGTGGAGAACACGTGGGAGCGCACATGTGTGCACACACACACAGTCCTGTTTTTTTGTGGGCGCAAATTTGGAGCGGTGGCATGAGATCTGAGGTGTGGAGTTGTAAAGACTCCGATTTCACCCTGCGGGGCCTGGCTGCCTACCGGTGTAAGATCCCTGCCTGTGTGGGAAATCCCATGGAAGGGTAACTGAGGCGCGGTGGGCATCGTGAGTGGCCCCAGGCCAGCAGCATCCTCATCATGCAAGAACTTGAGAGAAATGCAGATTCTGGGGCCCACGCCAGCCCTGTAGAACCCAAAGTCCTCAAATCCCAGTTTGAGGACGCATCTAGGGGGTCGCTGCGATTGCGTTTCTGTGAGGGGTCTTCTCTCCTAACACACTGTGTGGAAAGCCCACTTGCAGGCCCCTGCCCAGAGCCCGAGGCCCTCACAGGCACCTCTGCAATCCGGTTCAGGAACCACAGGGAAACCCACTTCCCGGGGAGAGTGGCTGAGAGAGGACAGGGACCTGCGTGAACACCTGTCGGTGCATAAATGGCAGCCGCAGGATTGCCCACCAGGGACTATGATGGTCCAAGGGCAGCTTGATGCTCTCTGGGAGCAGAGTTAAGAAGGGTTGAGTGGATGGCCGGGAGAATTACAGACAAGAACTCTCCTGGAAAACACCCAGGATCCCAGTCAGGCTGTTAGCATCTCCTCCCCATGTGATTTTAATCAGTCATTTTGAAAAAGGAGGAAAGCAGTTCCCGCTAACAGGATCCCAGACCTACTTACCGATGTTGGTGGATGATAACCGAAGGCAGCTCTTTGACTGGCCTCGGAAGGCGCTTGGAAGCGAGGCCTGAGGTGGAGGAGGCCATGATGGGCTCTGACCCGTGGGTGTCCCTGCAGGTCCCTGCGGGCCGCTCACAACCCCTCTGCAGGGAGGCTCCTGCCAAGTGCCAGCCCCGCATGTCCCACCAAGCCAGAACCACCCCCCCTTACTCACACCAGCTTTTGCTTCAGAGGAGTGGCCCCTCCTTTCCGAAGCTGACGCTCCGCAGATACCCTGGACCTTGTTACCGCGATTCCTCGCCACCAGACCGGCCCTTCCTTCTTTTACATGTGGTGGGATCTGTTTGCAGCATCTGACTCTTGCATTTTCAGGAATTAGGTCTTCGAGACAGTTTTGTATTCTCTCTGGTAATTAAACCACATAGATTGTTTCTCTCTTCTGGAATTTTGCTAATTCAGGAAACGATCTTTTTCTGTAAGATTTTAAATATTATGCTTATAAATTTGAACAAAGCGCCCTCATTAAATTATCTTCATATCTTCTGTGTAGGATATTTTCTTGTTCTCATTTCGTATCTAGCATATTTGTTCTTATTCCTCGTTTTCTTCATTAAGTTGGTGTATCAGCGGCAGGTTAGCCAGGAAAACACGTCATTCTAGGTATGTCATGCTGGAAGGCATTTAATACAGAGGATCATTTGCTTACAAAATAGTTGGAGGGTGGATGAGTAAAGGTCAGAGAGAGACACCATTAGCTCTCAGAGTCACTCTGGCTATTTAAGAACCAGGAAATCGTAGAACATTCCAGATATCACCCTTTAGGAATAGAGCCAAGCCAGCCTTGGCACAGGTGGTTCCCAGGAAAATGCCTGCATTACCGCAAAGCTCCTGCTTGCCAAAGCACATGCTCAGACCCGCCTCAGCCAGGGGGGGTGGCGATGCATCTCTGACCTTCTCCCCACCCATCCTGTGTTCCTGCCTCTCCTTGCTGGGATCTAAGCCAGTCTCATGGGCAAGAGGTCACAAACCCTTGCCCAAAGTCAGCTCTTGGATTTTCCACTTTCCCTTTTGTAACACAAGTTTTTGTCTAGAATCAAGTACACTGGCATCTGTTCGTTTTCTAGTACACTGATTTCTGTTTCCATATAGATCAATTCTTTCCACTTCCTTGAGCTCTTTTTCTCACATCCTCATTCGATCTTACATTCATTGATTTCCGTTCTTATTTACCGGTGTAAGTATTTCCGACCATGAACCGTCCTCCAAGTATTACTTTTAGCGACATCCCACAAATTCTGTTTTATACCATGTTCACCATTGTTACTTTGATTTTTTTTTTTAAAGGTAGTATCTATTTATTTGTCAGAGAGAGAGAGTGCGAGCAAGAGAGAGCACACAAGCAGGGGGAAGGCAGGCAGAGGGAGCGGGAGAAGCAGACTCCCCGCTGAGCGGGGGGCCCAATTCGGGGATCGATCCCAGGACCCTGGGATCATGACCTGAGCCGAAGGCAGACGCTTAACCGATTGAGCCACCCAGGCGCCCCACATTGTTACTTTCTTAAATGCATTTTTTCGAACCTACTAATCACCGTCCTGTTTTGTCCTATTTCTATTAATTGCTAAAAATTTCGAGGCAACGCTGCACTCCCGCTTTCTTTTCCTCACTATCAATGTTCTCCCCTCTCCGCTGATGTCCTACAGAGCTGTTAACCCAAGAGTGCGCTGCCCGTTTGTACGGACATTTTAGCCGCGATGACTGAGGGTGAGCGCCCCCGGCGTTTAGGGGGCTGGGATCCGGGGATCCAGCCAGAAGTGTTGCATTTTGTGTGGCTGTGGCCCGCGTGCCGCTGGTGCCCCAGTAAGGAAAAGGAAAGGTCTCCAGAGTCACCAGCTAAGAAAAGAACTGGCAGAGTCAGGACCCGCACATGTGTCAGACAAACCCCCGTTTTCCTTTGGGTCATATATATGTATATTTAGTACATCGTTACTAAATTATTTCAGGAATTACTAGCTCCAGATCTCCCTCTTATCCAGTTAACAGGTAGAAGCTCTGGGAATCGGCTGACACTTAGGCGCTCAGGAGTGAAGCCAAACGAATGTCTCCAATAAAAAAGAAAAACAAGCACTTTAATAAAGTCAACCTCTTTTGCCATTTCAAAGCAAAACCAAATTTCTATTTGCTTAATCGAGAGCCTGTGACTTGCTCGGAACCCCCAGTGACCATTAAGGCCAGATTGTTTGTTGGGACTGGAGCAGCAGGGTTGGATTTCACATGTCTTTAATGTCAAAACAGGAAACCAGACTGAAGCCATTATGTATAGAGTCACACCTCCTAAAAAGTCAAACGAGTTTGGTTGAAGAATAAAAAAATGAACTTTTAAATTGACATATAAGTGGAGAGAAAAGATTAGTTTTCCTTCTCTTTCATTAGGGTGAACAAAATCTTAGCAATTTTAGGAAATTGTACTGTTGCTCAATATTGGCCTCATATAAATTGGATCATTATGATTAACTGGCTTAATTTAGGAAGTCCCCATGATTCTTTGCAGAACAGCTTAAACAGACATTTGTTTCTCTTTTTTTCCCCCCTAATTTTATAGTCTCTTATTCCCTGTTAGCAATGGAAAGTGGGTTCATAAAACATTGATGCAAATTTCATCTCTACATTGATATATGGGCGAGTCATCAGAACTGCCCAGCTCATCCGAAGTAATGTATAAATAAGGGAATATACCCCTATCTACTTTGATGTTTTTTGGCTAGGCATTAGCTCCCCCACTATTAACTTGTCTGAGCTTAGAAGTTCCTGAATGTAACGAAATTGGCCAGGGGCTTAAAAACTCTTTAGTAAGTGAGGGGACAGAGTGACCCACGCACGCTGGGGAGATTATGGAGACAGGCAGCATATGTTCTCTGCCGCCCAGAAATACGCTCCAAGGGATTACACGTATGTCTTCACTGAACCTTGTCCTTAGACCCACCATGTGTCTTGCCCACGCCTGCACGCTTTGAGAGGGAGCGGGTCCTCACTACCGTTTGCCAGGACAGAGGAGCACACACCTGGCTAGCCTCATCTCGGCTGTGTTTCTTCACAACACTTCTGACGCCAAGGGTGTGGCCTTTGCAACGCCAACAGCCCCCGATTGTCCGGTGGCCAGGGGGATGTCTGCAGGTCAATTCTGACACGAACCACCTGGGTTACGCAGACTCTACAGGTTTCAGGGCTCGGCCTCAGAAGACTGTTCCCAATTAAAACACCGGTCACAAGTACTGGGTGCCCCATGTACCCACACTTCTGTCTGATGTGGCTACAAAGTTGGGGTTTCTTGCAGGCCCTCCCTTTCCGGTTTGATAATCTGTGAGATCAGCTCACAGAACCCAGGAAGGCACAGTACTTGGAAGTACTAGTTTATTCTAAGGGAGAGGAATGAAGAGCCAGAGGAATGGGTACATGGGGAGACTTCAAGGAGCTTCCGTCCCTGTGGAGCTGGGGTGTGCCACCCTCTCAGCATAGGGATGTGCTCATGGACCCAGAAGCTCTCTCAACCCTGCGGGTTAAGGTTTCTATGGAGATTTTGGAACTTAGTCCTGATTGATTAAATCCTTGGCCTTTGGTGATGAACTCCATCTCCAGCCCCTCTCCCATCCCGGGAGGGCAGGGATGGGTCTGAAAGTTCTAATCCTTTATTCCTACCTGGATCTTTCAGGAGGCCAACCCCATCCTGAGCTCCCCAGGGCCCAGCCTCCGGTCACCATTGGCATACAAAAGACATTCTTTCAACTTTTACATTCTTGCCTGTGATTTCCAGGGTTTTAGAAGCCACTAGCCAGGAACCAGGGACAAAGACCTATATACTAACATTTTCCTCTGTCACACCTCTTCTATGTAGCTCTGGACCTAAAAATCCTGGCTTCAGATTTTTCCCAGAGCAGCAGTTCTCAGTGTGTGGTCCCCGCACCAGCAACCCCTGGGCATTGGCCAGAATCCTCCGGCCCCACCCCAGACCCGCTGAATCAGAAACTCTGAAGGTGGAAGCCGCATTCTGTGTTTGAACAAATAAGACAGTTCTGATGCTTGCTCCAGACCCAGAGCCGCTGACCAGAGGGATTCAGAGGAGGGGGTATTCGGGTCTCATGTAAAGGGATGAGAAGAAATCAGCCAGGTATGCCAAGGGGATGGCCCCGGAGGACAAGACAGAATCAGAGGAGCCGGGAGGTCCGCATCAGCAGGGCTGGAAGGACAGGGCTAGGAAGCCCCGAGTTTTTTAAAACAAGAAAAATGGGCATTTAATCCGTGAGTGGCATGAGTGTGTGTATGTGTGTTTCAAAGCAAACGTCTTTGCTATCAGTTTGACATTCGGACTTGGGAGGAGGAACACCTGGAGGAAGGCGTGGGCTCGGGGCCACAAGGCCGACCCTGTGGACCCCACGGGAGACCCCGGACCGCAGACCTCAGGGCAGGTGGGGTCCCAGGCAGTCCGCTTTACCAGGACGTGCCTGTATTTGAGTTTTTGTTAGACAGCATGGTCTGTGTGTCCAGCAGGCAGCCAGGAGACCTCAGGCCGGAGCTGAAAGGGAGTCTGACCCACCCCAGGAAACCACTTCCAGCAAAATGGAAAACGATCAAGACCGGAGCCCAGCTTCTTCCTCCCCGAGGGGGTACACCCCTGCAAGGGCTTGAGTAGAAGAGGGGCCTGCATCTGCGTGTCTTCATCGGTGCCGTGTGGGCCATAGTGACGCATGGCTGGCTGTCCCTGTCTCGAGGACGTCATGGGACGGTGTGGGACACATTTGCTTTCGAGGTGGAGTCAGAGGGGAGGCCTCCCGGGTTTACCGAGCGCTGCGGCTGGAAGCCTCACGCATGCGCTGTGCCCACTGGGCGACTCCTGAGTCTTGCTCAGAACACACGGAATCGGAGCTGTCACCATACTCATCCCACTTGAGTGTCCCACACGGGTCACCAGGCCCAACACAAGCAGGGGGAGTGGGAGAGGGAGAAGCAGACTCCCCGCCGAGCAGGGGGCCCGATTCGGGGCTCGATCCCAGGACCCTGGGATCATGACCTGAGACGAAGGCAGATGCTTCACCACTGAGCCCCCCAGGTGACTCCTAAATCTGTATTTTAGAATAAGTGTTGGGGCTGAGAGCTTACCAGACTCCTTGGAATATTCATTTTTATTACCATTCTGTTGCCTCGTGGGGTTGAGGTTCCTCTTCAATGAACTTGACCTTCTTTGGTGTTTAGGGGCATTCATTTTGTGTGTTTTAAACCTTGCTCTTTCACAGAAATACTCTTTAGGATTATCCATATGTTTAAGTAAGTTTTCTTAAATTTCTGCGGAAGTATTCCATGATCATTATCACAGTATTTTTTTTAAAGATTTTATTTATTTGAGAGGGAGAATGAGAGAGAGAGAGAGCACATGAGACGGGAGAGGGTCAGAGGGAGAGGCAGACTCCCCGCCGAGCAGGGAGCCCGATGCGGGACTGGATCCCGGGACTCCAGGACCATGACCTGAGCCGAAGGCAGTCGCTTAACCAACTGAGCCCCCAGGCGCCCCCAAAGTCTTTTTTTTTTAAGATTTTATTTATTTATTTGACAGAGAGAGAGACAGCTAGAGAGGGAACAAAAGGAGGTGGGAGAGAGAGAGAAGCTGGCTCCTGGCTGAGCAGGGAGCCTGATGCAGGGCTCGATCCCAGGACTCTGTGATCATGACCTGAGCCAAAGGCAGACACTTAATGACTGAACCACCCAGGGGCCCCTCAGAGAGTTTTTTTTCTTTTTTTCAGAGAGAGAGAGCAAGAGTGTGGGGTGGAGGGGCAGAGGGGGAGGTAGAGGGAGAATCTTAAAGTCCATGCCCAGTGCAGAGCCCAACATGGGGCTCTATTTCAAACCCGGAGGTCATGACCTGAGCCGAAATCAAGAGTTGGACGCTTAACTGACTGAGCGCCCCCCCCCAGGTGCCCCTCAATCATTTTTAATAAGCTGTTTCTCATCAGATCCCATGGAAATTGGGCAGAAATAATTGCAAAATTCACATTAGGGAACATAAAATAAAAACTACACAGCTTGGTTAAAAATATAATTATGTTACATCAGCAGAGAACTGAAAAATTTTACAAAACTGCAAAGATCCTAACTACCACTTCCTTGTCCTTCATCAGCACCCACTGAGCTTAACCCCTCGCAGTGGGCAGTTTGGGGTCAGACACATGAGCTTCCATGGTGATTTCCTGTTGGAACCAGGGAGGACTGTCCTCCTCTGACTGCTTAAGAAAACCAATTTCCTAGGGAATGTAACTTTCCCCGTTTAAGGCATTGACTTGTCTTATTCTTTCTGACCAAGCTTAGCCACACTGTCCAATGTGTATTTTAGAGACTTTTAGTTTTCCTTGAGTAAAGAAGGATTTGTCTTCACATGGACCCTAGTGTTAGAGAGGATTGTGCCTGGCGTCTACAATCGACTGCTTTCTCCTCCAAAAGTGTATCTTTGGTTTGTCTTTTGCTCTCAACATCTGCCTGGCGGAGGAATGCAGTTGGGTATAGGGGATGCCGAGTTGTGCCCGGGCTTGGGCCGCAGACCCGGAGGACGGAGGGGCCGCACGAGCAGCGGGACCCCCTCAGGCTGTCCAGGGGCAGCAATGAAATCATTTGTAGATCTTAGTATATTTTAATTGTGTTCATTTTAAAGCAGTACCAGTTGGGATCTTTCTCTTTTTTTTTTTTTCTCCATCGGATGAACCCTTTAATATCGTCCTTCAAAAATGTGTATCTAGTTAGAGTCCCCTTAATATTGTGGTAAAATCTACAGGACAGAATGTTTCTCAGGACTGCTAAGTCGTTCACAGTGTTGTGCAAACATCCCCACCACCCACCTCCAGGTCTTGTTCATCTTCCCAGACTGAAAGCCTATGTCCGTGGAACAGTGACTTGCCAGTCCCTCTCCTCCCAGCTCCGGGCAAACCAACGTCCTGCTTTCTGCCTCTCTGGCTTTGACTATTCTAGGAACCTCATGTAAAGAATAGTACCTTTGTTTGGTAAATTTAATGAATTGAAATACTGAATAAATTTGGACATGTTTGCAAGCTGTAAACAGCACTGGGGACATGAATAGGGGCTGAGGATTGAACCCGCTTTCATTTCAACCATTTCCACTGACCTCATTCGATAGGACAGCTAAGTCGTTATTGTGAAAAGGCCTCCATTCAGTTTATAACCATGGCAAAATTTAACTCTGGAATCTCTGGTGACAAACTGCTTTATGTTTCTTTTGTCTGTATTTCTTTCTGGCTTATTACCGATTGCTCCCTATTGTGACTTGTCAAGTGGAAACACAAGACAGGCATGTTATGTTTCTTTTGAGAAGTGGGTGATGTTCCCAACTCCAGAAACAATAGGAAAGAACGATGTGTCATCAAATGTATGTTGGCACCAATTACAAGACAGAGGCACATGTTGACTTTAAAGATGCAAAGATATAGGAGACAAGTATGGGTAACTTAGAATTGATGAAATTCCCTGATAAAAATCAGGAAGACAGGTCAGAAAAGAACCAGTATGTCAAGAGTTGGCCAATTGGTCATTATCATAAAGACTTGGCAATGTGGTAAATCCTTTTAAAAAAGAGATTTCCTTTGCTCTTCCTCTGCCTTTCCCCATGGGGCACATTTCTGAGTCTATTATACGTTGTACCCTTTCCTGCAGGGCAAATGACCACGAGGGCGGGCTGCTACCGAGACCTGAGGTTTCAAGTCAACACATCGTTCTGTAATCCCAGCACCAGACCTGTCACGGGGGTGGTGTCTTGCAAAGTATCTGCCTGTCCTCCCAGGTAAGGGCTGCTGCATTCATCCAGACGGGTGTCATATAGTTTTGCAAATATATCCGTGAGTCCTGGGAGCTCCAGAGTCTAAAGAAGGGAAGAGCTGATTGTTGTCATGTAATCCGGGAACAGGAAGGGGCAAGAGTACCCAGAAGTGCCTGAACAGGTATGTTTGGAATATCTTGTGAACTTACGTGCAAGTCCTCCCAACGGCATCCTATTTGCTGTGTTTTCACTTTAACCACCGCAGGCCGGCAGGGGTGATAACATACCGCGGTGACAGTAATGTTTTCCCTCTCAGCCTCCGGTTCCTTTCGCTCTGGTTTATTTGCCTACTGAATGAAACGTGTCAGAAGGATCCATTCACAGGCCTGCCAGGTGAGGCAGGGTGTGTGGATTGCTGCAGCGCACGCATGCACACACACGCACACATGCACATGCACGCACACGTGTGAGACTGAGCGAAGGAAGCCGGGGCTCCGGCATCCCGTTCTGCCCGCGGTGCTGCCGCCCCGAGATAGTTCTCAGGAAAGCGCAGGTGCCCCGAGTCGGTGGGCTGGGCCAGCCCCGCGGTGCAGCCTCGGCCCTGCTCCCAGCTGTGACAACCCGGGCACGCCCTTCCCCTCTCTGTGCTCAGTGGCTTCGTCTTCACGGGGGCCATGTCCCAGAGGGATTGTGAGAATCATCTGAGTAACATATTTACAGAATGAAAGTCTGACTCCAGATTCTTCAGACAGGCCGACGCACTAAAAACAGTACAAGATAATCTCAAACTTCTTGATTTTTAAAATCCCCAGTAGCTGGAGAGCTGATTGCAGGTTTGCGGAAATGTGTCTCAGCAGCGTGACAGGGAGACAGGGACACTCAGGAGGGAGAGAGGCCCCATCTCTCCCCTTGTCTCTGAGCTGTCGGGTCCCTGGTCACTGGCTCAGGATAGAGACGGAGGCTTCCTGCCCGCATCTGAGAGGTCGCCACTGTTCCTTCCACCATGGTGAGGGGGTCCTCCCTGGGAACATCTGTCCTCCAGTCTCCCTGCTCCCTCGGGGGCTGGGGACCCACCACCTCACAAAGCCACCTGGCCTGCCCCAGTCCGGGCTCCTCAGCCAGCACGCCCCATGGCCTGCTGTTGAGAGGTATGCCAGTCGAAACTGACACGAGGACTTTGGTGCTGGAGGCCCATCACCCACCAGGGCATGGGCGCCCACCTGGGGATCCTTTCTGGGGCTGGACAGGCTCTTGGAATGGCCACATGCCGTGGTCCCCACATCATATCCCTCTGCGGACCCATGCACCCGGTGGGCAGTGCTGAGCTGGACAGCGGGAACACAGGCCACCGCAGACATGTCCTGTGTCCGAAGCGACAGGCCAAGTGCACAAAGTTCTGGGTGGTTGAGGAAGTGAAACTCGCGGTTGGCGGAGGGAGGCTGACGGCAGCGTGGCACCATTGCCTGCAAAATAAATCATGCTGTCCGACGGAGACAGACTGCAGGGCGGCCTCCTGCCAAGCGGGTGCACCCCCGGGACTCCTTCCTGGACGGCCAGGTGGGCACCTGTGTTCCAAGTGACTCAGCGTTGCCGTCACTGTGACCTCGATGGCGGATCTCCACGGAACCTCATGACCAGGGAATACTTGCTGACATCGTGCTGAGTTCTTGCAAGGGCCCGCTGACCTGGGGCACCTCAAAACAGCTAGTTAACTGTGCTGTAGAGAAACCTCCCTCACTGAGACGAAGAGACGTGTGTGCATGTCACTTTTCTGTGCATGAGGAACCAGCCTTAGTGAAGGTCGATCTGTTTGAGCTCTGGATAATTGGGAATGGTTAGTGCTCGCCCGTCTGCTCGATGAAGCTCATCTAGGGGGGATGTAAGGAAAACACCCAGGACTAGGTCCCCAACTCCTGGCTGCCAGCATCCTGCCTTTAAGCATCACCTGACTCAGCTGTGAACTGAGAGTGGGAACCCAGAAGAGGCCTCCCTGTGTCTGTGACCCATGCAGGGCTTGACCTGGAAGCCGGAATAGGCAGAGCCGCTGGTGCTTCCCTGAAGGGCGCAGCCCCACCCCCACCCTGGGGGGGGAAAGCTGGGGCACCCGCCCCCTCGCCGCTTCACACGCACACATCGCTTCACTCCCACACGGAACCCCCGCTAGATGTGCCCCAGCCATCCCAGCTCGTCCTCTAGGCAGTGGGAAGCCAGCGGCAGTGATGCGGGTGCCCTCCGTGGGCTCCCTGCAAAGGCTCTGCTTCCTCCTCCTCGTCTCCAGCTCCCTCCTTCTCCTTCCGCACTGCCCCAGCTCCAGCTCTGTGGGCAAGGCCAGCCCCAGGCAGGTGGAGCCCCAGGATGGGGTGCTGTCAGATTCCCTGGTGAGCTCCCGCAGCAGAGCTGCCCTCACCTGGCGCCCAGCTGCCTACCAGCTCAGACTTGCAGGAAAGGAGAGCTAGTCTCCCGTGTTTGAGCCCTGGCCATAAGGTCCCCATTGGTGTGGGAAGCCACCTTCCTAACTCCGGTGTGCCTCGCCTGTGAAACCCAGGTCCGAGCCACCCCTCACTGGCCACCGCCTCCTCGTGTCACTGCAGCTCACGCCGTCCTGGACCCACACTCCAGTCCTGTCTCACCCGGACAGTTGCCTTCCCACGCCTCACTGTCCAGGACTCCCCCGGCACAGAGTCCAGGGATGGCGCTGTAACCCTTCCCTTGGCACAGCTCTTCCTCCATTCTCCTCCCCCAAGACCCAACCTGGCTACACCCAGCATGTCACCCAGGCCATGCACAGCGCTCAGGAGCTCCAGGCTGCAGGAAATTCAAAGCCCATGTTCTCGGTGGAAAAGGATGGGCCCTCTCTTAGTGGCCACCCAGGATGGCCCACCACCCCTCCCAGCGCAAGGATTCCGTGTCACCTCCAGTGTCCTCCAGAATTCGTCCTCCTCCCCATCCACACTCTCAGCCCCTGAGACCTCGGACCTCAGACGCGAGAATCAGGTAAGGGCCACCTCTGCTTCCTGCTAACAGCCCACCTGTGAATCCCCCCGCCCCCACTCGCTCTGGCCCCTCTTCACAGTGAGCCAACGGTCTCGTTTCTTCCCGAAAAGTCCTCATGGGTTATGTCTCTGATTACCCTCTTCCTTCAGGCTTATGGATTCCTTCCAACAAAGATTTCTAAGTGGATGTTGCATTTTCCTTAGGCTGTCTTGTAAACGCACACATATTAGGAGGTCACTCATGTTCCCTGCAGGTCACCTGTGTAGCCCATTGTTTTTCTCCCAGGGCCTCCTCTGCTTCCCTGAAGTTTGTCTTTCTGGTTTTGAGGGACCTATTGTCAAAACACCTCTATGTTCTTTGATGTATTCTAAACGTACCCAGGTAAAATTTTATAAGTAAATTTTGTCAAGAGCTTTGTATGCTGAAAGAAAAGGCACAGTTCAGAGCAAAAGGACTAGTCTAAGGGTAATTGGCACTGATGAATGGGAACAGCATTGTTAAAACATAGTGAGGACACCCTAAATTCATCCAGGAAACATCCAGAGGCCTCCATCCATCTGGCTCTTTGATTTATGTCTAATGTTTTCGAATATTTGTATTCTTATCTGAAGGAGAAAGCTTTTGGAGACAGTCCTAAGCTTGCTGTAAACCTAATGCCGTACCTTCCTGCTGGGAGACCCCTAATGAGCTTCCCGCCACATCCCCAGCAAATAGCAGAGGCCTGGTGACCAATGGGACCCCGCAGGTTTGTGCTGAACAGGTGGGGCAAGATGTCCCAGCCTCTGGCCCCAAGTGCGCATCAGAGTCCTTTTGACGGAGTGGCCTGGTCGGCTGGGATTATGAGGATGGCGGAGAGCAGGGATGGTGTGAGCTCGGCAGCTGGTTTAAAGGTGTGGTTCACATGTCTCTTGTGTGTCCACTTTGTATGTAACCAGGGTGATAGAGAGTGAGGGTTTGTTGAGGGAATTCATGTGAGATCCACACACTCTACGTGCAGCACGTAGGCTAAGCACTCGATAACTCTTGGCTGTTTTTATTTAGGGTGTAAAAGGAGAAACAAAGTCACATCCATTATTTATTTAGTCTGTGAAGCAAGACTATGGCAAAACACAGAAGAATGAGCTTATATCACATGTGTTAATCCTTGTGCATTTTTATTTTAACAACTGAGTTGGGAAAATAGATCTTAATTTAAAAGTTGTTTTGTTTTCCTCTGCGATGTAAGATACATTTCTCTCTTGCCCAGAAAACTGGCAGTTTTTTTGTTCCTTCTTCAGTGGGATCCGGGAGTGGGGTCTTTAAAACATCTTAATTCCTAGCCTTCTTGTCTTTAACTGAAATGAAAATGAAACCCTGCTACACCGGTTGCAACTCCTGACCTCCCCATCAGCGTCCGCATGCTTGCCTGGGCTGAGGCTGGAGCTGGTGCAGCCGGAGGGCTGTGGAGCCCTAGCCTCGGCGGCCACGTGGGCTCCCCAGCTCGTAAATGTGGGTGGGGGCGGTGCACTGGGAATCAGGAGTCTCCTCCCTGGAGGAAGATGATCCTAGTATGTCCTGGAGGCTGCTGCGGGCTGGAGCATCAGGGCTAAGAACCAGGCATCCGCACTTCCCAGGTGCTGCTCTGGGCTGGAGCGCGGCCAGCCGGCAGCCTGCGGCTTCTGGCTTCTGCTCCACACTGAGGGCTGGCTCCGCGCTGGCCTTGGAACGGACAGCAGGGGGCGCGCCCAGGGCCCGCTACCTCGGTCCTCCTTGGAGCGTGAATCAGGCTCTGTTATCACTTGCCTGTGAAACACGAACCATAAATCACACAGATACTTACTTCCTTTATATTTCTGAGCTTATCTAAATGGAGTGGCCCTTCATGTCATTTATCTTAACTAGTATCTCGTTTTGGAAGCATGAATACCAACAGCACGCCTTCCTGGACAATGGCGGGAAGATGCGAGAGGAAATACTTTCCAGATGGGAAACTGGCCCTTTTCCTTCCTCTTCATGATTCTCCTAGGAATGCAGAGTAAGAGTTTAGGTAAAACAGATTGTGATCAAATAGACTTTGTTTTCTTGTTTTAGAAAGTCATGCAAAGACTTTCCACTGGGTGGACTATTTCTGCCCACACCTTGGTGACTCCTTACCGACCCGTTAGCAGAATTGTTTGCTTTCACCCAAAGAGCCTGGGTCATTGCCTGCAAGCATTTGGTTGTACACTGTAGAAATGCAAGGTAAGGTTTAGCAGGATAACTCTGTTACGGAGCTCTCCCACGGCAACATTTCCAGTGACAGGAGAGGGGGCCGTGATTTTTTGTCTCTCACCTCTTAGATACAAGCCATACAAACATGAACTGCCTAGGTTACCAAGGGAAGGAAAAGAACCCTCCTCACTTAGGCGGTTCCCACGTCCGAAAGCGTTTGACTCATGGGAATGCCAAAGAAGTGAGCGTGTTAGTTCATTTGATTATCTGAGTGGCTGAAAATGAACTAGCAGCGGGACTGGATCCTGAACATCTGACCTGCATCCAGGGCCCGGGGGGCAGAAGGGTCCTCGCTCGCTTTCATTCTCTGCCATTCCAACCTGAAATTCCTAATGGTCTTTTGAGTCTGCCCTGGCTTCCATAAATTATACAGCCAGCCCCGCCCAGCAGCCCCGCTTCTGTTCAACAATGTTATCTGGAGCAGGGCTGGGAAAGCAATTCTTCGGGGACTTCAGATCACAGGTGTCTCCTGGACGCCACAGCAGTAGACTTGAGGGAGGGAAGCTCCTTGGGGCAGGTCCTCTCCTGCTTTCTCCCCTTCACCTACGGGATGCGTGCCGATGTGGCTGAGGAGAAGGATGCTCCCAGGGTCACAGTCTGTGCGGATGCGTCCTCTGGGGTCCACGCTACCCCCGTCCTCTTCATCTGGCGGCGGGCCCAGCTCCGTCAGGGAGCCCGATGCTGTGGCTCACGCCCAGAGACGCCACCTCCCAAAGAGCGGCGGACCCTGTTCTTCTTGCTGTGTCTTGTTCTACCCCACGTGCCCCCAGTGAGAAGGCATCTGACCTTCTCCGTCTGGTCAGGGAAACCAGAAGAGTGTGACATTGACAGTGTCTGTAGAGGGTTGTTTGGCTAAAGTATGACGTCGCCAGTTAAGTTGCGAGTGTCAGGACAGTCACCTGGGTGTGACTGTACCTTAATACAGAAGATGATGTCTGACCGCGCTCCCCAGGGAAGGAAATCACTTGACACCAAAACAATGAATTTCAGATGCACTCGAGGGGCCCTGTCTGGCTCAGTCAGTAGAGCATGTGGCTCTTGATCTCAGCGTTGTGGGTTCGAGGCCCACGTTGGGTGTAGAGATCACTTAAAAATAAAATCTTTAAAATGCGTTCAAGGTGGTACAGACATTTGTTAGAATGTATCGTCAAGGAAAGTCAGGTTACAAATAGGAACAAATGGAATTCGTCATAGGCAAGGCTGAGTTTTTCTTTTTTTTAAGATTTTATTTATTTGAGAGAGCAAGACAGAGAAGGGTGAGCATGAGCAGATGGGAGGGGCAGAGGGAGAGGGAGACTCGCCACTGGGCAGGGAGCCCGACACAAGGCTCGATCCCAGGACCCCAAGATCATGAACTGAGCCGAAGGCAGACGCTTCACCAACAGAACCCCCCAGGAGCCCTGGCGAGGCTGATTTAATTTACTTCCTCAGTCACTTATGTATTAACGTAGAAACCGTTGCAATAGGAATATAAAAAATAACTAGCTTTCTAGATCTGAATTTGTCACTTAAAAATCTGCCTTAAGTAGTTCTGTAAAATATTTTATATTTTAGGTTGTTTTGTCTGTTTGATTTTGCTTCATTTGTTTTAGTTTGGTGTGTTGTTTTATATTTATGTACATATCTATTTATTTATCCAAATGAACAAAGGCAGAAAGTCACCTTGGGCATACTTCTATTTTTCAGGGAACTTAACTAGTTTTATACATTAAATAATACCGAAATTTCTCATAATGTTTTTATTATTTTGGTTTCTAAAATTAAAAACTAACTTATAGATAGATAGAGATGGTTGGATGGATGGTGGATACATGATAGATCCATGACGGATACATGACAGATGATAGATAGACTAGATCTTACTACAAGTCTTTACCTACATATATCCACTGTGTCTATATACTAATGAGTGCATCTGGAAATATTTGTTGAAAACTGGAAGCTTCGCTCAGAATCATGATGTTTTGGGTGGGGGAAGAATATAGGGTACTGTTTTTAGGTAAGAGGTTAACATTGCTTTACTCTTAAACCTGTGAATTATTTAGAATTATTGTGGTTTACTATTTCCAACTTTATGGAGGCTTTACAGTAATTTTTTTGTTATTTCAGATATTATTACATTGAGATCAAAGAAAGAGTTAAATTATATCATTTTTCACATTTTTGAGACTTCCTTTATGGTTTGAGCATGGGAGTGTTTATAATTGTTTCCTGTGGGAACGAAGGAATGTGTGCTCTGTGTTGGGGTAGAGTTATTTATATGGCAATTAGATCACGGTCCTTACTTATCTATTCAAATATATTCTGACTCTTTGTCTATCTTGTATATGTGTTTCTGAGAGAAGTATTTTTAAATCTCACTTTATGATTGCTTACTTTTCAATTTCTCCTGTTACTTTTATTTCATAATTAATATTAAAGTTCCACATCGCGTTGGTAGCATTATAGCTTCCTCGGGTGTTGTCCTGCTAAATAAGGACCATCTTTACACCTAATATTTCTTTCCAACTTAAGCTGTTTTTTTCTGAAGTTAACAATATGGCCCTCACGTCCATTCCCTCATGCCTGACATTTCTTCATTCTCTGTGTTTTTAAATGTCAGCATTATGAGGTTTCTCTGCATCTTGAACAAATCATCTTTTCTGTTGGATTTGATTTTATCAAATCAATAATATATCTTCTTGGGGCACCTGGGTGGCTCAGTCGGTTAAGAGTATGTCTTTGGCTCAGGTCATGGTCTCAGGGTCCTGGGATCCAGCCCCGAGGTGGGCTCCCTGCTCAGCGGGGAGTCTGCTTCTCCCTTTCCCCCTGCTCGTGCACGCTGTCTCGCTATCTCTCTCTCAAATAAGCAAATAAAATATTTTTTTTAAAAAAAGAAAAGAATGTATCTTCTCACGCACACACTTGGTCTGCTTTTATGAGCTGTAACTGCCCTTGTTTTTGGATTCAGCTCCAATTTCTTATGTGTCTTCTGTCTGCTGTGCATTTTCTTTGCATCATGTTGTTCCATGTCTCTGCTGATTTCTTATGAATTTGTAGGATTGTGTTTATTCTCTTTTATTGCCACTGCTGCCAGAAGCTCTGTATTCTACTTTTCTTCACACCATGTGCTTCTGATAAAAATAAATAAAATAGACAGCTGTATAGATGAGTGTAACTTGAGAAACACCGAGGATTGCTCATACATGAATATCATAAAACCCTTACAAATAAATAATTTCTAGAAAAAGCTCAGTGAACTGAGAGAGAGCTGAACGTGGAGTACATCTTCTCACAGGCGGTTGGTGCCGTATTTTAGAGTGCCCTGGACGCGTCTTTGGGGAGTGTCAGGAATCGCTGGGTGAGGAGCCACACTGGGACAGTAGCACCCCCAGGGTGGGGTCTCAGGCAGGGGCCCTGGCTCAGGGAAGGCTTCCCCGAGGGCACCAGGGGCCATTTGCCTCCAGGCCCTCCCTCCACTGGGTCAGCTGGCAGGGCGGGTCCCCGGGAACACAACCAGCACCATGGGCCCTAGAAAGACAACACTTTGTTCCCCCGCCTCAGGAAAGGCCGCTCGCCTAATTTTGCTCATTTTCTTGCCAGAAAGAAAATAAAACACAGCAAACAATAATAATAAAAAAGAGAAGAAAACTGCTCTGTGAACCCTGTGTTCATTAAGAACGAATGTTTTAGTGCCACCTAGGTTTTCGAGATATGGAGGGAGGCCTCGTTGTAAGGAGCATTGCCCTCTGGAG
Source organism: Callorhinus ursinus (assembly GCF_003265705.2). NCBI lineage: Eukaryota > Metazoa > Chordata > Mammalia > Carnivora > Otariidae > Callorhinus > Callorhinus ursinus. The sequence goes on along the minus strand of NW_027397065.1, from coordinate 89,445,039 downwards.
TAAGCATTGCTGAATTTGGGGATAATGTGAATCATACTTTGGTTCTGATCCTGGACAAGCGAGGCGGGCATGCTTTCACATATGGTGACATGAAATTATTAAGACATGACTCATTTAGACTTTGTGACTTTCTAAAGCTGAGTTGGACTGAAATGTACCTTCCGACTGTCTCCAAACATGCGGTTCACCGATGTCATTAAAGAGAACAATCAGGTGGCTGTGGGAGGGTGAGCAGGGGCGCGCTATCACAGGAAGACGTCACGCTCCTTCACTCTTCACAGCAGTGTTTAGTTTGAGAGACCACGCGTGCTGTGATGTCTATTCAGTTATCTATCAGATCTTTGCATGACCGCCTAGTACATGCCACCATTCTAGATGGCCTGCACCTGGGCCCTGACCCATGGGGCTCACAGGGCCAGGCCATCAGCGTGCACCCAGGTATGGGTGAGTGCATTTCCACATGTGCATACCGATTCAGAGCATGGCAGACCCCGGAAGGGTGCTTTACTTCCCTTAAAGGATGACAGTAGAGTTCTCTAAGCTCTTAGACAGGTTGCCTGCTGGGAATGGAGGGTGGGAACGATCCAGCCAAGATGAGCAGCAAGTGCAAAGGCCCTGAGGCAGAGGTAGACTGGATGTTGGCAGACGGCTGGGAGGCCTTGGTGGCCTTGATCAAAGGGAGCAGTGGCCGTGACCAGGAGCAACAGGGGGATCCAAGTGTGCATGGCCTTGGAGGCCAGGCTGGGGAGTTTGTATTCTGTTCCTCAGGTGTTGATAAAACTTGGGGAGGTTTGAGCATTGGTACCATGGGACCCACTTCTAGGGAACCTGGGGACAAAGGCGTGAGAGAGAGGTGGGGGCAGAGGGACAAGTGAGAAAGCAGAGCTGTGGGCTCCAGCACCTCTTTGGAGGAGTCGTGCCGCCAAGAACAGCAGAGGGGGCAGGGCTGCGGCGGTAAATGTCCGTGAAGCCCCGGGAGGGTTCACAGCCATTTCTCTCATTTTCACATCAGAGCTGGTTTAGTGTGCCTGTGCATGTTTGGAGACGATCGGCCCGGGAGGGTGGATAGAGCAGCCGTGGCACGTAGCTGCGAGGGTCACCCTTGGGCACACAGAGGGATGCAGCCTGAGACATGGTGGCCCACGTGCAGGAAGCGCCTTACTCATTGTTTTTGTTTTCACAGTGAAAGAGGCTAAGTCATGGGAGTTCGAGGGGGTTTGCTGGCAGGAGAAGGAGAGCGTTCGGTGGGACGGTGACCCTGCCAGGGATGTGCGTCTCCGGGCACCTGCAGGCCCTACATTGAGTGCCATCACCCTGGCCACGGGTTGACATGTGGTGGGCAGAGTTGGCTTAACCAGGGTTAGGATGAAAAGAAAATAAAACAGATTATAATTAATCTCATTTCAGTGATTCACCAGTAAAATTACGTCTATCCAGGTGCGGCCCGGTGCTTGGTTGCACGCACCTGCAGAACACATGACTGGCATTTTTCAGCGGCTGATTGCCGATCAATGAAATGAGGGAGAAAAGCCAATTCGGTTTTACGAAGGGGGCCGCCCCTGTCCCTCTGTTCTCGGGTGACTTCGGTTCTGGTCCCCAGGTGTCAGGGCTTAGTTTTTGTCTAGTGTTTAAAGACGTGCCTTTTTTTTTTCCAGCCTGGACACCAAATGTGAGCGACCTAGTGCTTGGTTTGTGGCTCAGCTCGGGAGGCAGGAGTGCCCTCGCGCTGGAGGCCACTCACATGGTGTCCTGGGGGCTCCCGGTGTCTGTCACCGTGGTGTGCTAGAAGCTCCTGGAAGCAGGTGGCTCTGCCCCACACAAAGTCTCTTGGGCCCATTTCTGTGCAATCCCAGGACCATTGGATGAAGGTATCCTTGGTCAGTATTAAAAGCCAAACCATCCTAAGTGCTGTGTTTCGAGAGACACAGCTTTAAAGACCACAGAACTGGGGGTTTGTTCTGTGGACTGACACTGAGGGGCAGTTTGTCATTTCAGCCTGGGCTTGTTTCCCATGGTATATTTTCAGGGGGTGGTGGGGGCGGCATGGCCTAGGGAGGAGCGGTTTGGGTTCAGAGTCGGTCGTTTAAAGCTCTTATTTAGGCACCACCTTGAAGGAGATGCAGGCTTGCAGACATGTCTCCTGTGCAGTCCCTGCATGGTGCATGTCCACACACCGCCCAGTGTGCTCTTGGATTAGCCTGTGCCTGAGTAGGGCCCAGGGAGTCATGTGCTCTGCACATCAGTCCTGGCAAAATCATGTTCGCCCAACGATGTAGTTCAAGAAACTGAAACCATGTGGCTTAGCAAAAATCGAACAGGAAAGGAAGAAGCCTTTCGCGCTGCTGACAATCCATCTGCACCCAGTGAATTTCTGCCCAGAACATGGTTGAACGATATACTCTCTGAGTTTCGGTGTATCTGTAAATCATTGCATCCTACTTAACAAGACCCAGTGACTGACTCAACGTCATTAGAGTGTGCTGTTTTAAGACTGTGTTTGGAGCTGATGAGAAAATTTACAAACTGCACTGTTTGTGAGTTTGGGACATTTCACGTGACCAGCCCGAATGGATGCTCAGGGATCAGGCACACTCCTACCATGTTGAAAGTGGTTGACACTTGTCCAGCCTGGTTCCTGGTATTTGACATGATATGACATTGTTTTAAACTAGGTTTTTGAAAGGAAGACAATCTAAGACTCTCTCCTTTAAAAAAAAAAAAGTCTGAGAGTTCCAAGGCCTGAGCGTTAGACAAAACTCCTAGACATTCCCTTCAAAGGAAGCATGCTGAGTCCCCAACTTTCTCAGACTCTTAAGCCAGCATGAGTGTGGGAACGCAGGGCGGGGCCCCGCCCTTTATTTCCCTGCTAAGTGTAAGCACACACATCTATAGTGGAGGGAGGAGAGCGGACCGAAGGGCGGGGGTGGCTTTTCCTTCTCTGCACCACACTGTAGCTCTTGTAAGGGCTGCATTGCTCAGGCGCCACAGAAATTCTGCACCCTAGCCCCCTGGCACCACTCAGCTGGACACCCGCCTCCATAGTAGCTGCTGCAAAGGGTGGGTTTCCTGCTTGTTGAGGCTTCAGAGGTTCTGTGAGATTTTAGGTTTTAAAGAGTTATTTTTCCCACCAGAATCCTGGTTAGCCTCCCCCCTGCAGTCCACTGCCACCACAATAAAAAAGAGTTTCACTGAAAAAGGAAAAAAAGAAAAAGAAATCATGGACATTACAGGGCAAGAAAATTGAGCAAACGAGTCCGGTGAGCTCCTGTAACCTTGAAAGAGCTTTAGTTTAAGGGGGAAACCAAACTGCACCCGATCCTTGAACAACACATGGGTTGGGGTGCCGGCGCATCCAGAACCTCATGACCCACAGCCCGCTGTTGGCTGGAAGCTCACGCATAACGCAAACAGCGGACTAGCATGTATTTGGCAGGTCGTATATATTATGTGTTCTTAGGATAAAGTCAGCTAGAGAAAAAAAATGTTGAGAAAAATCATAAGGAACAGAAAATATACAATCCTGTCCTGTATTTGTCGAAAAAGATCCGTGTGTAAATGGACCCACGCAACTCAAACCTGTGTTCTTTGAGGGTCAACTGTAATTGGCTTTAGAATTTGATAACGGAAATTTAATTATTTTGCAATTCACATTGACATTTGCTTAAAAAGTCAAGTCAGTTTTGGTTGACTTGTTGATGCGTTGTCATTCCAAAGCCACCTGTAAACCATGATTTTGCCGAGCCTATTACCAGCTTGTAGGGACCTGATAGAGTTTTCCGGGTCTAGAAGGAAAAAGAAGACTTATGCATTAATTTTGTCATGGGGCCGAAAGATTTTCTGACAATATTAATACAGTGAGCAAATGTTAGATTTTTCCCATCCCTCTTTTTTCCCTTGGATTTCGGCTGAAGCAGTCCTTATTTGATTCACAAAGTTTTCGGTAAGTATTACCTGTGTCATTCGTAGAGGCATGAATAGATTTTTAAACAATATTCCCACAACCAAAGAGATCCTCAAACTCATTTGTTTAGATAAGTTACTTTTCCACTGAAATACCGCCTTTGGGATAAGCCCTCGCCCCCAATCTGAAGAAACAGTGCTGCAGGGTGAAAAATATGACCACATGAGAGCTAGAGACATTTCCATGTGGCTTTTTTTCCTACAGGTTCCATATAAGTTCAGGTCAAAGGGAGTTGAAACAGGAAACAAATTTTTAATGTGCTTCTGACTGTGGTGGCCAGGAATGTAATCTCCAGAAAGGGAAGACCACAGTCTCCCAGAATGTTTAGACTTGTCTGGATCCAGTGCAAGCAAGAGCCCACTCAAGCATCCCCCTTCCTCCTCCAGTTGCCATATGGTTGCAGCCTTATTTTACTTTTATGTCAAACAAGATCCTAACAGGGGATTTTTAATTGTTTTGATGCATTTATTATGTATTTCCTCAATAAAAAAGAAAACTAAAGAGAAGAATCCGTTTAAGTTCTCTAGGATGTTGTTTTTTACGCTGTTATTTTAGTTGATTTTTATTCTATGTAGGAACCAAATGCAGATGGCATAAAAAGCCATACTGTACTTTGAAGCTCACCATGAGAAATCACAGTCCTGCCTGCCCACCACCCCTTGTCACCAGTCCCATGGACCAGGGGCAAAAATCTCTTACTCTGGCTCTCTCTCTCCTGGTACCCTTCCCGCTATTCCTAAATAACAGGCACGATCACCATGTCCCACGTCTTGGCTCTCACGGTTACGGTCCCATCCATCACCGGGGACGGTGTGGTCCACCACATCTCCTCTATCACCCTCCCATGGCTGGGCTGTGTGGTCACCACCTCCTTGCCCTGCATCCTTCCGTGTGGCTCCACCCCGGGAGTTGGAATTGTCCACCTCATTATTGATTAGTCCTTGCTGGCTAAGTAGAATACCTTGATTCTGTGTCCTCTTGTATGTGAGAACTTTATGTTTTCTAAGACTTAATAATTGCATGAATTTTGCCTGATTAGGTTTCTTTACATAAACCCCATGAGATACCTTAAGGTCATTGATTCATTTCAGCAGTATAATAATTGGGAGTGTCTGCTACACGCCAGGCACCGGGGATACATTAGTGAGTTGAAAGAGGTCCCTGCTTGGGGGAGCTTCTCTGCAGAGAGACATAGTCAACAATAAACATAAGATATTTTTTAAATGATGGAATATTCTAGAAGGTGATGAGAACCAAGGATGAAAAGAACAAGAATAGAGCAAGGCAGAGGAGGTGGGAGTGTTAAAAGGCGGAGGCGTGGGGTGTCAGGTGCGCATCACAGAGCAGTGCAGAATTTCTCTTTCTCCTTGTTTCTTTTATGTTTCCTTTGTTTCTCTCTCTTTCTATCTCTTCTCCTCCCCACAGATTATTCCCTCCATATTCCCTTTTACTTGCAGCGGGGTGGTGGGTTTTCCTCTGTCCTGCTGGTGTCTTCCTCCAGTTCCTCCTCATCATCCACATCTCTCCAGGCACGTTGAGACAGAGACCCCGAGACATGCGATGGACACTCCCTGTGCTGAGACAGGCTTATCAGCTGCTCTTTGCCCTGGGATCATCAGTTTCTCCAGGGAAGGGTCCGGTCATCAGTCTTGTGCATGCTGGGGTGTGGGGGGGAGGTGGCAGGTGCACCCAGCCCTCCAGAACGGCGGGGAAGGGGCTGGGCTGGCGTCTCAGAACCTGCTGTTCCCACGCCTCTCCTGGTCTCCCGGAGCCACGTCTCCTGCAGAAGCCTCCTCCTTGGCCTCCGTTAGAACTGGGGCACGCAGCGTGTGCTCACGCCACTGCGTGTTACGAAAGGTCTCTCTTGCTGGTGCTTGGAATGACAACGGAACAGTCCTAAGATCCTGAAAACATGCACACTGCTGGGGCATTCATTGTGATAACTAGAAGTAATAAGTCAAAGTAAAGGCAATTGATACACGGAGAAAAATAGTTAGAAATCTTTACACAAGTCTAGGGTTAAATATGTTTTGTATTGAGCAGAGAGGAAAGTAAATTACCCGTAGAGTGAGCAATATGCCCCCAAATGACCTAGGACTGCCCTGTGTCTGCGGATGTGCCTCAGTCCCAGGCCAACGGAGTGCTAGGTCATCCTGCCGTCACTCTCCACATGCGACAGGAAAACAAACTGAATTATGATAGGAAATGTTCACGCAGCTATTTCTTTCATAGCCAATGATCGTTGCCCTTGGGCGCTAAGCAGTGCATCTGAAAAGAGAAGTAGAACCTTCCAGAGATGCACGTTCTGTGTCACTGCAGGGATGTTAGTGATCCGCGGCGGGATGGGGCACAGAGCCTCCGAAGCGAACACGAAGGATCCTCTCATTTCAAGTCCCCAGTTTTGTTTTCACTATTCTTAGAGGAGAGTGTCCTAAATCCTGTAAGCTCCACACCCTACAAACCTGGATCTGCCCCAGTGGTGGTGGTGGTGGTGGTGACCCTGACAGACTAATGCTTGCCAAAATGAGGGATCGACTCACGTGATGCTCACAGAAATGCCAGTCAGTACTATTACCACCCACAGTAGAGACGTGGGGACTCTGACAGACGGCCACGGGAGGTTGTGCAGAGAGGAAATTATCCCAGGCACGCCTTAGCCGCCGATCAGATCCGTGTAAGTTTCGAATGTAAATGAAACAGTATGAAAATATATTTGACACCCCTTATTTTTACTTTGTTCTTTTCCTTGTGTGTGCACATGCACACGTGTGTCTATTAGGAAACTACGTGTGATCAAAGCAAATACCATGTTAATATATGTTAACTAGTGTATGTTCATACATATGTCTGTGTGTGTGTGTGTGTGTGTGTGTATAGAACAAAGAAAACAAAAGTCCCATGAGAAGGGTAATGGGACATCCCAGTGTGCTCAGAACAATTCCAGTTGATCCACCGTCGCTCTATATTCAGTAGTATCCTTCCCCCTCCAAAGGTTTGGGGGGTACCCCGTTTGGTCACTCAACACATCATCCTGGCTCTCGGGGTAATCCTGTGGAAATTTGTTGAGCGCCTTGTCAGATGCATTTTTATTACTGCTACCTAATTTTTAAATTACTATGCAGTGAAGTTTTTATTTACTTTCCATAGATTCTTTTTTATATAATGTAACTTGCAAGTTTTCTGTACTCTAGTATCATGAAATATTTTACTCATATTCTCTTCAAACATTTTGGTTACATTAAATATTTGACTTTGATGAAAATGGGATGTATTTTGGCAGGAAGAATGAAGCCCATGTCCCACAGCTTTTCTTCCACAGCCCAGCGGTCTGCCCCACCGTCACTTAGTGAAAAATTCATCTTCTGCCCACTGATTTGGAAGGCCAGCTGCATCCTAGCTTAAGTCCATATATATAATTTTATGAATCATGTCTTTTTTAGAATTTTTCTGGATCTTCTCGAATGTTCTTTTTCCATATGAACTTTATATTTACTTTGCCATGTTAAAAATTAAAAAAAAAAGGATCCTTCTGAAATTTTGATTGGGATTACATTGCCTTAGTAGACTAATTTAGACAAAATTGAAATCTTGAACATATGGACGTCACCTACTGAGAACCAGTTTTTTTCCTTCATTATCCCATTTGGTCATTAGGTTCTTCAGGAAGAGCTCATCGATTTATTTACTTACGTGACTGTGAGCACTTATATTTCCTTGAATATTTCATATTTTATTAATGTTGTGAGTAATATCTTTATACCATTATACTTTAATTAGGTATAATTTTATAGAGTCAAATTAATTTTGTAACCAGAACCTAAATTTTATATTTTCCAATTTTTTCAGTCAGTAATCATTTATTTTTAATATCATAAACCAATAATGATAATTTTGGCGTCCTTATCTAATGTCTGTACCTCTTGTCTACCCCACTCCAGTTTAACTACAAAGGCATATGCTTCTAGAATAAAAGTAAAATGTGTCAGTCCTTTTTCCTGATCCTTATTGGAATGTGTCGACATTTTCAGCTCTTTATTTGGTAGAAGTTGCCCCTTACATGTTGATTTATCGTATTATGAAATTTCACTTGTTTGTATTTTCTCAGAGTTACTGAATTTTAGTGAATGCCTTTTCTTCTTGACATGACAGTTTTACAGCAGACTTGGAAAGGTTTTAAGAAAAAACATCAGTGGGGGCACCTGGGTGGCTCCATTGGTCGAGCGTCTGGCTCTTGATTTCGGCTGGGGTTATAAACTCAGGGTTGTGAGATCGAGCGCCAAGTTGGGCTCTGCACTTAGTGGGGAGTCTGCTTGAGATTCTCTCTCTCCTTCTCTCTCTGCCCCCGCCCCCCGTGCTCTCTCTCTCTCTCTCTCTCTCTCTCTCTCTCAAATAAATAATAAATCTTAAGAAAAAAAGAAAAAAGAAAAGACATTGATGAATCTGTTTCGGGGAGTGTGTGAGGTTCTGAGCAAAGCACAGGGTGGAGTCCTGCTTCCAATCCCCACCCCGCCCCCGGGGAAGCCCACAGAACACTCCCCTCAGGATACAGAGCTACAGAGCCTCAAGGACTGGCTCTTGATCTAGATCACAGGCCTTGTGGACACACACAGGTCCCTGGGCTTTATAGGTCAAAGATGGAAACTCACGGGAGCTGAGAGGCAGCACGGACACCACCGCGTGTTCACTGCAGGCTCTGAGTGTGTATGTAAGGGACATGGGGTCAGCGTATGTAAGGGACACGGGGTCAGCCCCCAAGCACTGGGACACGGTTCCATCATTCGGACAAGGGAGCCGTTGGGATGTTACATTTGTGAAGAGAAGGAAAGCACCTGTCATTCTACACCTGAGATGAGTGATTAATGGCTCCAAGTGGCATTCCTACAGTGAACCCCTGTTGGTCGCTGTGTGTTTTTTAGTGTACTGGTGCCTTTAATTTGATGGCAAACCCTTTATAATCTGTGTACATTTCTGTAAGAGTGATCTGTGGGTTTGTGTATGATTTATCAGTAGATATGCCTTATATTAATTCTTCCATCTGTGTTGGCTTCCTATTTGTGATTTCCAAGTAGCTCCCTACTATTTGCTAACTTTGGATTTATGGTCTTCTTTTGTTTGCCCCTCTGGTTATTTAGGAAACACATAACCTATTTCGAATTCTAGTATAGTTACCTATACAACTTAAAATAATATGCTTAAGCCACTCTTTTTTTTTTTTTTTTAATCAACGTCACAATGTAAACTATAAAGCTGTAAAAACATTGTGGGAAAAAGTAAGGCAATTGGTATTATTTCTACTTCTTTTGTTTTCCACTCACCAAACTTCAGCTCAGGCCCCGATCTTTGTTAAAATTGTCTCATTTCAATTTAACTTTAATTTTATTATGATTTTTACATCATAGTGTCTATTCTTTCAGTAAAGAGGGCGTGTTCATTCTGTGCTACAATCTTACTGGTCTGTTTAAGTGGATCCAGTGGTCCAGCCAGTCCCTGCATCCATAACATTCTCATTCTTCAGTTGAGTAGTTTAAATCTTCTCCTGGCCAGCAGGCGCGTATCTCAAAGAGATTTTTCAAGAGGGATCCTTAAACCACAGATCGCCTCACCCCTTGCTGACCTCAGAGCGTCTTTCTGGTGCTTTCATCTGGCTCCTTGTAATGTCATCCTATCATCCTACCTCGTTCTTGAGGTCTTCCTTCATTCAATTCTTTTTCTCTTTTAAATTTCCTGGCAGTGGAAGCTTTTTGTAGAATTCCATTTGATACAGTAAGTCTTCTTTCACAATATTTTTATTTTATTTTCCTTTGAGTGCTGTCTTTTTTACCTGTGCATTTTGTTGGATGGGTTGCTCTATAATCTTCACGTAGGCTCCACTAAGGTTCCTTTCTCCCAGCTCAGCTGGAAGCAGGGCATTTCCAGACAAGTCTTTTATCACCCAGAGTGGAGCCGGGCTCTTTCGTCCTGGCCTTGCTCCTGTGGTGCATTTTTTTTTCCCATGTGCCTTCTGGAACAAATGTAGATGGTTTATAATGTGACTAGTCCTTTTATTTTGGTTCTTTTGATATGTTCACAGATTCTTGGCCATTTATTTGGTTTTGATAAAAGAATCTCTGTAGTGCCTCACTTGTACCTTCTTTCCAAAATTTCTGCCATGATTTTTAAATAAAAAAAAAAAAAAGTAGTGTCAGAGATGTGTGCTTTCTTTATAAAGCTATTGAAGAGTGGTCCACACCTGTCAAATAATTACATGGCCCGCCTGTGGTGACCAAAGACATTAACTCAGAATCTGCTCTGTTGATCAACAGCAGCATGATTTGTCCCCCAGACATGGCGCCATCCCAAGAGGGGGATGCCTGTGAAGGGTTCCTCTCCTTGTGGCCACTGTGACCCATATTTGTGACATGCTTCAGGTATCCTTGGAGAGGTGGGCTTCATAGGGTCCAGAGCCAAGGAGTCAGGACCAGGCTAACTGCACGAACATCCTGGCTCCACCCTGTGCTCCTGCAGATCCACGAACGTGTTCCTTAGTGTCCTGGACTCCAGCTTCCCATCTCTGAAATGGGTGTGATCACTGTAGCTCCCATACAGATTTGCTGTGAGATTTAATGGGCTAATGCAGATGAAGGATCTCAGTGATACTTTGCTATCCTTACCAGTATTGGAACTCGACAGACTAGAGGGATTTGGGCTTCGGATTCATTGTCTGACTATAGGTTTTCTGGACTTGGGACATATATTGCTTTCTCTAGAACAATAAGATTTTGCAGACCCTCCAGTGTCATCATGATGAGCCACACGTGAGACTTACTCCGCATTATCAGACGCCTTCACTTGTTCTTCTGTTGAGATCCTTTTTTTTAGTTCACAGAGTTGAATTTCCCACAGATTTCCCTCCCGTGTCTCTGAATGCTAATGCAATTCTCTCATGGCTATTTGTACGTATGTAGACCTTACATCATATGGGCAGTTAAAAAAAAAAGACATCACAGTGCTGTCTAAACTATCCAGACAGTGTTTTTATGCTCTGCATATGATATTTTGGGATAAATGATCAGAAATGCCATACTGGTTGGCTGCCGTTCCATTCTGAGTCACTTAAACCAGCTGAGCTAGAAAATGAGGTCTTTAAATATGGGGCTTCTCTCTACCCTGACTCATTGTAAGAGTCCTGAGCATATGTGAAACCATTTAAATATACAGTAGAGCATTTTCTCATGTCCATGTACATAATGTAAATACCATTAGGTTCTTTTGCAACATAGGCTAATAAATTATACCAATTATAATACAGTAAATATCATTAATGAAATACTGGTGTATACGTCCCTGTTCACATTCCAGAGTTTTTAAGAGCAGTAGATAAATATGACATTTACAACATGATTCATCTGATAAGTTTTGTGATATAATATCTGGAGCTTTACCTTAGGATGTCGACTCCAAAGATTACAACAGTATTTGACCAAATAATTATTTAATTAGCTAACTATACTAGCAATTAGCAATATTATTTAATTATTATTTTTAATGTGTAACAAGTTTGTGGTATTTGGTAATATATAAGACTGCCCTGGTGGGGATAAAATGCAATCAGTGAGTTCCTAAGACTTACGAAGAAAATGAGACTAATCTACACATGTCTTGAAGAAGAGTGAATGCAACTGCAGAAGGTGGTTTCACAGGGATGGGAGCCACGAGGTTACGTAAATATTGTGCTCCATACTCTGTGCATTCATTTCCTGGATCCGATTAATCTTAAATTGCCACAGTGAGAAATCATTCCTGTGGAGAATGGAATCGTTCCAGCCTTGTCAAGAAAGAGGAGTCTGCCATCCAGTGTTCACCGTGTGTTTTCGGCAGGCACCCGGCCTTACGGCGCCTCCCGGCCAGGACACTCATCTGCAGTTTGTCTCCCTTCACACCTGGACCTCCACGCGGGAGCCCTTTGATAGCTTCGCAGATAAAACTTAGGGATTCTTAGCATTCACTGTAAAAAATCACATCGTGCCGTCATTTTGTGGAAGCTGCCCTCCTGTCTATCCTTTGCTTTTGGAATTCTTGCCTCGATCCCTCTCTGCAGGCTTATGCCTCCTATTCCCTGTCCTACAGTTGACATCACCGCTTTCATAAATTAAGCCAAAAGAAGCCACGAAATGAGATGACTGGTTTTGTTTCGATTTCACGTGCTAAGCACTCGCAGAGCGATGAGGACAGATCGTGGACCTGATGTGGCCATGTGACCTTACTGTTTCTGCCAGCTGACAGCAGACCACATGGCAGAAACTCCGGGCAAGATATTGATATCAATTGCATCCCAGGGGTCGGTTTGCTTGAAGATTCCATCTTTGTCAAACATGGGTTCCATCTGCTTCTTTGGTTTCTCTCTTAAAGCCCCCCTGGGTGATAGTCCCTGGCGACCCCGTACAGAAGCCCTCTGTCTGCTGCCCTCACTAACCGTTCCCCCCCACCACCACCCCCGGCCCAGACCTCATGGCAGCCCCAGTGGCTGAGTGCTGGGTGGCTGCCGTCCAGGCCCAGACTCTGGATGAGGCCACCTGGAAAGCATTCTTAGAAAATTGACTCATGAGTCTGGAGAAGATCATTTCAAAGTATTTATCAAGGAGTGAACATCCAAGAAACCATGAAGCAGAAATGCCAGAAAAGCCTGAAACCGTAGGAGGAGTGAGGCCATCAATTTAAATCCTTCTCATAAAAAGGAAGAAGCCACAGTGGGGAGAGTTCACCTTCCGTAACAGAAGGGAGAAGCGACGTTCTTTCCCCAGAAAGCAAGGATCCAAACAAGGGAGTCGAAACGCAGTGGTTGGTGACTCTTCGTGATTTACATCCCACTTTGCACCTCGACGTAGGAATTAAACCTTCTCCTTGGGGAAGGTCATTCATTCTAAAAGAAAGAAAAATGAGCCCAGGTCAGTTGATGAATAGTTAAGTTAATGTGAGATACACAGGCTTTCCCCAGAGCATCACCAAATAGGCTCTCTTGAGAGGCAGGGAAAGATCTTTCAGATGTTATAGGAAATCTGACGTTGTGGCAAGGAAGGGAAGACCGTTTGGGAAGAGCGCAGCCCTAAGTATGTGGACACTGATTCAATACCGAATCATTAAGAACCCTTCCAAACACTGCCCTGTGTGCATAATTAGCCATGAGTAGAAAGACACAACTTTTACCTAGAGGAGCGAGCTCGCGTCTGTGATTATGAAATAGATATGCGTCACACATTTGCAACGGAGATCTGTCATGGCCAGCAAACCCCTAACCGCATGCATTTTTCCTGGGACCTTTTAGAGTGAGGTCACTTTGGAGAACTACCTCCTGTTAGAGATTCCCGGCCCTGTTCTGTGAGTGGCACACAGCAGAGTGGGTAAGAACGCGTGCTCATGGGGTTTTTTCCCTGGCCCTGCCGCACATCAGCTGTGTAACCTTGACCATCCAGAGCCTGAGGGGCCGCAGCAAAGCCTCTCCCCATCCCTGGGCCTCAGTGGCCTCATCTGTAAGATGAGAATTTCACTGGGGATGTTAACGGGAGTGTGGGTGTGAATGGATGGATCGGCATAAGCACCGAGAACAGCGCAGGGCCCAGAGCGGGCAGGGGGCCGAGAGCCCCAGGCCGGGGAGCTGGACTGGCTGGTTCCAGTCCCGGCCCACAGGAGTCCGTAGCTCTCAGAAGCTTGGGGCCGCAGCCTGACCGTGACTCCATCGGACTCCCAGTCTGCTCGTTCCTCCCGATTGCTGGTGAAGCCGCCCGCTTCACTCTGAGCAGGCCTCACTCTGTCTCTTACAGATTCCCAAATATTTGGCTAGAGCCTCAAGCTCGAGCGTGTAGGGTGTGCTGCTTTTGGTGCTGCCGTTTTATGGCTATCATCTGTCTCCCACACCGGGGTAGTGTGTTGCGACCCTGCCAGTAATCTGCTTTGGCTGCACTCAGAATAGGTGTAACACGCCAAAGCATCTACCTTGTAAGACCATCCTGGCTACCGTAAAAATACCCATTGCTTCCTGGTGTCTGCACAGTGTTTGATCGTAGTATTCCTAAGTGAATTCAAGCCCGGATGCCGCAAAGTCCGGCCCATGGGCCAAGTGCCGCCGGCCGTCTGGTGCCGTCAGTGGGGTCTGGCTGGAGCCACGGGCTTGCCCACGTGTTTCCAGTTGTCGGGCTGCTCTCTCCCTGCCGTGACTCCCTTGAATTGTGACAACAGGGACCCTGTGGCCCACCAGCCAAGAGCATTTGCCATCTGGCCCTTTGGTCAGCTGTTTGCCAGATAACATCTTCCCGGACAAATCAGGGTCCTGCTAGAAAATGCCGACCCTGAGCCTGGCTCAAGTCCACAGGCTTGCTCCCATCAGTATGTAGGCATCGCTAAGGGGGATTTGGATGACAGGTTTATTCGGACATCTGTCTTCTCAGCAATTTGGATGACATGTTTTATTCTCCTTCCTCGATTAGGAAAGTGGCATATCTTCAGGATAAGAAAGTTTGTCTAAAGAAAGAAGTAAATTAGATTTAGGGTCAATAAACAGGCAAGCTCATATTCATACAGCTGGCTTTTGCCTAAACTGTATAATGTCCTAACCGGCTACCCACATGTCTAAGCGTGGTGGGTGGCCTCACGGGCCCATTCTCTGAACAAGGTGGGAGGCGAACCGCCTCCCTTCAGGGTTGCCCAAAGGCAGCTTACGAGGCCCCAAGATCCCCCTCCTTCCCATGACTCCGTGAGTGTCATCAGTGTCTCTCAGGACATCTTCGAGGATCTACCTTCCTCTCTCTCTGAAAGATAAGGTTTGGGGAAGGACTAGCAGTAGCTTCTCGTCCCTTATAAACCTTTGCCCTGTGGATCCTGATGGCCATGCTCTTCCATCAGAGATCTTGGCTTTTGCTCCGTCTCAGGGGAGACAGGGAGCACCTGTCCAGGGCCATCTCTAATTTAGGTTCATATAATTGAGATAGCGTCCACTTGCTTTTCTTTAGATTATGAATAAACGTATTCCGTCATCTTTCCTTGTGGGGCATTGTTTTCCATATTCCTTCATCCCTACCCACCCACATTTTTAGAATGTAATTCTGAACTATCTCAACAATTCTCATAAGCGTGAATATCCTAAAATGGCATACTTTCAACATCATGATCCTTTTATCACATTTTTTTACCCATGTTGGAGAATCACTTAGGGGTAATGCAACAAAACGTCTGTGTCTTTTACTGATTGGACGAAGCCCACCCACATTGTAGGGGACAATCTGCTACTAGTTAAAAGTCTACTGACTTCAACGTTAACCTCGTCTAAAACACACCTTCACAGAATCATCTAGGATAGTGCTTGACCAAATATCTCGGTCACATGGCCCAGCCAAGTGGCACATAAAATGAACCAGCACAGACCTGGATTCCGCCAGATGGACAGCAGAGAGCAGGTTTGCTGGACAATCAGGAGTAGATCTGGGGGGACGTGGGAGGGGCTAGAGTCAGGGAGCCAGCAGGGTTCCCCTGCCAGAAACGGGCACACACACAGGACAGCAGGGGCCAAGGGAGGGACTGGGGCTCTGCGTTCCTATCTCTTGTCGCCGGGAGATGCTCTGTGAGCAGGGATTCGCGTGGGCGAGGAGCTCCCCAGGCAGGATGCAGGGGTTCTCACCAGATAGAAGAGAAGCTTTCATTCGTCCCACTGATGAAAAAAAGTAAAGCCAGGGAAGAGCACTTAAAAATACACACAATGCTGAACCTTTATTTTCACTTAAGCTCTAAAAATGTGCATCCATTTTCGGATTCTTTTATGGCCAAAAGCTCCCTGGGGCGAGGACTGCCTATGGAAGGTCTAAGTTGATTATTTGCAATCACATGCCTATTACTGATGGTGTCCAGTTTGAGGTTTTTTTTTTTTTAGGAGAAAGGCGAAACTTGCCGCCCCATCATCCGAGTGCAGTTCTGTTTAATGCCTGGTCTCTCCTGAGTCATTCCAGAGGTTCGACTTAGTTTTCATAGAAACAAGCTTCTCCGTTTTTGTGTTCGTGTTTCATCGCACTACACCAAATTTAATTATATTACATAATTCCAATAACAAGTTCCACTGGCAGAGGCTGACCCACGTGTGCAGGGGCAGCTGGTCCCGTGAGCGCTCCCGTGTCACTGGGGGAAGCAGAAGGATGGATGCTGACAACCCAGGACGGCCCGCTCGGCCGGCGTGCAGCACGGTAGAGGCGGGGGCCGGGCTGTTCCGCCAGGAAAACGGAAAGGCCCGTTGAGTGACGAGTCAGATCAGAGCAAGTAGAGAAGGGGGCTCTCCTGAGGCGGGCAGTGGCCCGGAGGCAGGGAAGAGCCCGTGCCGGCAGCATGCCTGGCGTCCGGAGAAGAGCAGAACCGATGGAGAGAGCCCCCCGACAGAAACTCACCCGGGGGTATCCAGCCGCTTTGTCCTCCTGAGGGCAGGCTGGAGGTGTGTGATGTAGGAGGTTACATTGGCCCTGCCCAGCACAGAAGCAGCTGGGACCCCCAGTTAGGAATACGTGCATTATCACAGCCTGCCATGTCCAGGTACAATCCGCGCTCCACGGAGCTGTGCCAGGACAGGAGTGGGTCCGCACTCCTGAGGGTGGGCTGTCTGGGAGCCCTGGGAGCGTATGGGTACCGGGCTCAGTTACCTTTACTTCTCAGAGCTCGTCGTCTCAAGGTTGGAAGCAGTTCCTGTCCATCCCAGCTCCTCAGCACGTTGGTTCTTCGGGGTGGTCTTTCTTGGGGAAGGAAGTTCTCCACCACTGTGCCTTCAGCATCCGGCCTGCCCCTGCTCCTTAACTCGTGACAGACGTTTTTCCTATGAAAAAGGCAGATTTTTTTCAAGCCGGCATCTGTGTATTGTTGGATGCTCATTGCTATCTTTAAAACAGGTTATTTAGGAGAAAAGTGGGGTAGACCGCAAATGCCCTCATGTGAAGACACGCCCATCTCAGCCCCCACGTCACACAGTCCCCGTCCAGTTGGACCACAGCAGAAGCTGCCTTCCGCACTGAGCCCTGTGCCCTAAAGGCCGAGCCCGGAGGTGCCCACGCTCAGAGCCGCGGAGGTCGTGGCAGATGGTACAGGAAGGTCAGAGCAGCCTGCTGGACCGTGGCAGGTGCCCCACCGCGAGCCCGGGTCGGCCTTAGCGGGTGGCCGCCCCCTGGTTGCAGCTGTATTTCCATGCTGGCCTTCCCCGTGTGCCATGCTCACCGCTGCGACTAAATCCAACCTCGCATGCCTCGTGTTTACCACGGCCGTCCCACAGGTGCTGAGGCCACGATTCTGTGTGTGTACCTTTGTGAAAGACTACTACCTAGAAGGTCAAGGGTTCTCCCTGAAAATGGAACAGCAGAGTGCTCAGTCTTGAAATTTCAAAGCGAATAACAGAAAAAAGAAACGAGAACTAAATTCTAAACTGAAGCCAGCAGTTACGTGCTTTTTGCAAGACTTCCTGATGCTAAATCCACGAGAGGCCCTGGGTGGCCTCGGGTGGGTCTTGGCCTCAGTTAAGCCGCAGGCCCCGTCCCTGCCGCGGTGGCCTGGGCGTCAGAAGGGCAGCGGTGACCCCAGGCTGCCCAAGGGCTGCTTCAAATACCCTTGCTGGGAATTTGCATTTTCAGAGGAAACCTTAAATAATCAAAACCAAAATGTTACAATTATTTTTCTAACAGAGAAGAGAAAGTCATGTTACTGAGAAGCCTCTGATGATTGGTGACAGTTGGGGATATTGAGTATTGAACACAGACTCCAGGAAAGCCTGCCGGAACTGTGGAGAGACAGCGGTGAAGTCAACGGGGAGCCTGGAGCAGGGCCAGGCAGGGGAGCCCTCGGCGGTGGCGGACCCCAGGGGCCAAGCGGCCGGGTCCTCCAGGTTCTGCCCGCAAGCCGGCTGACTCGGTGATGCCAGCCACGTGCTCCGTTCTGGTCGGCAGACTGCGGGGAAAACAGAAGCCAGCGAGCCAAGTACGGCCACCGGTGAGCAACCAGGCACACCGGGCTTCTGCTCCCGGGACCCTCAGACACCAGCACAGAAGCGCGAGGGGATTTTGACTCCTTCCTGAGCTGAAACCAAGACGTTTCCCCAGAGCTCTGCCTGTGAAACAAAACAGACAGTTGGCGTTTCCAGATGCCTTGTGAATGGTCTTTGTTCAGGAAGATTTCTTCGTGACGTGCAGCCAGGAGAAGGGCAGAGAATGGATCAACCCAGTTGGAACAGCTTAAGATGGTGGAGACAGAAGACTTAACGAGGTGGCGTGAAAAGCCTGAGAGCAGCCAAGACGTCTTTGCAACCCCAGTGTGGACACACCAATTAGAATTTATAAGGCAGCGGGGTTGGGAGAGCAGATGTAGGAAATGGGGGGGAACAACGGAAGAGCATCCCAGAGGATCCCGAGGCAGAGCCATGACAGCCAGCCTCGAGGCTGGAAACGGACCGTGCATACCGAGGATGCGTCACGTCCGTGGCTTCCCATGAAAGAGAAATCCCTGATCCCGTCGACACTGAAGAAGGAAAGCATTTCCACAGTGGATCTAGAACAATTCCTCCAAAGCCAGCGGTTTCTGTTTAGGTGGCTAAGACTTGGAATTACATAGCTTTCTTAGAAGTACAGTAGAATCTGTTCAGGGGAAACACGTGGTATAAAATAGATGTGCGCCAGGACAGGGACACAGCGCGGGGACGGGGCCACTCCGTCCCCCTCAGCCCCTGTCCTCCCCTCACCACCTCATTTGTCACAGCTCCCACAACAGTCCGGGTTCGGGCTCTACAGCTGTTTGGGTTCCTGCCCCCTTGAGAGCGCGAGGGGAGGTACCGGTCGCTCTGCTCGGACCTGTTGTCAGGGACAGCGCGCCCGGACCCGGCGCGGCGTCCTGATGCCCATGGGCCCCCCGGGCCTTGGAGCCCTCGTTCCCTTCTTTACGTATTCCCATACCTGGTCCCCGGGTATTCCCACCCGCACCCTGGTCCCCGGGTATTCCCAACCGCACCCTGGTCCCCGGGTATTCCCAACCGCACCCTGGTCCCCGGGTATTCCCAACCGTACCCTGGTCCATAGAGACTCTGAAAGTACATTTACAAAGCTTTGCTGTGTAAGCAAAATGGTTGTTTTAGACCTTGATTTTTTTTTTTTACCTTCTTTTTGTTACTTGGCTACAAAAATACAATTAATTCATAAAATAATTAATAGACTTAATCTTTTAGAAGTTTTAGGTTTCTAGAAAAACTGAGCAGACTGCCCCTATTACATAGTCCCCACGGCCCCCCCCACACGCACACTCAATTTACTCATTATTAGCATCTTACATTAGCATGGTACATTTGTTAAAATTAATAAACCAGTATTGATACGTTATTAACTAAAGTTCACAGGTTATTCAGTTTTTCTTAGTTTTTACATAGTGTCCTTTTTCCGTTTCAGGAACCTATCTAAGACACCACATTGTATCTGGTTGTGTCTTCTTGGGCTCGTCTTGGCTCTAACAGTTTCTCAGATTTGTTTTGTTTTGTTTTGTTGGGTTTTTTATTTTAAGTAGATTCCACGCCCAAACTGTAAAACGCCGAATTTAGAAGTTGCACGTATTGCCTGCCCTCACCTCCCTTTAAAAACAACGTGCACACGAGCTCAGACAGAGAGGCCCCGCCGAAGCGAGCGTGAGGCGCGGTCCCAGCGGTCCTCTGGGCAGTCTCCGTCTTCCGCTCCGCGTCCCTCTCTGCATAAGTCGGGTCCTTGCTTCAGTCCTTACGGACCCTGTCCCGTTGGCACGGGCTGTTTCTGAGAGGAGTCTCGTGAACTCTCCACCAGGCGTTCTTGACTGTGGCCTGACCCAAGTGTGACCACCGAGGTACAGCAAGCGGGTGGGAGGGAGGGCCACAAAGCCAAAGGACAAAGCAGAGGACCCTTCACAAATCCTCTGTTGTACCCGAAGAATCAGGAGAAAATCATTGTTGGGTTAACTCGTACTAAGGGATGGCTGCTGAGTAGACAGAAGCCCCTCGCGGGTTCTGCTCAGGGACCGAGACTCACAGGTGCTCCCCGGACGCGGCGGCCCTGGGAAGTCCCCGCATCACGACCCACGCTGACAGGCTGGGATCGCGTGGGAGAAGCATGGCTGGCCCTCTGTGCTCCTCGCTGCGCCAAAGGCACACCGTGCCACCTGAGTAACAAAGACCATGCTTCTCCTTGCCCTTCATGTCAGATTTTCAACACCCAGCAGCGTGCACCCCTTTGCGCCCCAACGTTACCTTCACAATTTCCAGTTTTTGCTTGAACGCCCTGAATGGGAAGACACATAAGAGTGACAATCGTCACGTCCTCTTGGAGGCCAAATGGCTGCCGCCTGCGGGGAGCCCAGGGCCTTCTCACCACAAGAACATTTGTCCCTGGGCCACATTTCACCTCTGCCCCTCCTGCCTCCGATGACCGCCCACCCCTGAGTGTGCACCTTAGGGCCTCCTGCGATTTGTTTGTGCAAAGCCAGCTGGTGCTTGTAGACCGTCGCGGGCTTATCTGACCCCCAACGGTGGCACCACTGGCTGACCCTGCACGGGTCCATCCCACCTCTGTCAGCTGCCGACATGCATGTCAACAAGAAATACTTTTATACTCAGAAAATTAAAAAAAAAAAAAAAAGGTTGCTTTGAGAGAGAATATTTTCTACAGCTTCTAAAGAATTCAAAGAAAGATGACCAGACATTATGGGCCTCCCATCGGAAGTTATCACGTCTGAGGTCATCATACAAGAAACACATACATAAATAAATAGAACCTAACTGTGACCTGGCCTCTGGAGCCAGTTGCCAAGTTAGAGGATGTGCAGAAGACACAGGAACATGCAAAAGGAAACCACAGAGAGGTAATCTGCCAACTTCAATGATCATCAGAAAGAGCTGTAGAGACTCAGCACAGTGGGCAGTATCGTTTCTGAAACCAATAAATGGAATAGAAAAAAATAGGTTAAGAACCTGTAGAGTAAAGGAGAAGAAAGACCTGCCAACCCATCACAAACAGCGACTGTAGCTGGATTCCGGATTCCCAAACAAGCAGATGAACTTCAGTTAGGACATTTATGACCCAGCTGGAGATGAAACACTGAATAATATGGTATTCATGAATAACATGATATTGAATAATATAATATGAACTATATGAATTGAATAATAATATAATAATATGCATAATATGACATTAAGGGATCATGGTCTATTTTTTAGATGTCACGGTGGTATTGTGGTTGTTTTAAAAACCAAACAATCCTCATCTTCTGGAGATGTGCGCTGAAACATGTACACATCTGGAATTTGCTTCAGCATGCCATGGGGTTGGGGACCTAAGCTGAAGATCATTGAAGTCAGGTGGCAGGGGACACGCGGGGCCTTCCTTTTGCACATGTGTGAAATTTCCCACCTAAAAACAAGCCAGAGGACAGAACAGAACACTGTGTTGAGGGGGTCATTTCCAAGTGCAGGTGAATTAAAGCAGGGGAGGGGAAAATGATCAGCAGGACAGCTAATCAAGGAGGTAGAAGCCACAGGACCGGGCACGCTTGGAGAGCAACTAGGAACAACCACGTGCCTGGGGGCTGTGGGTGGGATTAGCACCGCCGTGTCTCCAGGAGAGGAGGTGCCCCTCACCAAGGTGTCTTTGTCTCCTCCCAGTTGGTCAGTGGGCAACTGGAGCACCTGCAGCCGGACGTGCGGTGGGGGCACTCAGAGCCGGCCCGTCCAGTGCACACGGCGGGCCCACTACGTGTCGGAGCGAGTGGCGGCCATCCTGTGTCCGCAGCCCATGCCTTCCAGCCAACAGGCCTGCCACTCTCAGAGCTGCCCACCCGCCTGGAGCACCGGGCCCTGGGCAGAGGTAAGTGGGGCAGGGATACGTGGGGGGGGCAGCCCCTGGGCCCCCTCCGGTGGATCGCAGAGCTCGGTTCTCACCGAGCCTTGCAGGGCCTGCGGTTGGAACCCCAGGCTAGGTCTGATAGACTCCTTGCTGGTGGCTGCCCCGTTTCTTCCTGAGCAGTGCTCTCGAACCTGCGGGAAGGGGTGGAGGAAGAGATCTGTGGCCTGTAAGAGCACCAACCCTTCGGCCAGGGCGCAGCTTCTGCCGGACGCCGTCTGCGGCTCGGAGCCCAAGCCCAGGACTCACGAAGTTTGTCTGCTCAAGCGCTGCCTCAAGCACAAGAAGCTGCAGTGGCTTGTGTCTGCCTGGTCCCAGGTGGGTGCTGCCGGCCCCGGGTGGGGGCCCCGGGCCCTGGGTGGGTGCTGCCGGCCCCGGGTTGTACTGCCGGGCCCGGGTGGGTACTGCCGGCCCCAGGTGGTGCTGCTGGCCCCGGGTGGGTGTCTGCCGGCCCCGGGTGGGTGTCCTGGGCCCTGGGTGGGTGCTGCCGGCCCCGGGTAGTACTGCTGGGCCCCGGTGGGTACTGCCGGCCCCAAGTGGTGCTGCTGGCCCTGGGTGGGTGTCTGCCGGCCCTGGGGGGGTGCTGCCGGCCCCGGGTGGTGCTGCCAGCCCCAGGTAGTA
>NW_027397065.1:89418436-89422550 GCF_003265705.2 Callorhinus ursinus | reverse complement strand
GGGTGGGTACTGCTGGCCCCGGGTGGTGCTGCCAGCCCCGGGTAGTACTGCCAGCCCCAGGCCCTGGGGGGGTGCTGCCGGCCCCAAGTGGTGCTGCTGGCCTCGGGTGGGTGTCTGCCGGCCCTGGGGGGGGTGCTGCCGGCCCCGGGTGGTGCTGCCAGCCCCAGGTAGTACTGCCAGCCCCAGGCCCTGGGTGGGTGCTGCCGGCCCCAGGTGGGTACTGCAGCCCCAGGTGGTGCTGCTGGCCCCGGGTGGGTGTCTGCGGGCCCTGGGTGGGTGCTCCGGGCCCCAGGTGGGTTTCTGCTGTCCTGGGTGGGTTCCTGGGTTGCGGGTGGGCGCTGCCACTCCCGGGTGGGTGCTCCGGGCCCCGGGTGAGTGCTGCTGGTCCCAGGTGGGTGTGTGCTGGCCCTGGGTGTGTGCTCCAGGCCCCAAGTGGGTGCCCCAGGTCCTGGGTAGGTGTCTGCCCTCCCGGGTGGGTTTCTGCTGATCCCGGGTGGGTGTCTGCTGGCCCTGGGTGGGTGCTCCGGGCCCCAAGTGGGTGCCCCGGGTCCCGGGTAGGTGTCTGCCACTCCTGGGTGGGTGCTCCAGGCCCCAGGTGGGTGTCTGCCATCCCAGGTGGGTTCCCGGGCCCCAGGTGGGTGCTGCCGGTCCCGGGTGGCTGCTGCCAGCCCTGAGTGGGTGCTCCTGGGCTTAAATAGGTGCTCCCGGTCCTTTGTACTTGTGCCTGGTACAGACGGAACCAGGTCGCCAGCTCTCGACTGGGGCAGCCTCCCCTTACCTGGTCTCACTGCTTCTGTCTTCTCCCTCCACCCCTTCTTCCTCCGAGTCTGGTTCCCCTGTTCAGGCCACTCTCTGGGCTTCAGTCCCTGCAGAGCCCTCCTCTGCTGGACATGCTCAGGGCTTTCCAATCACGACCCTCAAGCGTGTCACCCAGCAGCATCCACATGGCCATTGCTCACTCAGTGTTGAGGCCAGGACGAGTTGGGGGCACTCATCATCCTGACAAGGGTCCGAGCCCATAGGAAGGAAGCCTGTGCAATCTATGGATGGCGTCCGGGCGGAAGGTCTTCACCCTGAATATTTCACACACACGCACATGCCAGAGCTTCTGCCAGCAAGCCGCGGGGAGGAGCCTCCTGGTGCTGCCTCCTCTGCAGTGCAGGGGACGCTCAAAGCACACCCGTAAGCCTCGCATGAGTGCATGAGGCCGGAACCTGGGCTCCTCCATTTACATAATCTGGGAATCACCCACTGGGCTCAGCGTCACCCACTTGGTGAGCTCGAGGCAGCAATGCCCGAAGCCGGGACCTCTCTTCTGAGACCCTCAGAGCCCGCAGGGTGCCACAGGGTGCATTGCTCTCATATGTGCTCCGGCCGCTGTGCAGGGTTTGTCCAGGGGCAGTGTGAGCCACAGCCCGGGCTCTGAGCACTCCCTGGTGGGGAAGGAATGGATTTGTGCCCCAACCATGCTTGCTCCCCTCACTTGGCTTTCTGAGGGGGGTTTGTGAGCCCTGGGTGCCCCCACCTGCCGGTGATCTGGGGACCAGCATCATGCCACAGTTGGGTGGTGCGGCTGCTTGGGGCCCCAGGGTTTGGTGTCGTCCTCGGGTATTAGATTTCTGCACTCTCTAATATCAGCTGCAACCCAGCATTTTAACATTTCAGTCAAATGATAGCTTCAAAACTACTCCCTTCATGGTTTATGTTTGCCCTGCCCCTACTTGTGCCCCAAAGCGCTGTGCCTTAAGATCCTCCTTTTTAAAAGATAGATATTGTAATTCCTTTTTAAAGTGCCAAGGTCTAATAAATCTCATTGAATTTTTGCACTTCTGTTAATGTTCAAGCAGATATAAGCGGAAGACAATTTAACTCTTGGATGATAGAAAAGACACAGACGCCAGCAAAGAAATATTTTTCAGTCACATCTTGTGTTTTCATTTTTAGTGCTCTGTTACGTGCGAAAGAGGAACACAGAAGAGAATTTTAAGGTGTGCTGAAAAGCACGTTTCTGGGAAATACCGAGAGTTGGCCTCCAAGAAGTGCTTGCACCTGCCGCGGCCTGGTGTGGAGCTGGAACGCGCCTGCGCCCCATTTCCCTGCCCCAGGCACCCTCTGCACACAGCTGCAGGCCCCCCTCGAGCCAGCTGGTTTACCTCGCCCTGGTCTCAGGTAGGGTGACACTCAGTCCCCGCAGAGTGGGGGCAGAGCCTCCTGCTCTGGGAGCTGGCTGGGGCTCAGGTGGGGAACTTTCTGCAAGGGTGTGCTCCCAAACCCACTAAGCCAGGTCCTGACCCCTCTCTCCAGAGTAGGTGTGGGGCCCGTGTTCCTGGGTGTGGGTGCAGCACTCCAAGGCTGGTCTCCAGGGCCCTTGTGCTGGGTTCTACATCGTCAACCCAATCAAGTGTGGGAAAACATGTTTTATCTTCTGTAAAAGCTGGGCAGACGCCCCCCAGAGATGCGTGTGAATGAGGAAGAGGTACAGGATCTGGAATAAGTCGCTGACTGTACGTTCTACTCCGGTAACCCTGAGGCCTTGCCCACGTGGGAAGGGGGAGGAGAACCCCAGATTGTCCAGGCCTGCCTGGGCTCTTCCGTGCCCCCACCCTCCTTCCGTCCACACTGCCTTCCACTCTAAGGAAGAATTCTGTTAGTGTTGTTAACCACCTCTTACCTCGCCCCGTTTCCCGCTTTGGATTCCTGGCAGTCCTCATCCTGGGGCCTGGCTCCCCTCCCTGCCCCTGCCCATGGTTTTGCTCCTCTGGCCGTGCTCCCTGATTCCTGCCCGTCCCAGGTCCCTTCACTGTTCTTGCTCCCACTGCGTTTTCTGCTCTTTCTCGGGGTGCCCCCAGGCCGGAGGGTTGTGTGGGGCTCAGGCATCCTGAGCCCTTCCTGCTGGCCAGACCCTGAGGAGTCTGGTCTCTGCTGGTCTGCCTGGGGGAGACGGGTGCTCACCTCAGCGCGGCCCCGTGAGGAGGAGCAGAGAGCATTTTCTGACCCTCTAGTCTGTTGGCCTGGCCAGAGGAGCAGAACCACGGGCAGGAGTTCTGTCTCATTTGCACATGGCAGCCTGTCTCCGACTCTCCTCTTTGCGAAAGATGAAGGTAGAGGAGACAGAGGGAAGCAGTGCGATGGGTGTGCGGTGGTGGCCAGCCTTTCTGGGTGCCCGCCCCGGCTTCCGGTTCTGTGGATCTTCAAACCCGATAGAGCGCTTGCATTTAGAAATACATGAGCCCGTCTCCCAAAAGTATGTACATGAGAAATTGTTCAGCTTAAATAATTGGAGTAGGGGGCATGTGAACTATATCCTTCTCAAGAATTTTCTGATTTAAGTAGACAAAACGTCTCAATAACTACAACATTTTCCCAAGTGGGAAACCCTTTTTGTTTTCTTGTGAGCTCATAGTCTTTGCCATGAGATGAAGCAAGGGGTGAGCGAAGAGGTGGGGTCAAGTTTTCTCTGGGGCGGAGGTCGTACTTTCTCTGTTCCTCGGGAAGTATGGGTCAGAGGCACACAGAGGTGGTTCCCGAGACATTTGTCCCTCTGTCACCAGGGACACTGAGACTCCCGAAGCTGAGGCAGCTCCCCAGACTCCGGCTGAGCCAGCGTTCAGCCCACTGTGCTTCGCTTGGAGACCTTGGGAAAATTTAGAAAAACAGAGGTTTATCATCATTTCGTTTAACCCAAAACCAAAAATACATCTTGCACAGCTTTCCCCGGTCTGAAATAGTCAATGTGTTTGTCTAAGAAATCATTTTTATCATAAGCTGCCTGAAGTTCTTATCCAGCGTGACTCATCTATTACGTTCTGAGACTATACCTTTTTGGGAGTAATAACTCAAAGGGTTATGTTTGCTGTAAGCGCTGGTACTCAAGAATCCGGGTCCCTGAACTGTGGGAAATTGTGGGGCCATAATGGATGGCCTGTTCCTGGCTGAACTCTGCCCCCAGACAGGTTTATTCTTGTCACAGTCAAAAGATCATGGTTTCTATTATGTGATCTTTAGGGTTTCTATTGATTTAAATGGCTTTGCTCATCACATTTCATTGCGGGTTGCCTGGTAGGTCTGACTTAAATCATTTTGGTCATTTGGGCTTAGCGTCAGGTGGTTCACA
>NW_027397065.1:89345161-89418426 GCF_003265705.2 Callorhinus ursinus | reverse complement strand
GCTTCCTCACCCTTCTGTCCAGTTGCTTGTCCACCTCTAAGAATTTGCTGCTGATCTGCTATCTTCATCTTGTAGTTATGGGTGGACAAAAGGAGACAAGAACCTTCTTGCTGACATTGCTGCATAAGGCCATAGCACATGCCACCCGAGTCGAGGGAGTTTCTATTTGTAAACCATTAAATTTGTACAAAAACTCCCAGCTACGTTTATGTTTATTTAGAGCAGAGGTTGTAATGATGACGCCCTTGAGGGCTGTAGTCTCTCATCCTGACCTGAGACCTTGGTCTCTGGGACAGTGGGGAGCGCTCCGGTGGGGAGCACCTGCAGACTTGGAGAGAGAGCACCCCACCCCCCCAGGCCCCAGGAAGGAGACAAAAAGGGAGAAGCATTCATGGGCCTCCCTGGAGGGGAGAGATGTCGTCACAGTGGGACAAGGAAGATATGAGACCTCTGACTCTCAGGAATAAAAGTGGATTTGTTTACTAGCTGTTCCTGAGTTCGGGAGCTGAGCCCGCCCTGCAAGAAGCCCTTGGCACTCCTGAGTCCCGTGAATGGGGGAGGGGGGGAGTTTGCCTTTGAATAAAGCCAGCCAGACCATCAGCCAGGAGCTACAGAGCGGCAGGCATCCCCAGCCTTTTGCCGTCGGGGCCATGACACACAGTCATCCCTGTAATTTAAAACAAACCCGGAGGCAGACATTATTTTAAAAAATGTAACTCTTTGGATTTCTGATAATGACTAAGAGTGATGATCAGTTTTCCCCAGTTATCTATTCAGAGCAAATTTAGCGCCTCTGGTGCAGGATGTCCAACAAAACACAGGAATCATTCCTGAAACAGAAGAAATCCAAAAGGGAGAGGGTTTTCAGGATTTCAGTGTTCTGGAAAATGTGCGCTTGGTAGATCACTGCTCAGGCCCCTGGGGAGTCTGAGACTGACACCCACAGGGGTCGACTCCGAGGGTGTCAGCATGGAGGGCTCCCAGGAGGTGCCGTCACATTCGACAAGGTTGTTGAATCCTGGGATGGCGAGAAGACCCAATTTGCTGACCTCGGCGTGGGGGGACCCTCCCCCTGGACCACAGCTGATCCCCCTAGTTGGGTAGTCTTGGAAAGGGCCCTGCCTCAGCTGTGCATGGCCTCAGGCCTTGGATGAGGGGGGCAGGCTTGTGGAGTTGAAGGAGAGCGGCAAAGGAGGGGCCCAAGGACCTGGAAGAGGCTGGTGTTCGTGGAGGGAGCAGCCCTTGGATGCTCTTCAGAGGGTGATGTTCCTGCTTCACCTTCTGCACCCCTGCACGGGGGGCTGGAACTGCCTCACTGCCCCCTCAGCAGAAAGACCCAGAATTGCCCACCGGCAGGCTGTCCTTTGCCCCTGGCGAGTGTGGGCCTCAGCAGGAGACACAGACAGTGAAGAACACGTTTGCAAATGTTGCCGAGCTCCAGCGGTGGCCCTACCAGGGCTGAAGGCGAGAAGTGGCCCCCCTAGAGGAGGAGTAAACCCGGTCCTCTCTTGTCTGCCGCAGGGACCCCAGGCAGAAGTAAGCAGGTGGCAGTCCACGAGGCTGCCAGGTGACAGTGACCAGCCAGGCCGCACAGGGGAAGTCTTGGCCCCTTTATGAGATGGCCGGCTCACCTGATTGCACACTGGCTCTGTGCACACTCTAGTCAGACTTAGATGTATCCGGACTTGGCTCTGAAAACTAAAAGACGAGAGGAAAAGGTATTTCCCGACGCATTTCTGGTCAGCTAGAGTGGTTCTGCAAGCATGGCCCGGCTTCCAGCTCAAGTGCTGTGCGTAGAAATGCAGGATCTCAGGTTCCACCCGGGCTGCCGAAGCTCCAGGTTTGGGGTGGGTCCGGCGGGTGGCTGGCCTGCACATCGGCTTCGAGGGCCGCTGACCTGGGCTGGAGCTAGCAGCCTCGGGGCCTGGACGGATGGCCCTGGCACTCATCCCCGCATGTAGGTCGAGGCACAAGGGCAGGTCCCCATCTCTGCAGCACACTGCCCCCCTGCGTCCTGCCATGCGCAGGAAGAATTACCTAACATGCTCACGTTAAACCCCATCAAGTTGAAGAAGACGCCTCAGCTTTGACTTCCAGATCCAATCCTGGAGTCTCTCTTCACAAAGCGTGAAGGATAGCGGTTTGAGTAGGGACAGGAAATCCCGGAGACGGGCGACTCCCTTACGTCCAGGACTCGGCATCCAGTGCCTAGATTGGTGCCTGGTGCATGGGAGGGAGTGATTCTGGTTGTGAATAAATGAGTCTGTGACAAAAAGAATCAAATCACTTCCTCACGATTTTAAGTGGTGCAAAATGATGGCTAGATCTCTTGTGTTCAATTGAGACACGTCCTTAGCAAGACTGGACTTCGGCCCCGGCTGCGGCCAATGCCAGAAGCTCCACCGATGGCAGAGAGGTCGTGGACGCATACAGATGCAGATGTGACGCGGCGAAGCCGTGAGCCCCAGGCCAGTGCAGACGGTGTTCCTCAAGCTCTTGGCGGGGCCACGGCTGGGAGGGGCTCAGAGGGCCAAGTGCAAAGCCCGAACGTGCTGCAGTGGCCCGCTCAGAGAGAGGCAGTGGGTAGTGGGCAACATGGGGCTCCATCGTGGATGAGGCTGCTGATTCCGACGCCAGACGCGGATCTGCCCGCACCGTTCTATTTTTTTCTGATTGCTACAGTCATATATTGAACCTGAGTTATTGACGACTTTCGCTGAAGTTGGTCTTGAAGAGAAAGGGGTGGGCCTCACGGAAACGCTCCAGACCCACGTGCATATCAGCGGGAGCCCTGCGTCTTCACGTCCGGGGGCCCTGCTCAAAGCAGGTCCTGGGAAAGAAGCAGGAGGGCAGCGGGCTTCTCCCTTGCAGGCTGACCTCAGCTGTGCAAAGCCAGCCCCGGGGTGGGCTAACTGCACTTGCTCGAATGGGGGTCTGGCGTGCTGTCTTGTACATTTTGGCAGCCAGCCTGTGCCGTGGATGTGCCGGTTCCGCACAGATCTATCCTTGCATTTTACAGGATTTAGCGTCCCCAGCATGCACCAGACTTCTGCAATGTTATCTGACCCCCTCTTCCTGCAGGTGCTCCTTAATTGCCTACATTCTCGACATTTTTGAAGGAGGAGCCTTTTTGGAGCACAATTTACATAAATCAGTGAAGACTTCAAGTAGCTCTCCGGACAGATTCACTGCTCGCTGGTTTGGGTTCCTCCGTCTCTCTGGTCACCCGTCCCCCGATGTCTTGCTCGGATGGACCCGTGCACATAGTCTGTAGGCTGTGAGCCTGGCAGCTGGGGGAGGATGACCTAGCCGTGCAGCCCCTTCGTGCCCTGGCTCCAGTGTGCTAGATTGCCTTAGAGTGCCAGGGCCTATGTGTTTCAGAGCCATGCCCATGGGAGGATGCCAGCGAACCCAGGCTGCTGGTGTTGCCACCTCCAGGCAGGCATCCAGAGTCTGGGAACTTGGGATCTAGAAGGGACTTCGTTTCATCGTGCCTCTGTGGGAGTTGGTTTGTCAAGATTTTCCCCGGCAAGAGTCCCGGAAAAGGTGCCTGGGTGATGGCCTTCCATGAAGGGCATTGTTTCCGGTGCCAGCCCCAGAGCCCGGGTAGACCCGGGGAACGATCCTGGTACCCCCAGATATGCTCGTTTCCCTGTGTTCAGCAGACATGGACCACTCAAAAGCATGTTAGACCTCCAGTACTTGCCCCCTCTGTCCACACCTGGGATTAATCCTGATTCTGGTCCGCTTCCCCACAATCACTGAGGAGTCTGGGTGGAGGGGAGGAGAGGGTGCCCCGGGCCCCGGGGGCCCCGGATGACCACTGTGCATGTGTTTTTCCCAGTGCACGGCCAGCTGTGGGGGCGGCGTGCAGACCAGGGCTGTGCAGTGCCTGGCGGGGGGCCGGCCGGCCTTGGGCTGCTTCGTGCACCAGAAACCCACCGCCTCCCTGGCCTGCAACACCCACTTCTGCCCCATCGCAGAGAAGAAAGGTGAGTGTCTGGAGCCCCTCAGCTTGGCCTTGGCATCCCAGGGTGGGGCTGTCACATGTCTGGAGCAATACCTTAGTGGGCCCGAGGAAGTGGGGTGCCCGCGGTTAGGGAGCCCTGGCGTTGGAGTCTCTGTCTCTTTCAGAGAACGTGCAACTGAAGTTCGGTGCCAGGAGGTTGGACCGTCGTTCCCGGCGTCACTAAGTGGGCAGGTGCTGCACAGAAGGCAGGACAGAACGTCCTAAGGGACGTTCCAAGGAGGGTCTTGTGGAAACAGCCCCTCGCACAAGGCTGCATCTTCCCTGAAGGGCTGCCCTCCGCAGCCTTGGAGCCATACGCCCCGCCGCCCGGGACCCCAGCTAACACGGCGTCTGTGCTTTTCAGATGGCGTCTGCAGAGACCACTTCCCCTGGTGCTCTCTGGTGCCCCAGCACGGGATGTGCAGTCACCAGTTCTATGGGGATCGCTGCTGCCAGACGTGCTCCACCTCCAACCTGTGAGGCCGGGTGGCCCTGCCCCGGGTGAGAGTAGGGGTGCTGTGCCTTAAGCCCAAATCAGCTGTGCAGTGTACATCGGAACGGGGCCAGGAAGATGCAGGAGGATGCAGGCTGGGAGAAGCAGAGCTGTGTCTGGCTCTCTGATGGGAGTGTGTGAGTGTGTGCGCGTGTCTGTGTGTGTGAGTGTGTGCAAGTCGTGGGTCTGAAGGCATGCCTGGGCACGCATGTGCACACATGTTCAGGTGAAGCATGGAGGCAGGCGGGAGGGCCCACTCTGCAGACCCCGAGTCATGCTCATCACTTGTACTTCAGCTGAATCAAGTCAAAAGACAGAAGGAGCCGAACTTGCTAAACGCTAAATATGTGGTGCTTTGGAGAAGAAGGAAAGGCCATGACATTAGGAACATGTACAAAAGATCTCCGGCTACGTACGCCGGCCTCCCTCCCACCTCGAGGCCCTGCCGCAGGTCTGGACTAACCAGCCTCCCTCTGGAGAAGGAGCTGGGTGGGACAGCTCCTGCAGGTTTCTCCACGGCCCCCTCTTCCCACCCCAGGAGCCCCGTTTCTCTCTGCTGGGACAAGAGCCGGGGGGCCCCTTGAAGGGACGCCTGCCCTGCGCGATGGGGGGGACACTGGACTCCGGACTCTGTGTCCCGATTGGAGACTTTGCCTCTGGAAACGGGAAACACAAAGTCCTGCTATGGTGCTTCGGTCCCTTTCAGACTCACGTGCAGGGGGAGAGAACTTTTATAGCCTACGTGTTATCCTTCTCTGTTACGGACAAACGAGCGTTTCTCCTCCAACCTGTTCCTTAATGCTTCTCTCTGAAATGACAGAATCACAGGTTATAGCAGAATCAGAGAGCGACCAGCTACGCTGTGCCCCTGCTGTCCTGATGAGTCGCTGGCTGTCCTGCGTGGGCGGATGTCCGCGGACGTGGGGACCCTCAGAACCCCATGCTTCCTTTGTGTGTGTTGTGCTGTTTTTGAACTTTTTTTCCATGAATTTTGGTTGTTTTGCAAGACCCATTCAGAAAGAAGGCCAGCATTTCCGCATGAAGCTGCACACAGGCCCCTGACACCCCGCGCAGTGTTGGTACTGCTCTGCATTGTCCTTCCTACCATGTGGCTCCATTCCGAATGGGCACCTGGATATTTATATTTGCTGAAGTTTTATAATAAATTTTATATTGTACCACTTGCTTCTGACCTGCTCTGATTCCTCACGAGTTTTGCGCCTGAGATCCGGGGGCTGGCATGGAGGCGGGGAACTGGTCCAGGGACAGAGTTGGGGCTGGAACAGGTCAGAGGATGAAGTGCCCCTACAGGAGGAGGCTACAGGGAAGACAGCAGTTGACCGGGATGGAGGTGGCCAGTGTTGGGGTGGGCAGGACTCTCTGGCCACGCAGCCTGGGGACCGAGGTTTTTGCAGCTTCCATTGGAACCTGAGCAGGGACAGCTTCCCTGGGCAGTGCCACAACTAACTCAAGGGCCACCCCTGACCCTGTGATTCCTGCTTTATGAGACAGGGTTCTCTACAGAAACAGAAAGAACAGGTGTCCTATGGAGACAGAAGGGAGCTTTATTTTAGAGATCTGGCTCACATGATTATGGGGGCTGGCTAATCCAAATTCTGCAGGGCAGAAAGCAGGCAAGTGGGCAGGGTTTCTGCATTGCAGCCTTGAGGCCAAAAGCCTTCTTCTCAGGAACACCCCAGTCTTTGCTCTTAAGGCCTTCAACTGATTGGGTGAGGCCCACCCACATTATGGCGGATCATCAGCTTTATTCAAAGTCTACTAATTTAACCAGTAAATGTCAATCACATATAAAATACATCTTCATAGCAACATCGAGTCTAGTGTTTGGCCAAGCAGGTGGGAACCGTAGCTGAGCATGTCACTGGGTGGCATCATCCATCACACCACTCCCCTTGGCCTGGATTAAAACAGCCCGCATGGGGCACCATGGAACATCCCACTCACCCTCCAGACCTGCCGGGCCTTCAGACGCCCCCGGCTGCTGATGTGGCTCAGCAAACCTACCGCGCCTCCGCTAACACATGTCCCCACCAGCGGGAGACAGAATCCTAACCCCGACTCACAGGCTGGGAGGTGAGAGTGGAAATGGACGCAGTGCTTGCTAGTGTCACAGCCAGAGCAGACTGAGCCGGGACTCGGCAGGACTTGGGCAGCTCGTTCCAACACATGAGGGTCTTGTGGACCCACCAAGGCAAGGGGGCCCCTCCCAAACCTCCGTCCTCCTAACAGATTTCCAACAATCCTTCGGGACTGTTTTCAGAAACCCTTCACTGGACATCCGTGTCTGGTCGTGGGAAGGGGGCAAAAATGGGCAGACGTTCTACCCTCGAGGACTTCACGTTCCATCAGGAAACAGCCAAGCGACGTATCACGGGGACAGAGGCGGGCAGTAGAGGGGGCGCTTGGCTCCCACCAGCGAGGGAGGAGGTAAGAAGGGAAGGGTAGCCTTCCATCTGGGCACCTACACCCCCAGCACTTGGTCAGCCCTGCATGGGTCCTGCTCCAGGTCTGCCCCCCAGCCTGGCCTGCCACGTACCCTTAAGGGGCGGGTGCCCTGCCCTGGGTGTCTGTGTCACTCCCTGACCAGAACCTTCATTTCCATGCTGCCAACATGTGAACTTCAAAGCAGTGCAGGCGGCACGTCCCTTGATGTTTATGTAACGCCGCTGCAGGCCAAGCACAGAGACGCGTGCCGGGTGTGTGAAACCCCACGCAGCCCTCCGCCGTGGCCACGAGTCCTGGCTTCCCCGTCATGTGTCATGTGCAGCCCGGCCCCTGGAAGCGCCCCGTCCATCCGTGCAGGCCGTGGGGCTCCTCTCATCAGCATCACTGTCTCCAGGCCCCTGCGGGCTGGGTGGACGCCCCTGCTTCTGCAGTGGGTGGCCCGGGAGCCTGGGAGCTCCGCAAAGGCAGGAGACATGGGCAGTGACTGGGATCATCTACTCTGTGTCTGGAACCCTGCCCTACCCCCTCCCACCCCCCAGTGCCCTGGGAAAATCTAGCCCATCACTCTTGAGGAAAGAGAGATGGGAGGTGGAATTTTCCTCAACAACCTGAGTTAGTTTCTCCCGAAAAGGTGTGTTCCCAATAGATTCTCAGTACTTGGAACTGGAAGAAAGTTCTAGGTGCGAAACTTCCAGGTCCTGTGGGGGTGAAGTCAGAATCCGTGCAGAGGGAAGATCCCCCCGCCAACCCCTCGTAGGAAATGTCTGAATTTGAGGCATCAGTGGCTCCCCAGCCCCCCCCCACCCACTGTCTCCCTTTCTGGGGCCTGCCCCGTGGGCTGAGTGAGGAGGAGCCGACCCTGGGAAGCGCAGCTCATGGGGCTTCTCTCTGGGCCCTGGACCCCAGGGGTCTCGTTGACCCCACTACTGAGGAATCCCCGTGTGATCCACGCTGCCCTGGCCCCAGGGGTGACCGCAGAAAGTGGGAAAGGATTGGGCTGACAGGATCCCGGGTACGTGGTAACGATCCGGGGAGGAAGGCTGTGCGGTTCCCATGACGCCATGAAGTCTGCTTTGGGGAGACCGGGCCTCCCCTGTCCCAGTGGCTGTGGTGGGCCTTTCTCCTTGCTTGTTTCCAGCTCCCTACAGAGGCCATGACCGAGCCACAGAGAGCCTTTTCTTTACCTGGCTCGCCTCTTGGGAGTCCCCCAGATGCAAAACCACACCGAGGGGTGACGTCACCAAGCCCCGGGAGCCACGCGGCTTGGACCAAACTCAGCCCCCAGGAGTTCCAGGCTGAGTACAGCTGCGGGGAGGAGGCGCCCCCGCCAGATAAGCCAGGCACACAGTTGTCACCCAGTCTGTCTCCGTCTGTCCGTCCAGTACCACCTGGCTCTCCCAGCACACCTGGAGATAAAAACCCTCCAGCTCCCAGCTTGGCAGCCCCAGCAACGAAGTTCGGCAGAGAGACTCTAGGAGGTACGGGGAACCTCCCCAGCATCCCAGAACTGTGTCTGTACCTTCCTGGGTCGTTCCCTGCCCCCTCCCCAAATATTCTGCTTGTCACTCATCTCCGCAATGTGGCGGCCGAGATGACAGTGTCTGTGTGGTCACAAGGCCGTGCCTCCCAGGACTAGGAGGGAGGCTTCCTCGAGTCGGCTCTTCTCCAGCAAAGGAGGCCAGCCTGCCTCCCGCCGGGCCCCCACCCTCACCATCTCAGGCCTGTCCCCCGCCCTGCTGGTGTTCTGTGCTTATTCCTAGTTTCCTGCCTACGACATTCATAAATGCCAGACGTTGGGCTTGACCCTCCAAACGCAGAACTTCTTGTCCCTTCCCTCACGTGCAAGAGTGGTGTGTCATAGTCACTGTATTCACTGTGCTGTGGGCTAGGTCTCCAGGACTTGGGTATCTACTAGTTTCAAGTGTGTACCCTTACACAACACCTTCCTCTTGCCCCCAGCCCTCAGGCCCTAGTAACCACCATTCTACTCACAAAACAGATCTACCATATGACCCAGCAATTCCCCCTATGGGTGTTTACCTAAAGGAAAATGGAAACAGGATCTCAAAAAGATGCCCACACCCCCATGTTCATTGCAGCATTATTCACAAGAGCTAGGATGTGCAAACAACCCAAGGGTCCATGCATGGATGAATGGATAAAGATGAGGTACATATACATACAATGAAACACTGTTCAGTTATGAGAAAGAAAGAAATCCTGGTATTTGCAACAACATAGATGGACACGGAGACCATTATGCTAAGTGAGATGACAAATGCTATATGATCTCCCTGATCTGTGGAATCTAAAAAAGCATAGGCTCCCTTTTTAAGGCTGGTGACAACCAGGAATGGTTTCCGACCCTAAGTCCCGGAGGGAGTGCCAGCCCAGCCTCTGAGCCCCTCTGGGCCATCAGACAGACGCTGTGGTTCATCCTCACTTTTCAGATGGCAAACTTTAAATCTCGGGAGGGAAATCGGCGGCTATCAGGTAGACAGAAGAGAAAGCCCCTCATTCTGCAATGTTAGCAAAATCCTTTACAAGAAAATGTTTTAGCAAGAGACTGGAATGGAAGGCCAAATAGAAAGCAGCTCTGAAATAGAATATCGTTAATTTCAGCATCAAAATGTATCTTTTATGTATATTTTTTATTCATTCAAGGACATGCTGTCCTTAGGGCAGAGGGAAACCAGTCAGAAGCCACCAGGAACGGCCGCAGCCTCTTAACTGCTTCTTCCCAGAAGGGGCATGGCGCCCCCTGTGCTCACGCCCCACTGTCCACAGGGAGCGAGGCTCATGGTGAAGTCCCTATGACTCGAGCAGGGATGCCCTGAATGGCCCAGGACAGCTGTGGGGTGATCCCCACGCCCGGAGGGAAGGAAGTGAATAATTCGGAACAGCAACACCATCTCGCACCGGCTGTGTGCCAGGCACAGTAGATAAGACCCCTTCCCTCAAGGCTCCCCCAGCATGGCCTGGGGCAAGTCATTTCACCTATCTGGCTGTGGGCTTCATTATCCATAAAAAAGGATTTAGAGGGGTGCCTGGGTGGCTCAGTCTTTAAACATCTGCCTTTGGCTCAGGTCATGATCCCCGGGTCCTGGGATCCAGCCCTGTGTCTGGCTCCCTGCTCCGCAGGAGGCCTGCTTCTCCCTCTCCCGCTCCCCCTGCTTGTGTTCCCTCTCTCATTGTGTCTCTCTCTGTCAAATAAATAAAATCTTAAAAAAAAAAAAGAGGACTTAGATTTTTCAGGGTTCTCAGAAATTCTCAGATGCTGGCCTTTCTACTTCACTTATGATTAAACCAATCCCTTACTGGAGGTCATGAATCAGCCCCGAGAACAGGATCTTAGCCCATGTCATTGGACTGGAAGCGAAAGAGATCCTCCTGCCCTGCATTCGAAGACAGAAAAGAGGGCCCTGGGGAGTTTGTAAGGATCATTTGGGCAATGCCTATCGAAATCCTTACACATACACTCAGACACTCACAGACTCTAAGTGGTGGGGAGAGCAGAACTCACCTATAATTCTCCCAGAGTCCAGGCAATGAGTCCGGACCTGGGTGTCCAGGGCCACCAGCCCACCTGCAAGGGGGGAGACCAAAAGCGGGGCTGAGTATCCTCCTGTCAAGGGTCTTCGACAGGAGCCGTACCCAGGCCCATGTGCCTGCCAGACTCACCCTACAGCCACCTGGCTCCCTCCCATGGTCCCTGGCCTGGGCAGAAGCTCCCGGGGCTCCCGCCTGTGTCAGCATCCAGCCTGTGACTCACAGTGATGGAGATTATTCCTTCTGACCTCAGGGGTTTGGATGGTTGGCCCAGACAGCTGACTCCCCAGCTGAGGTCTAAAAACCCCAGAGGGTTTCCGGTGAGTTAGCAAATTCAGGGCTTTCATCTGAAGTCTGGACAGAGACTCAACAACACCTGGTTGTCCTGTGGCTAAGAGGCGAGTGGGTGCGGAGCCCTGGCAGGAGGTCAGGACCCAGCAAGCCCCCGGGAGGTGGGGGGAGCCGGCCTGGAGCGGGAGGGGCCGGGGAGCATGTTTCTGCTTGCCTTGCCTGCCCATCTCGTAGACACCATGTGTTCGTGGCCTGAGCAGAGCATGCCAGTCTCCCCAGGAAAATCAGGAGCAAACCCATCCAGATCAATGTGCACTCCACGTTTGTCTCCATGATTTTCCTGACGAGCCTCATCCTCTGGCTCATTCCGCCACAGAACTGTGCACCACCAAGTGCCCTCGGCCCCCACGTCTCCATCAAGTGGGAAACCAGGCCTTCCCACCGGGGCTTTGGAGGTGACAGAGCTGCCTGACCTGGAGGATGCCTCCTATAAATGCAGATGGGTCAGGTAGGTGTATTTGTCTTCTGTAGCTGGGACACACCTAAATATCCCATCATTCCACTTGGGCTCATGCCTGAGGGGAAATGGACCAAGTATTTGTTCAGCTTCAACTCTCACTTTTGAGTGAGCTCAATAGCTCTGGACTGTGCTGTGCTTTGTCATTCTTCTGTGCCCTTGAAGACTACTCCCAGACCTTGGACACCCGAAAGTCCCCTCCTCCAGCACACTGCACGCTGGGGACTGAATTGTGTCCCCCTAGATTCATAGTTTAAAGCCCTAAACCCCATGTGGAAATGGGGCCCCTGAGGAGGGAATTAAGGTTAAATGAGGTCATAGTTGAAACCTTCATCCCACAGGATGGATGGTGTCCTCAACAGGAGAGGAAGAAAAGCACAGGGCCCTGGTGGGCTCCTCCTGCCCCTGGGGCAGCGCCCTGCGCGGCGGCCCCAGCAGGAGCTGAGGCCAGGGCCACCTCACTGCCTGCCCCTCTGTCTTGGGCTCTTCGGGCTACACAGAGGCAGCAGCTGGGAGAGAGTGGAGCGGGTATGAGGTCCCTGCTGCTGGGGAACCCTGAGCACTGAGGGCTGGGCTACTAGCTGCGGAGAGAATGATGCATCCTGTCGCCAGCAGTAACAGGCTTTCCCGGGGCCTGGCAAGCCTCCATGAAGATGCCAAATTAGGAAGAAGGAAAGGAAGGAAGGAGGGAGGGAGGGAGGGAGGGAGAGAGGGAAGGAAGGAAGGAAGGAAAAAACGAAGGAAGGAAGGAAAGAAGGAAGGAAGGAAAGGAAGGAAGGAAGGAAGGAAAGGAAGGAAGGAAGGAAAGAAGGAAGGAAGGAAGGAAGGAGACACTAGATCTCTCTCTCTCTGTCTCACACACACACACACACACACACACGCACTCACCTGTGCCTATCCAGGTGAGGAGAAGGGAGGACATTGTAAGATTTGCAAGAAACCGAACACGTTTTTTCCACTTTCTTTCACTAATCTCAAAAACAGATACTAGAGGATTGTCTTGTTCTTTCTTGCTCTGTTTAGAATGACTGCCACATAGTCATCTCTGCCTCGAATCAACTCTTGGCAAATTTAAATGAAGGAAGGAGGGGTGGTAGGAATGAAAAAAAAGAAAAAAAGAAAAATTGTGTGCTCTCATTCTCTAAAGAGAGAAAGTCTGTTGCCAAGTAGGTATTGAGATTCTGGGCATAACCGTTCGTTACTGGAAGGTCCATCCGGACAGACCAACCTACACGAAGAACATGAAAGCAAACACACACAGTTGTTTTAGTTTTGCTCTTTTTTTAAATATGTTATTTATTTATTTATTTATTTATTATTTAACAGAGCGAGAGAGTGTGCGTGAGTGGGCAAGGGGGCTCACCGAGAGAGGGGGACAAGCAGACTCCGTGCTGAGCATGGAGGCCAACATGGGGCTTGATCTCACGACCCTGGGATCATGACTTGAGCTGAAATCAAGAGTCAAGCGTTCAACCGACTGAGCCCCCGGGCACTTCTTGGGTTTGTTATTATCTTAACTTAGGGTGCAACACGTTAAGATTGCCTGTGGCAATTTGGACAAAAAAAGAAGATGGTAAGTAAACAGGAAGGATCATGTCAGCATCATGCCTTCTCTGGTGCAGCTCATGTCAGGAGAGAATTCGCGAGGCACTGTTGTTACTGTCCGCATTGATCGCTCTCTTCAGAATGGACACCGAGGTCAACAGCCACACTGGCCCACGGCATGGGGACAGTACATCCTGGGTTTTCTGATGAGTCCCAATCTCAGACATGGTTTTACTTGTCAACATTTTATCTCTGCTCACAGCTCTCTCAGCTCAGGGAGGAAATGTTTCTGGGAAGGCTGTAGGATTGAGAATCAGATAGTGGGAACCAGGGTGAGAGGACCGTATATGGAAAATGTCACCATTTGTGTTTGGTCGGTCATGGGTTGAAAGGGCCTCGTGTATGAGCTCCATCCTAGGGGATACAAAACGCACGTATCAGTGACCTGGTTGCTTTCAAGGTCGTTGAAGAGAATGAGGTCTTCTTAGGCTCTGGGTTAGAGACATGATTTCTCTAGAATGTCCCCTTATTAATTTTTTAACCTGTTTTCCAAGTTTTCACCATGGTGATTTTAGAACCTGAACCCACCTTAAAATATTTTTTGCCTGTTTTAGATCCAACTGAGTCAAAGATGTAGAAAAACCACAACCCCATTCTGGTTCCATGTGGCTCCTTCTGAAAGATCCTCGGCCACCTCATTTTCTCAGGAGCAGGGTCCTCTCTGCTCGGCCTTCCCCCGTAGGCCCTTCCGTGGACAGCCTGGCCCCATCCGTAGGCTCCCTGTTTGTCCGCACCCTTAGAATCGTTCTCATTCCAGGAGCCTCTTTTCAACTGACCCCTGCCTGAGTCTTTTCGGGCTACCCTGCCAGAGGACCACAGATCGGGAAGTCTGCGGCCGAAGTGCAGGCAGATTCGGTGTCCGCTGAGAGCTCGCCTGCTGGCCCGCAGACAGCCTCCTCCTCACTGGGCCCTCGCAGGGTGGAGAGAGGGCTCTGGTTTCAGGGCACCGGTCCCACCTCGGGGCCTCAACCTCAGGGTCTCATTTTCCCCTAATCAGCTCCCAAAGGCCCCACCTCCACTGCCATTGCATCAAGGATTAGATCCTTACTGGGAGAATTTGGGGGGCACAGCATTCAGTACACAGCAGCTCCTGGGACCAGCAGACCAGCAATCCCCCTGCCCAGACGTGAGCACAGGGCCTCTGCCCTGCCCCTCCCAGCCCCCCCGCTGGATCCACACCTTGGCCACCCCTTCTTCCGCTCTAGCCACTCCGTGACGCATCCAGGGGCCCCCTGAACACGCTCTCTCCTTCCCATTCTCACAAGAATATCCAAGATCCTCTCAGGCCGACCTCAGAATCATACCCATTTAACAGAGGAAGTGGTTTTAATGAGGACAGAGCCCCTTGAGTCCGTAGAGGTGTTTTTGGCCAAAACAAAAGGGCAAAAAGTATCTTCCTGCCTTCCACAACTATCACAAATGGGCAAAAACAGGACAGAATGGAAGAACAAAGGTGTTTTCCAAATAGATCCAGACTTTCTGGCAAGTTGATTTGGTGGGGGAAGGGGTTACTGTTCAGAGCGGCAATGGGTATATGTGAATCATACTTCTTTATCAGTGAAATAGCAAATATAAGAGTGGCTAACACATACTGAGTATCTAATGAAGATTGTGTGAAAGTAAGTGAATTGCCCAAGTTACAGATCTGCGCACACGCAACCATGGAAGGAGAAGAGAGCGGGGAAGGCGTGGGCCTGGCAAGTCAGGTCCTCCTGTAAAGTAGACACATGACAAGGCTGAAATGCTTTGTAGCTGGGAAGCCCAAATAGCGTGGGGCCCAGCTCTGAGAGAGGGGTCACGGCTCAGCGGTGATGACTTACCACTCTGCAAAGTCATCTTTTTCTACACATCTCAGATCTCCCTAAGTCACCTGGCAGTTGCTGTCTTCTGACAAAGGAAAACACAACTAACCTCTGGAGGTAGCTTCTGTTTCTCCTCCTCAACCGGAATGTCTTACCGACTAGGGCTCAGAGTACAGCAGGCATGGCCAAGAGACACCGGACAAGCACCCTTCTTAACGTGGAACTCGAAGTAAAGAAAACCTGCTTCCTTGGCATTTGGTCTCAGCTGCTGTGTGCTACAAACCCTCATCCCAGAGGACATACTTTGGTTCGGATCCCAGGAGACCTTCTTCATGGGTGTTCCCAGATCACAGAGCTCAGGGGTATGTGTGCACACAATCCCCCCAGGATCAGCAATTTGTCCTCAGGGCCGGGACCACAAAGCTTGTGGCTTCTAGGCTCACAAAGCCCAAGAAACTTTTCACCCCAGAAATGGCCTCGTTCCTCGTTCTCTCAGCTTTCATCTTCTAGCCGGTTCTACCCATCCTAAGACATTTGAGACAGTCAAGCTTTCAAATATCCGGTAACATTATGAGGTGAGACAAGGTTGTCCCCAGAATCACAAAGGCTAAAAATACCAGACGTTTAGTAAGCGTGTAGATCTTTTCCTTAAATCCAGGTCATCAGTAACCGTCTGGGCTCCCGTGGTGTGCACCGCATGGGCGGTCTTTTGGAGAACTTAGTTTAAGTGTGTGATCCATCCCGAGCCGCTTTCCAGTTATTGTGGAAATCAAGTTCTCGGTGTGAGGCAGTGAGCATCTCAAATAAGAGCGTATATGAATAAAACTGTGGTGGGTCTTGGGTTTGGGTGAGGGCAGGAAGAGGGGCCACTTGGCACATTGGATGGAACAGGCAAGGTTCTGGAACGAAAGGACAAAGGTTTTCCAGGCTGATGCCACAAGAGGAGCAAAAGGAGCTAAATGTCAGGAGCGCATGGAACCATGTGAATCATGCGCTTGGGCTCTGTGCACCGCTGAACGCGAGGGAGAGATGCCGGGCAAAGGGCACCTCTCTCGTCAGTCCTGTGTGGCTAGAGGCAGGACTGGAAGCAGCTCCAGTACAAGCTGAGACATCATCAGTCGCTGAGCCGGGCTGGCGTGTCAGGAAGCTGAGTCATGTGACTTGAGATGGATAGGGAGAGCAAAACCAGGGGTCCCTCCTCAATGACATGGCAAAGGACCGAGGAAAGAATGGATCACCAGCCAGAGAGCTAAAGAGTAAGTTTCTGGAAGTAGAGAACCTACTGAGGACAGGATGAACCGCCAACTGCCTGAGCACCTGGGAAAATGCTGCCCAAGGAGCGACTCCTCATCACAGAGGACTGAGGGCCTTGCTGGACTGATGGCAGTCTGACCCTTTTTCTCTGGGAATCCTAATTCTCCTGCATTGATTAAATGACTGATGGTTTCTCAACAAGCATTAAATGAA
This sequence comes from Callorhinus ursinus, assembly GCF_003265705.2. NCBI lineage: Eukaryota > Metazoa > Chordata > Mammalia > Carnivora > Otariidae > Callorhinus > Callorhinus ursinus. The sequence goes on along the minus strand of NW_027397065.1, from coordinate 89,402,227 downwards.
ATTTCCAGAATTTTCTTCTAAGCCGATGATGAGTTTTCCCTGAGGAGGAAGAGTTTCCCCAAGTAGGCACCCCTACATTCTGGGAGGATAATCCTGACCCATAATTGGTGGTTCCACCCGTTGTGGAATGGTGAGCACCTTATCCCACAGAATGCCAGGGATGCCCTCCATTAGCTGTGACAAATAAGAACACACCGTGCACTCCCCGTGCTCTCAAGGGGTGGCCATGTTACCCAGAGAGTGCCCCCACCAGGTCATGCTAAGAGATCTTTGCTGACATAAATTTGCCCTAAGCTCAGGTGCCCATTTCCGGTCTGAGTGGCTTACTTGGCATCTGTTCTGAGGCAAAGGTGAGAGAACAGGAATAGAAACAAGTAATTACCCTTCAGTAATGGAAGCACACAAAACCTCACATCCCGAAGCTGCTGGGTGTACAGAGAAGGCTTCATCCTAACAAGAGAGATGTGAAATTGAGTCCTAAAGAGACCAGAGTATTTCGGGAGTGGTACAACATGCAGGAAGGCACAGGGTCATGGAATATGTATTCGCTTACAGGGGACACACAAGAATGTTTAAACACTCAGCTGTTATATCTATTTTCAGATCATTTTGAAAATGATAATTAAAATCAGTGAAAATTTTAAGAGATACTGTTCAGTGACAACCATCCAGAAATGACTCTAATGGGACTCTGAAATTAGAAAAAAAAAATAAATCAGATAACAGATTTCAATTTTTACTTACAGTAAAATTCCTACCAAGACAATTCAATGGGGAAAGAACAGTCTTCTCAACAAACGGTTCTGAGGTAAGTGTATATCCACATGTGAGAGAATGAAGCTGGACTCCTACCTCACACCATATACAAAAATTGACTCAAAGTGGATCAAACACCTAAATAAAAGACCTAAAACTACAAAACTGTTAGAAGATGTTAATCTGCATGATCTTGGTTTTTGTGATAGCTTCTTGGATACGGCACAAAAAGCACAAGCAACCAAAGGAAAAAATAGACAGATTGGATGTCATCAAAATGATAAACATTCATATCAAAGAACACTATCAAGAAAGTGAAAAGACAACCCAAAGAATGGGAGAAAATATTTTCAATCCATATATTGATACTGGCCTAATATTCAGAATATATCAAGAACCTTTAACTAGTTAACAATAAAAACACAAATCACCCAAGTTAAAAATTGGCAAATGATTTGAATAGAACCCAAAGAAAGTATACAAATAGCCAATAAACACATGAAAAGATATTAATCATCAGTAGTCATTAGCGAAATTAACATTAAAACTGCAATGAGATAGTACTTCAAACTCTCTAGGTGGCTATGATAAAACACACACACACACACACACACACACACACACACACACATACACAAGTGTTGGTGAGGATGTGGAGAAATTAGAACCCTTGCTGGCGGGAATGTCAAGTGTGAAAAACAGTTTGGAGTTTCTTCAACAATTAAACATAGAATTATCACAGAATCCAGGAACTCCACCTCTAGGTAGATACCCAAGAGAATTGAAAACTTGGTCACATAGAAATGTGTACACCAATTCCTGGCAGCATTGTTCACGGTGGCCAAGCCCAGCCTGGAGGATCACCTTCACAATACACTTTGTGAGAGACAATGATAGTTCTCTCCCTTCATGTAAGCTTCTATTAAGAGCCTCATAATCATCACTCTCTTAAGAAATCAAGAAAGCCCCAGTTTGGCCAGGAGCCCTCCCAGCACCACCTGCCACAGCCTCTGGCCACCGTGTTTGAGGCTGCCCTGGTGCCTGGATTCTGCCCCTCTGCCTTCATCCCCCTGGGATTTTGGTTGCTGTGGCTCTCCCTGGTCTGGATCTCAGCGGAAGGACAAGGTCTCACAGAGCCCAGGGTGGGGCAGTGCAACCATGATTTGGCAAACCCAGGACATTGAGGAAACTGGTTCAGATTTCCCCTCCCCTTGTCCTGGCACTACCCAGAGTCAAATTTAGAACTCAAAGGCAAACCTACTAACTCGTGGATTTCTTTTCTTCTCAAAGATATTAAACCATTTCTAGAGCAGGGTCTCCTTTTGTTTTAATGACTGTATTTTATGATCGATCCCAAATTGTCCACATTGAGTCTCTAAACAGCCCAAATTCATGAAAGAGTTTTCATTCTGCCTTTTTGTATTAATACAATTTGTGGTGCAGTTGATTAAGCTTGGCAGCTTCATTGTGGGGCCTCCCTCTCTCCTAAAGATTTAAGTCCAGAAGAAAAATGTGTGGGTCTCCAGAGAGCCAGATCCTTGGCCAGGGAGGTGAGGATCTCAAAGGCAAATAACTGAGGAAAGCCATTCATCGAGCAATCCCTTTATGGAAAAATTTATTGGGATGTGGCATTGCAAAGAGATTGGAATTAATGACGGGGGGATCCCAGGAGAGCTGAGCGTGAACACCAGCGCACTTTTCCCAGACCCCCCACAACTTCCCGCCCCTCTGGGCCCCAATGGGCCTCGCTGTTTGTGGAAGCCTCCATACGCCTGCTTCCTCTTCACATTACTCACCATCCTACCATCACTCAACTACCCCTCACGCCCCCAGACAGCTAACAGAGCACCCTTGCCTCTCTTTTTCTGGTAATGGGTTCTAATGGATTCATCTTCAAGTAGCTGAAGAATTGATTGCAGATGGAAATGTGTAGCCTGGGCCACTTCCCCAGGCATCTTTCCTGTGACCTGTGTGGGGGTTCCTCAGACCCCAACACCCATGAGGGGTCTGGCACAGTGCTCACGGACACCTCTGTCCTTGATCAGCATATTGGGTACTTCAAACTGACCGGGGAGTTGATTTTGAGGAAAGCTAGCCATTTTGCATAACTGAAACCTAAATTTGACATCTCAGAGCAACTCCAGGAATGAACGGACCACTGAGTCACTCTGCGACCGAGGGCCTTGGCAGGGAAAGGAATGGCACAGACACCTAGACACCTGCCCACAATACCTGCCTTCATAAGAGGAGACAATCATGACCTGCTAATGGAAGCTATTTATAGCATGGAAGGGAGCAGGGGGAAGGGGGGAGCTTCCCCTCCTGGTTGAAGCTCCCCTGTTTGCTACCCCATTGGTCAGAGACTATGACTGAACATTAGTGGGTCCAGGACCCTGTCCTGAGGCTGGATCCTGAGCTCACGGCCAGGTCGTAGGCTCCGACCCACCCCCCCACCCCCGCCTCTGTGTCCCGCCTCACAGAATTATTCATCCCCTGAGGCACTGGAGGGTGCTGGAAGGGTTCACCTGAGCCATACACCTCCACTGTCACCCATGATAGCCCCCAAAATGTTTGTATATTGTTTGGCTGAAATGTTTGGTGATCCAAAGCTGTGGTCTTTAAATAAAGCTCCCACTATCTATTTTATAGATAACTTATGCATGCACTATGCCTTCTTCTTCTTTGCTTTTTTTTTTTAATTAAGACATAATTCACATACCATAAAATCACCCCTTTAAAGAGTACTGTTCTGTAGTTTTTAGTCTATTCACAAACCCGTGCAACCAGCACTGCTACCTACCTCCAGAACATTTTTGCCATCTCAAAAAGAAACTGTGCTGTCTGCAGGTGCTCGGCCTCTGGAAGCCCCCAGTGTCCGTTCTATCTTTATGACTGTGGCTACTCTGGACTTCTCTTTCTGAAGGAATCGCACAACAGATGGCCCTGTGGCTGGCTTCCTTAGCCGAACGCGCTTTCCACTTTCATCCATGTGGTGGCCTGTGTCAGTGCGTCAGTCCCTGTTACCGCGGGTAACAGAAGTTCCGCATTTTGTGGTTCCATTCTTCAGTAGGGGGAGGTGTGGGTGGTTTCTACCTTTTTGTTTTGATGAATGAATGATTGTGCACGTGTTTTTGTATGGACTGTTTTCCTTTCTCTTGGGTGTTTACCTAGGACTAGAATTAGTGGGGTCCTTTGGTGAGTCCCTGCTTAACATTTTGAGAAGCTGCCAAACTGATTCCCAAAAAAGTTGCACCATCTTGTGTGCCCAGCAGCGAGGTGGGCGGGGCCCACTGCCTCCACGTCTTCTTTATTGTTGTGTTTATGTATCTTTATGTATTGTGGATATAGGGACAAGACCCTTATCAGGTATGTGATTTACAAATATGTTCTCCTACTCTGTGGGTTGTCTCATCACTTTCTCGAGAGTGTTTTTCTTGAGAACAAGTTACTTTTGATAAAGTCCAATGGATCTATTTTTTTCTTCTGTTTTTGCTTTTGGTGTCGTATCTCAGAAATGGAGGCCTCATCCAAGGTCATAGAGATTTATGTCTATGTTTTCTTCCAAGGGTTTAATCCTGTTTTGTTTTGTTTTGTTTTGTTTTGTTTTGTTTTGTTTTTGATAAGTCCAGTGATGATCTACACTTTTCAAGGAGGACCAGTAAGGAGTGGAAAGCATTACAGAGAAAATGAGTCAGTTCGTTTTATTATTTTCTAAGTAACCCTAAGAAATTAACGCTTGGCGCAATAGAGAAGACCAGTACTTAAGGCAACACGGCCATGGCTTCACTGTGTAATTTAGGGAGACTCGCACTCACTCCGCCAGTGTCTGGTCCTGACACACCACTGAGGTTCTCACCGTTTGCATTTTGCGTGTGATATGGTTGAGCTGGTTCATGGCCAGGCAGATGGAGGCCCCAGCCTTTTGATGACATCTGTCTTTCTCCAGCCAGGGTTCTGCAGATGAATGTCCTCCTGTGTCCCCTTTCCAGCAGCATTACCTGCCGCTGTGTCCACTGCAACATGACCCTGGTGACTGGCCCTTTTCCAGCGTGTGGCTGGACAGCGGCACCCAGTGTGTGCTTCTCAGGGTCAAAGCGGATGGTCCCTATCATTTCTATGCTGCATGTTACACTGTGAACTTGAAACCTCTTAGGAAGGTGAATCAATCTTTTTTCAGGGCCTCCTGAAATCGCTCCATCCACACCTCGGTCCCTCAAGGCCCCTTCTTCTGAATGTAAGCTGCACAAATCTGCAAACTGGCTTGTGATCTCCCGCAGAACAAGAGGATTACAGGAAAGGTCCAGGCTTGGCTGCACACCACCTTTTCCAGCTGCCCGAACATGTGTTCGATGTCCTAGGCCCTCGGCCCGCAGTGTGGAATTTTGACCTGCTCTTCCCCCTCTCCCAGACAGAGAGCCCAGCTGAGTTCCACCAAGTGGCCTCCCCAAACCCTTCCCGCATCACCATCTGGGATTCACTGAGTGGGCCGGGGGACGGCTGCAGCTTGATGCCCACCCCAAGCCTTCAGGGCTCACAACTATTGCCTACATATTCAGGAAATTAAGAAAAAATAAAACAAAAAGCCATTCAACCCACACATCCTGCCCTGGAAAAACCCAAGAATTGTTCTTTCCGGGGCAATATCCCTAAAGCCCCAAATTTTCACAGATTTTATCACATCTGCCCCTGGAGGCAGGAGTTTCTCATTAATACAGAGTGATTCCTGGAGTGTGTTTGGTTTGGTTTTCTGTTGCCACGCTGGGGGTTGGGGGGCAGTTAAAGCCAAATCCCAGCATCTTCACACTTTGCATCACGTCTGTCCATCCTCCCCAACTCTCTTACCAACTAACTTTTGAGAGGAAAGAGAAGGAGCTAATTTGAAACACATACACACACCCCAGGGTGGCAACAGATCTCAAATACACTCAGTCATCAGATCAGAAATATAATCCTACTACCTGTTAATTTGCAATCACTGCACATCTCAATGTGCTTATTTTATGTCAGAGGATGAGACATCCTTATTGAATGCCCTTCCCTACCCAGGATGCTTCTTTCTGGCCAGCTTTCTCAGGCTTCCCTCTGTAGCCTTGAGATCATACAACTGACCCACCACTCCCTGGTGTTTGTCCAAATTCTCCACACTCAGACCAGAATTATGACCAAAATCACTCAAATAATTTAAATGTAAAATGCACTAGGTGAGCCTTGGTTAAGATAGATAGTAATTGCAAGGTCTACTCAGAATATGTGAGTATAAAATGGCAAAAATCTCTAATATGTCTGAAGAAAAAGTGTTTCCGGTCCCTTTGGGAAAAAAAGAACTAACAAAATTTATCATGAAAATATTCTTGTCTAGTTTGGGAACAGTCTTTATTTTGAGTTGATATTTAGGGCACATAACTTATCAGAGCAATATTAAATTACTAATAATGTATATTAATATCAGACTTCTAACTATGAGCCAGGCAAAATGCCAAGTGTTTATAAACAGGGATCCAAAATGTATAAAATAGTATGAGCATCTTAATTTATAACACAATAGTATATATGCATGTAATTTATATTTCAAAAAGTAAAAGAAAGTATACATGTGTGTACACGTGTGGGTGTGCCTGTGTATGTTCCTGTGTGTACATTTGTGTGTGTATGTGTGGGCATATGTGTACATGCATGAATGTCTTTGGTGTGGTGTGTGTGCATGCATGTGTGAGCATTATGCATAGTGTGTGTGTGGATATTTTGCATGGTATATGTGAATGTGTGCATGTGTGTGTGCACGTGTGTGTGTGTAATTGTGCAACACATAGTAAATGAAGGATGCCGAGGGGTCATCTCTGGAGGCTAATGGGAATGGTGAAGAGCAATTTCTATGGTTTGGACTGATACGTACATGTAGCTTAAATCCTGCCCAGTAAAAATGTATTCGCGTATCACATATAGAGCTTTTCAAATAGAGAAATCTAAGAATGAATGGCCGGCAGCCCCAGCATGCAGCATCTGTCAGGGCTGAATCCCGGAGGGAGGGGGCAGGAGAAGCCAGGAGCGGGGTGGGGCACGGGGGCCAGGCTGGGCCTGGGCTCTCAGTGTCGTGGACTGCACCGGCCTCACAGGCTCAGCTTTTGCCCCGGGGAGCCTGCTGCTCACTGCCACCACCTTGCCGGGCTTCTCAGCCTTCACGGGGCCTTGCCACCTGCCCAGAGGCAGCCTGACCGAGTCTGCCCTTAGTAAAATAGAGGGGCCGCCCCCCAGGTGTCATCCAAGGGCACCTTTGAGCTCTCCGCCCCTCAAGGGCTTGTCAGAAGCCATATTTAGGGAAGATTTCCTTCTGTAGGATGGCCCTGGGTCCTAGGCTCTCCTCCCGTCCTGCACACACATACACAAACAGTTGCACTCCCAACACACAAATACACACATACACACACATTTACACAAGTAAAGGTATCCCCAACACACACACAAATGCACCTCTGACACACAACACACATATACAAATATGTACACACACAGACACACAGACACACAGACACACACACATACACAGAGACACACAGACACACACACACAGAGACACACAGACACCACACACACACATACACACAGAGACACACAAGTTATACATTTAGAAATGTGGCTTGGTATAAATTATTTCACTTTGTAAAGAGCAATTGAATTCATTTAAAGTTAAAATAGATCATTGTGTTTGGGAGAACCAGGGTTTTGTGGCAGAATCTTAAAAGGGAGAGGAATCCACCCCACTTCCTCTATGTATGGGTGACTGAGAGCCAAGGATGGATGCTAAGTGGCTTCTCCAGGATTCCACCACGGGAAATGGACTCCCTACAGTCCTGCGTCTCTCTCCATGGCTCCAGAAAGCAACCCCTGTCTTCCTTGCCAGATGCTCTGTCTGTCCCTCCTGTAAAATTTTAGGGACTCCAATCCTTTCTTGTCAAAATTTATGGACACCTGAGCTATCCAAAGATCTACCAAGAACCTCCTAGAGGAGAAGCGTTCATAATTTGGAGGTAATTTGGAGCACAGGCTCCAGGATCCAAGGAGCTTCCCATTGGCCGCCCCCGAGGCCTGACTCTCCTGTGTTGATGGCCCCTCATCCACAGAGATGCACATGTGCCCCCCCCCCCGGTGGGCTCGCTGGCAGCCTCAGCCCTTCGAAAGGGCAGCAGGAAAAAACAAACAAACAGATTATTAGACGATTAGAAGGGAAACATCGTACAGGGCAGGGCTGGCCTCAGTAGGAATTTGAAAGATGAAAACACCAGCCAGGGAGCAGGGGAATGAGGAATACCTTATTTCAACGTGGAGTCTCTCCTGGGGCTACTGGGTACCTTGAGGGGGGTGAACTCTCGAATTTGGGGGGAGGGTGACAGATGAGTGGGGGGCAGGATGAGGAGAGGGAAACGCTACCGGACTCCCATGCACCAAAGATGGAGAGTCTTTGAGGTTTCCCAGCCTCTCCGAGAATAATCCTCTGTTCCCAAGCTTACTTGACCATGACCTTCTGAGTTTCCAGGGGAAACACTACCCAAGCCACGGTGCTGGAGCAGCCCGCAGCTGTCTTCAAGGGCTTGATGGTTTTCTCTGTTTCTGTTTGTGCCCATGATTCAATTCCCTGATCTTGTAAACTTTCTCAGGCACTTTGTTCTGAGATCCTAGCGACAAGCTATGGTGATTGTCAAGACGACTGATAAATGGACTCCCCGGGCTGGCATGATATTTATAAGTCAGCACTAAATACCTCTGTCTGGGCCATAAACGTCTTAGGACTCTTTCATCCCACTGAGGAGTAATGTAAACAGTATTTTTGTGCCTGTCTGACCCCCTCTCCGTTCTGCTTGCTGCAGGTTGCTGGCGAATGCCGTGGTCACCATTCTTCTCTGTGACCCTTGAGGCACGTTCAGACTCATCCCACACTGGGGGCCGGAGGGATCTTTCACCCTGGATGGTGAGCTGCCTTTCCCCTGGGGACACGCTCTGCCCACCCCCAACCCCCGCCACACACACACCCCAACAGACCAACGGAGGAGGGCTCACTGTGCAGAACTCCCTGGGGGGGGAGGGGGGCATGGGACCACATGTTTTTGGCCACACATTTGCAGATCGTCCCTTCATGCTGCCCATTTCTCTCGCTTGTCTCCAAATGGAACCGCTGACTAGTTATCTTTTCCTATAAAATTAACCTGTTTTTCTCCCCAAAGCAATTCAGATTCCTTTCCTTTCTAGGATCAGGATGACCCATCCAGCAGGCTCCACCTGGTCTCAAAGCAGAGGCTACTTGCAGGTATGCAGTGGGTCCTGACTTCACTCCCCGCCCTGCGGCAATTTCCCCAGTATCTGCACCAGTGCTGTTCTGGGGAAGGAGGGTGGGACCTCCAGTGACACCTTTCAAGTGTGGCCTTTGACTCAAGAGTTCGGCTCACCCTTGCACAACCTGGTGATCTGCTTCCAGTTCCAATGGGACTGGGGGTTGGGGGAGTTTTTCCACACCAAGCAAATTCTGCAACAGCATGAAAAAAGGAAGGGGTTCTCCAAGCAAAAATCAGTTCATTGGGTGGCAGAAGCAGGAAGCAAATGCTGAAGGCAGAAGAGGCACCAACAAATGACTCACATTTCCACCGCCACAAATCCTTACTTCTGGGAAAGCTATGATGTGAGTGCCTGGTGGAATCTACTCCCACTTAGCTGTTCCCTATCAGCTGCCCACCAGCCTTGACCGCCCACCCCCATGTCTAAGGTCTTACTTAGACATCTTAGTGACTCTCATATTCTCTCCTTTCTCTGCTTATTTAACTTTACCCCATCCACCTTACAGCCACGCTCAGAGAGGGGTTCTTCCCTTCATTCTCCCTCAATCTGCACCCCAGTCTGAATCAAATCATTGCTGCTAAAGCCAGTCCTTAGTGGGTCTAAGAAATTGACATCATTTCAAAACTCCCTCTGGTTCTTTCTTTCCTTTTGTCTGAGGCTAAATTTTAAATACTGGGATAACCTGATTTTTAAGTAGAGCTGTGATATTGTGATTTATAATAAGAAATGCATATCGTTCTTCATCCCCTCCTGGCACAGAGCTCCTAAAGCCCTTGGAATTTCCTAAGCGTTGAGAGCAATAAAGGTGCCTTTTATACATCAACAAGATGACTTTTGGAAAGCCCTCAGGTAGCCGAAGGCTGGGGCTGGGGCTTGAGATCCAGCTGTGTGAGGAGATGTTTGGAACCTTCAGCCCCATCCCCAGACCTCTGGGGTGGAGAGAGGGACTGTAGATTGAGTTTAATCACCGATGGCCAGTGATCTAATCAGTCATGACTCTGTTAGGAAACATCCATGAAAACCCCGAAGGACGGGGTTCAGAGAGCTTCTGGCTTGGGGAACCTGTGGAGGTGCTGGAAGGTAGCCCGCTAGGAGAAGACGAGGAAGCTCAGGGCCCCTCCCACAAACCTCACCCTGTGCCTCTCTTCCATCTGGCTATTCCTGATCTACATCAACTTATAATAATCTGGTGACCTAATAAGTAAATTGTTTCTCTGAGTTCCGTGAGTTGCTCTAGCAAATTAAACTGAACCCAAGGAGGAGGTCTTAGAAATCTCTGATCTAGAGTGGTTGGTCAGAAGCACAGATCCAACCTGGACTTGGATGGGTTTCTGAAGTTGGGGGGAACTGTATTCTCGTAGGATTGAGGGCTTCACCCGTGGAATCTGGCACTGTCTCTAGGTAGTATCAGGATTGAGTTGAATTGTAGGACCCCCAGCTGGTATTGCAGAATTGCTTGGTATGGAAAAACTCCCCCAACCCCCATTCCCATTGGAACTGGAAGCAGAATAATAAGACCACTCAACACAAAGCCAACAACAGCATGTTAAGGTGTAGTTGTGGCCTAATTGGTGAAATATGAAGATTTGGCTATAGGACTTAACCTCTTCTCTTCAAGTCATGTGACTTCTCATGGTCTCTTATGAGATATTCCTCACTATTAAAGGATCCTGATTTCCCAGGATGCCACAGTGGTCACCACCAACACAATGGTCTTCTAACCATAGCTACCTACTTATCGGCAGTCCAGCAGTTAGTTACCTGGGGGGGGGGGAGGTGGGAAGTTGAGAAAAAGAACTAGGGGCCCTGTACCTCGATAGCTAGGGAATGTGCAGTTTGATATTCTCTGACCACAGAGGATCTAATAATTGCTTTATTTGGGTCAGTTTCAACAGAATTAGGAATTGGCTCTTTCAAGTGGCCCTAGGTCCTACTTAATGGTCAGTCTAGGCACATGATACATGTCTCCTCTAGTTTTTGGCAAGATGGGAGGAGGTGGTGAAGTGGGCACTGATTGGACTGTGAGGAGTTTGGCGTCAGTTACTGTCATCACTGTGTTGATCATGTCACACAGCAGAAGGCAGGTCGGATGTGAGCTGTCGTCCAGGGAGCCCGGGTGAGCTAGGGGAGCGGTACCTTGCTGCACCTTTTTTCATGCGGAGGCAGTGGGTGGGGAACGAGGACCACTTCTCCAACTGAAAAGGCAGAGAGAACAGGCCCAATGTGGCACTGAGCTTGTACGTGCGGTTTTGTGTGTATGAATGTGGACGTGTGTGCGCGTGCGTGTGCATGAAAGTATATACAGTGAGTTCTGTTATAATGTGACATGGGTGTTCCTAAAAGCCACCGAGCTGTGTAGAATTGTAGTAAAGACAACAGGGCTCATGGGGCGATGGGGGCGGTGGTAGGACACTAAAAATCTTCATTATGAACACACTAAGAAAAAAGGCAGAAACCTGGCAACCCCAGCTGTACAGTTTCATGCATGTTCAATGGCCAGGAAGCACGTACATACTACAGACTCTACCTTGGCAAAGACCTGAATCGAGTTTGACCTGTGAGGGCACCCCAGCTCCACCTGCCTCCGCTGACCCTGCCAGCCCCCTGCCCCCATGCCAGCAGCCTAAGTGAGAGAAGAAGAGAGAGTGGGAGCAGTGGACGCAGGTGGAACCCGGCACGACAGGCTGAGGAGGGAAGGGAAGGGAGGGCCCTGTGCCACGGAGCAGGGGTGGCCTTGGATGCGAAGGGCACCAGGTTCGGGTGACAGCGAGGGCCGGAAGCAGGGTTATCTGAAGCTGGGCTGGAGCCGCCACACCAGACAAAATGGGGTGTGTGTGCTCGCTGTCCTGGGGAGGCATTTTGTGGATGCCAACATGGCAAGGTTCACCTGGGTCCACGTTTCTATGTTCATCTAATGTTCATCTCCGACACATGTACATGAGCGGACAGGGGACTCACGCCACATATGACCTGAGTCCACTCTTTGACTGAGATCCTAGCTCTGCTGCATACTGGCTTTGTGACCTTGGGCAGCTCACTCAATCTCTCTGGGCCTAGGCTGCTTCTGTGGATCAGACAGGGTCCCACCAGGAAACCGTGCGGAGTGTTTAAAGACAAAGGAGACATGAGGCAAGGATTGGGTTAATCAGGGAGGGGTTATCCGACTAGGGGGTGGTAATGATGAGGGAGCAGAAGGCAAGCTGAGGGCAAAGCACAAGCTAACACCCCACAACCCCTAGGTGGGGAATGTGTGACATTCCTCAGGCCCTCCTGGCTGCTGGAGAACAAAGGAAAGTGGAAAACAAATGGTTAATTAATCACAGTCCTGCAGGACAGGAGTCCCCATCAGTCTGCAACTGTCTCAATGACTTACAAGAAAAAAGCAATGTCCGGAAACCTATAGACTCCATTTCCTGGAGCCCTAATGTCACCCTCCCCTCCCAAGGAGAGACCACCTTATCTAATCAGTCACTCCTCCGGGCCCCAGGGCAGCTGTCCTGCCCAAAAGGGTCCTGTCCCCTGCGCTTTAACAAAACCACCTCTTTGCACCGAAGACATCTCAAGAGTTCTTTCTTGGCCGTCGGCTCCGAACCCCAACCTTCAAACCACATCAGTAAGGCAATCCGGAGAACAGCAACAGGAACCTGGGCCGCCCTAAGGGCATTTTGCAAGAACATGGCCAATGCCTTCAGCCCAATTTCCCTGGTGATGGGCAGGACAATCTGTGCTGACTCAGGCTTCTGTTCCTTGTTGTTCTGCCCTAAAGCTTCCTCGCTGGCTGCAACAGCACGTCCTCGCTGGCTGCAACAGCACGTCCTCGCTGGCTGCATCAGCACGTCCTCGCTGGCTGCAACAGCACGTCCTCGCTGGCTGCATCAGCACGTCCTCGCTGGCTGCATCAGCACGTCCTCGCTGGCTGCATCAGCACATCTAAACTGCTTGAGTTTAAATCAGGATCCTTTTGGCCCTTCAAATGCCAAGAAAATTAGTTTCTATTGCTATCTAGTGGTTTGGGCATTCGGGAGATAGAGTCACAGAAACATTAGCCGTGCTGGCACTTGAGAAACTCCCACTGCTGGGATTCTAAGGAAATCGAGACACTGTCCAGGCGGGAGAGAGGGGGTCAACGTGCTGCCCACAGTCGCAGCAAAGGCCTCTCTGAGAAACACACAGCAGAGTCCCCAAGAACCGATGATGGGTTCTGGAAAGCGGTTGGGCTGGAATTACCACTGATGCACCATGAGGTCCCTCCAAGTGCATCAAAAGTCAACCCCCCTGGTAATCAAGCAGAAAGAGATACAGGATTTCACCGGTTCCAACTCTCTTCCGCCACACATTGGCCTTTGCCAGCCCCGCCATGTTCCAACACAGAGCAGAGCTATTTTACCCGCATTGGTGCATTTGACCTTCAGGGAAAGCAGGTGACGTGGGCAGGACGCGGTGCCTCTCCCCTTTGGACAGACGAGAAGACGGAGGCCCGGGGTGTGGGGCCCTGCCCGTGGGCCTGGGCCCCCGGGGCACCTGGAGCTGAGCGCAGCCTCCTGACTCCATTCCAGAGGAAGGCTGCCCCACTCAAGCCTTTTCACAGAAAGCGGCTGGGAGGCAAAAGCACCCAGCCTTACTAAGTCCTTACCTTACACTCACAGAGTCCACACCCCGAGGCACGCATATACATGTGCACACAACCGCGATGATAACTATAAAAACAAAGTCTCCTTAAGGAGTGATTGTTACCAAACCTCTGAACTGTGTCACTGAGATGCGAGCAGGAATGAGCACGGATGCGGAATTCCCATCTCACTAAACAGAAAAACAAAGGCTATAGAAAAACTGTTTTTCCTGAAGACAGTTTCATTGGTTACCAATTAGGAAAATGGCCCCTTGGAGAATCTTTAAGGTAAAATCCCCATTTGCTTGGAGCAAAGCTGAGCCCTCATTACAAGCCACAATCCCTTGGGGACCCTCCCCTCCGGCAGCGCCAGCCTGCTGCGGCCAGGCCTCCCCTGCTGGTGCTCGCCTACACGCAGGCCCGCCTGCCAAATCGGGCAGCCCCCTCCACTTTTCCCCTCATTATGGAATTATCACATACTCACTGTAGGTGAATTTGGAAAGCACTGGGGAAAAAAAAAGAAAAGAAAAGAAAAGAACGAAATAGCCTCACTATCGCATCAGCTGGAAATAATCACTCTTAAACTTTTTGTATATTTCTTCCCAGCGTTTTGAAAAGTATTTTGTGATTACAAACTTGTGGATGTTAAGAGTCCTACTCCATTCAAAAAGTGAACTCCCTTATTGGTATTGGATGCCCAGAATCTCCCCGGGGGGAGCCTGAAGGGGCTCCCTGGCCCAGAAGCTGTCGGAGGAGGGCTTGGGAATTGTGATTATGCATCAGCTGGGGGGCTGCTGGCTTCAGACTAGCCCCCTCTGTCTCCCCTAGCTATTGGGGTTCTGTGTATGCTTATATCTGGAGAAAGGATTTTAGTGCTTAATTCTTTTTTTTTTTTTAAGATTTTATTTACTTATTTCACACAGAGAGAGAGATACCGCGAGAGAGGGAACACAAGCAGGGGGAGTGGGAGAGGGAGAAGCAGGCTTCCTGCCGAGCAGGGAGCCCGATGCGGGCCTCGATCCCAGGACCCTGGGACAGTGACCTGAGCCGAAGGCAGACACTTAATAACTGAGCCACCCAGGCGCCCCTTTGGTGCTTAATTCTTTTTTTTGGGGGGGTACCAAATTACTTTATTTGAAGAATGGTACAAATGAAAGAAGTTAAGTAGATGTTTTGGTACAACTTATAGAAAAGGTAAAGGTAACCCCAACATGCATGCACTGCCTTGGCGACCAGGGAAGTCACCCTTGTGGCTATGGGAAGACAGCCTAAGGCTTAGCTTTCACTATCACTGTTTCCCAAGGTGTGCTTGTCAAAGAGATACTCTGCCATGCCAGATTCGAGAGCCCCCACCTTGCGCAGGTTGGTTACGTGGTCACCCAATTCTTTGATGGATTTCACCTGCTCATTCAGGTAATGAGTCTCAATGAAGTCACACAAATGGGGGTCACTTTTATCAGTGGCCAGTTTGTGCAGTTCCAGTAGTGACTGATGCACGCTCTTTTCCAAATGTAATGCACACTCCATTGCATTCAGCCCGTTCTCCCAATCATCGCGGTCTGGTTTCTTGATATCCTGAAGGAAGATTCGGCCACCTCGTTGGTTCTGCAGCTTCATCAGTTTCTCAGCATGTTCCCTCTCCTCATGAGATTGGTGAAGAAAATATTTGGCAAAGTTCTTCAAAGCCACATCATCGCGGTCAAAGTAGTCAGACATGGACAGGTAGACGTAGGAGGCGTAGAGCTCCAGGTTGATCTGGTGGTTGATGGCGGCCTCCGAGTCCTGGTGGTAGTTCAGGCGCACCTGCGAGGGGGACGCGGTCGTCATGGCGGCGGCTGAGAAAAGGCGGCGGCGAGCGGCGGCGGGGTCCTTGGAGCGGTCCGAGGGCGCGACGAAGCGATGGCGGAGGGCTGGCCCTGCACGGCCGGCCCGGGTGGGGGACGAGCGCCGGGTTCCGTCGGAGCACTGTTGAAGCAGGAAACCGCGGCGACTCTCGGCGGAGACTGTCAGTGCTTAATTCTTTTAAAAGCCCATTACAGTAGAGTTGTTTAAAATGCTATCTGCTTTAGTGAAGGGGAGACTCACACTTTGTCCTGATAGCTGCATGGTGTACCTATGATCATCGAGCACAGCCCATTTCCACTCGGGACACGCCTGCCACAGGCCTGTGAACTGGGTCTCGAGGTCACACATTTGACAGCAGGAGACAGAGACTCTAGCTTCCTGGAAATTTAGTTTTGTGGAGAGAATTTGTTTTTGAATTTTTTGGATGCACTCAGACATGCTGATCAAGCATGTGGATGAGTATGCAGGGTGAAGTGTACAAATGCCACTCAAATGGGACTTCTTGCTAAAAAGAGTGGATTTTTTTTTTTTTTTTTTTTTAGAGAGAGGAAGAGAGAGAGAATGATTGGGAGAGGCAGAGAGAGAGAGAGACTCCACACTCAGCATGGACCCTGACGTGGAGCCTGACATGGGGCTCCATCTCACAACTCGGAGCTCATGACCTGAGCTGAAATCAACAGCCCAAGACTTAACGGACAGGGCCACCCAGGCACTTCATTAAAGAGTAGATCTTAAGGGCTGTTATCACAAGGAAAACTTGCCATTAGGTGTGGTGATGGATATTAACTAGATGCATTGTGGTGAGCATTTCACAATATACACAAATATCAAATCATTAGGTTGTACACCTGAAACGAATATAACCTCACACATGAGTTATCTCTCAGTACAATAGATGTGGCCCCTATACTTTGTAGCTGACCTGAACTTCTCCAAGTGCCCATCGTATTGCTGACGGCAGAGGTAGACTAGTTCACCGTAGCTCAGACTGTTCTTGCTGCAGCTTTCCACAGAGGTGCATTTAGCTCTAGTAGGGACCAGACTCTGCCCCACTTCCTCTTCTTATAAAGATGCCACCGGGAGCCCAGGACTCTGCTGCCCCCACGTCCTCCCTCCCTCCCATGCTTCCCGCTGCCTCGCTCTGTCCCTAGCCAGCCTGAGGTGTCCAGGGCTGGACGGCCTCAGCGCCTGACAATGTTCTATCCAGCCAATCGAACGGGCGGGGACATATGGCATCGCCTCCGGGCTTCCTGATGTTCCCCCGGCCCTTGCATCTGATGGTGTTGAGCCTTGTAGGCTATGTACGGATTTGCCATCTGCACATCTTTCTGGCAAAACATCTCAAATCATTTGCCCACTTTTATTGGATTGTTTTTTATTTTGAGTTTTGATTATTTTGTATAGAAGCCCTTTATCAGACACAGGTTTGGCAAGTGTTTTCTATCTGTGGTCTATTTTTTTTTTCCTTCATTTTCTTAACAGCATCTTTCACAGAACAGAAACTTACCATTTGATGAGTTAATTAATTTTTCATTTTTGTGAATTGTGCTTTTGGTGTCATATCTGAGAAGTCTTTGCCTAATCCAAGATAACCAATATTCTCTCTTAAGCTTTCTTCCAGAAGAATTATAGAACTAGGTATCCTCTTTAGGTCCGTGATCCACTCTGAGATTCTTCTTGTATAAGATGCGAGGCTCATTTTTGGTGGAAGGACATTGACGGCTCCAGCATCCCTTGTTGGAGTAGCTTTTATTGTTCATATTACATATCGCAGCTACACAGCCATGCTGGAGGAGTTTATGTAAGCTTCCTCCTAATCTTCAAACCAGTGAGTGAGGGGGTGGGGTGCCTCCATCCGTGACAGACAGGGAAACCAAGGCAGAGAGTGTGTGAGTGGTTCCTCGGGATCACCCAGCAGTAAGAGGTAGAGCTGGGGTCCGCGCAGTGCCTCACTGACCCCCGATCCATTTCACATTCCGCTTTGGGTGGAGTGAGGAGGTGTTCAGGCCAAGGCACTCTCTTTGGCCTCTGGGCAGCAGACTGTTCTGGGCACCCCAAGGCTTCGGCAGTGCTAGGGAATGCCCCAGGAGCCTCATTGCATTGCCAACTCTGTCGGGCTAAACATGACTCCAAGCTTCAGCCTATACATAACCTGTACACCCTACAGCCATCAAGACTGGCATTGACTCGCTTTTCCTCCCCCTGGGGGTGGGAAGGGAGGGGGGAAGGGGGACATGGTAGGCAAGGGGGGGGAGACAGGAGGGGGAAGTGAGAGGTGGTAGGCGAGGGAGGGAGGATGGAAGGGGGGAGGCAAGGGAGGGAGAGGGGAAGGGGGAGGGGAGGCAGGGGAGGGAGGGGAGGTTGGGTCAGGAGCCAGGGCTCCCCCTAGAAGCCAAACAACACCTCAGATGAAGAAAAAGTATTGCTTCAGACCAAAAGAGAGAGGGCCTCCTCTGGTGCCAAGGCCTTACTCTCAGAAGAAAGGAAACGCGATCCCACCCGGGATAAACATCTTAATGAAAAAGCCCAGGGACTTGTATTTTGTTGCATTTTTGGGCTTCCTTTATCCTATTCTAAACATTGGTTTTGGACAGTGTGCTAAAGCCCCACTCCTATTTGATCTTACCCTTTGTAAAATCATGAGCATCCCAATGGTCTTGTACTTCTTTTAAGTTTTCGGTAAATAAACACAGTCTGGCACTGTTGTCCCCTGCAGAGTGACACATCCGTGCCCCAAATATGTCTCATCAATCATAGGATGGTGAAACCCCACTGATGTTTGAAAAGTCTCATAATTGTACATGTTCCTGATATTCCTTTATTTAAGAAAATCATGGACTCGGCTATTTAAAAATGACTTTTCATCTTAAATCACTCAAGAGAAATACCTGCCCATGAAGCCCAGAAATATGTGATCCCTTGCATTTTAGATCTTTGATTCACTGAAAAGAACCCTAGCCTAACATTAACCACTGATATTTCTCTCTGGAGAATTAAAGTGTGCATTTGACATTGGATTTAGCCATTAGACTGATTTGTTCCTTGTTCTTGAGAAAACACAGTGCTTCATCTGATTGTTACAGTTTGATGATAAAGTTGGTGTAATTTCGCCCATCAGTCATTTGCCGTACTATCGATATCCGTGGTGACCACAACCACGACCAACGACCTTCTCAGAGGCTCTGGTCATGGATAAGAATTGGTTCCTCATGACCAATCCACAGCACTTGCCCCAGCTGCTCTTCCTGACCCACCACAAGCCCCAGTGATGGTGAGAGGGTCCTCGGCACCCCGGGTGCAGTGAGAAACTACCTGCGCTTCCAGGCAGACATGCACCTGCTCTCCAGATTGCGCTCCAGCTCCAAGAGTCAGATGAGGAAGCTCTGTGTAGACACCCTACTTGGACACCTGTGCCTCAGTCGTTCCGTCGGCTCTAACAAATTATTACAGACGGGACGGCGCACACAGCCGGCAACTCCCCACAGCTCTGGGGGCTGGCGGTCCGAGAGCAGGATGCCAGCAGGGGCTTGCTTCCTGGTTCACAGGGGGCCGTCCTCCCACTGTGTCCTCCCGTGGCACCGAGAGAGCGAGTAGCCCTTTCCTACCAACAGGCCACCAATCCCGTCCTGGGAGCCCCACCCTCATGCCCTCACCTAACCCTTCTCACCTCCCAAAGGCCCCTCTCTCAGATACCATCACACCGGGAAAAGGGCTTCAATGTATAGATTGAGGGGGGACAAAAACATGCGGCCCTTGGTACCCTCACATCTATGTCAGTCCTCAAAGCTCCACCCACAAGCACATTCGTGGCTTCAGACCATCTCCAAGCTCCCCACCATTCTTGTAATTCTGTAGGTTCCCCTAACTCTTGGAACTGAATGAATTCTGACCTGAGGGAAGGAATGAAGGGGTGAGCTA
This sequence comes from Callorhinus ursinus, assembly GCF_003265705.2. Lineage (NCBI taxonomy): Eukaryota > Metazoa > Chordata > Mammalia > Carnivora > Otariidae > Callorhinus > Callorhinus ursinus. The sequence continues at coordinate 89,382,774 of NW_027397065.1, read as the reverse complement.
TGTCTCAGGATCCATAATTCTCCACATTATTCCCCACAACAAAAGGAAAACCCAACTTACTGCATTTTGAGAATAAATGATTGAATGGTGGGTGAATGAAAGGGTGGATAGATGGTTGTAGCCACAGAAATTGACATGGCTGGCAAATCGACATTATTTGGTTTAATAGGGCCAAAATATTTGGAAGTTAAGGTCACAGAGGTTTCAATTACTCAAATATCAGAAATTTGAGGACCAAGTTATATTTTATTTTCTGTGAAAATCATTTCACCAAATTCCACAGTCAATCCTGTAGGGATAAATTAAAGTTCAATTTTGCTAAATTCTGGAGAACATGCCATTCTTTTCTCAAGGATCATAAACTATCTGTAAAGCCCCTGAATTAGATGCTCATTTTTTAAAATGAAAACCCATTTTTTCAACAATGAAGTAATCACAGTTATGAATATACTTGTATATGTTTGTGTGTGTGTGTGTTTCTATAGTCTTCTTAGAAATAACCTATGATCATAACATTTAATATCTGTTCTTTACAGAATACAAAACCCAATCAGCCATCTTTTATGTCAAGTCCACAGACTTGAAAGGTTTACCTTCTGAAAGATGATTTTTGTTACCATAAGTCTGTCAACTCCTGGGAATGCTCACCAAGGAACACTTTGGTCTTTTCTCAGAAGGTAAAGAGGATGGCATATTTCAGAAACTGGAGTGAATTCTACTCATCGAAATGCTTTAAAATGTAAATAGTCTATGATCATGAAACAGACTCACTTTTGGACTTGGGATATCCTCACACCTAAAAGCAAAATAAACCCGCTGCAAATATGCAAAAACAAAGTACAATGTCACCAAGGAGGGGCTAAGAGAGTTCTTATCTTGCTGCAGGTCATGAACGATACAGACATGTGGACACAACCTTATCTGCAGTTAGGGCAGCCCTGAGCAACTCTGTGCAACCCTGTGCAGTCCTCTGCAACCCTGTGCATCCCCTGCAGCCCCGTGCATCTTTGGGCCGCCCCGTGAAGCCCCGTGCAGCCCTGTGCAGCCCTGTGCATCCTTGGGCCGCCCCGTGCAGCCCTGTGCAGCCTGAGTAGCTGAAGGATCTTGCCAGACACCGTGTGGGTGTAAAGACAAAGAGAGCTCAGAGAATCAAGCTGCCCTGTCAACACAGAACATTTTGATAATCCCGACTAACGCAACAATTCCTTTCAAGTCACATCATGTTGAAATGTCCACAGTCTCTGACATTCCAAGGAAAAATTTTTAAAAAGGACATGTATGAATTTTTTAATGTTTCGGGCTGCCTTTTAAAAAACGTTGATTTGGCTCATCAGTCAGTTATAGCAGCTGAATCACTGTGTGTGATTAGACAGCCTGGGTGCTGTCCTTCTACTAAGGACTAGCAGGTTCACGGCCATACTTAAGTGGGGAATTAAGATAATTTGTGGGGGGAAACTTTGGCACACTACTTAAGTCTATGGCCAAGGGGCGAGGGGACAGGGAGCTCAATGGGGTCTCTTTCCAGAAGGACATTAATCCCATTCATTAGGGTCCACCTTCATGATCTAATCACCTCTCTGCCAGCACAGTGGGATTAAGATTTCAACATATGAATTTGAGAAGACATAAACATTCAGTCCACAGCACCAAGGAATGTTCCTTCCATGAGCCTGGTTCTCGATAGGGAAAAACAAAGTTGAGTTGTGAGTTGTAACTACTAGGATGTCAAGGCTGTGAGCCTGCTCGGGAGGGCTGTTAGTTAGCGCTGATCCTTTCATTTCACCTCTGTTCCCCGCCTCCTCCCCAGTCTGGGTGCAGGATCCAGTACCCCGGTGTTCTGGACTTGCCAAGACCACATAAATTCCCAGCATGTGTCTCGCGCATTTTCACACACCGTGTGCTTCTCCCGGAACTGATTTCCATCCTGTGGTCTAAGTGATGGAAACCAGTGAAGACAGCAGAGAGGCTGGGAAGAGCAGGAACCTCACAGGGTCAAGTCAAGGAGAGCGAGAGGAAGGGAGAGCAGAGGAAGGGGTAGGAAGGCCCAGCCCAGGGGTGCCTGGTGCCTCCTCCCCAGGGAGCCTCCCCTGGGGAGGGAGAGGGAATGGGGTTTCCCACGGTAGCAGCCACACCCCCAGATCCAGAGTGAACAGCAGGAGGTGTGCCAGAGCGGGGCTATGGGCAGCCTGAGGACCACCATAGAGGAGAGAGATGGCTGCAGGTGGGGGACTGAGGGCCGGGGCGTGGCTTGGGAATGTGTCAAGGGCACCTGCTCAAGGCAACAGAAACAATGGAGCTGCTGGCTATGTTAGGCTGACTCATAGAACCGCACAGAGAATTCTACATCTCTAGTTCCCACATAGTCTTGCCTCCTGAACCCCACTTTCACGAGCCTGCCTTGCTGACAGCAGGCCTCTGCAGGGGCTGCATCCCACTCCCGAGACAGCGGAGACGAGTAGGGTCGGTGGGCTTGCAGACGGCTCCTTCCCCTCTGGATTGTCTGGACTTTTAAGGTCAGGCTGAGACCCGCCATCACATTTGATGGAAAATGACCCACAGAATAAAGAATTGCCTGACTGCTGCTCCCCGACACCCCTAAAATCTTCATAAGACGTCTCTACACAACATCACGTCCTGATTTAGACGTCTAAAACGCAAGGTCTTTAAATGATGAGTTCTTTAAAGGTGATTTAGGGTCCCAAGTCCCTCCACCCTAAGTAAAGAGGTAAGTGAGCAGATTCAGAGAGTTAAACACAATAACAGAAAAGAATGGAGTGCTTTTTCTAAAATACACGGAGGAACTGTGAGGTGTCTCCTAGAATGTGAGGGGCTCAGGGAACTTTGAACATACGAGGCTCAGAGCCTGAGAAATTGAGACAACTCGAGGCTCAGGTGGTCCCTACCCTGTTGACGGCTGGTCTCTGCCTCTAAAAGCTCATTCTGTGTGTGCAGGAGACAAAAGCATCACCAGGGGGACCAGACGCGGTCGGCAGGTAGAGCTGGCTGCGCACAGAAGGTGCGGTCCCACAAATCTTAATCTCCCATCATCTGCCCAGAGACACAGATGTCTGTCGGGGACGGTCGCCTGGAACTCAGGGACGGAGGCAGGGCTGGGGGTCCGAAGGCTGACCTGCAGTCAGGTCCATGCGAGATGTCTTCTGCTAAGGCGGGGCAGGGCGCATCTTCAGTCCCTCTCTCCCCCACACCCAGCACACGCGGATTCGGATCCCAGACTCCTGGTGAGTCAAGGCCCTCTGTCACGGGGGCTTCACGTACCGTCTAAGAAATTGAACGTAGAGTGTGAGACTTATCGGAGGTACCCTCAGCCGGTGTGAAGCCCTGAGGCTGGGGGTTCTGTGTCCAAAACTTCATTTAAAAAAATAAGTAACCACATCCCAACTGAATGGGGAACTGGCTTCTTTCTAGTGTCTTGTGGGTTGGTTCTGCTTGAAAACCATTGCTCTTCTGTGATAGTCTCAGATGGTGGTTATTTGTAGCAGCAGTAAAAGAAAAAAAGTCTTAAAATTTCCTTCAAGTAAAAAAAAAGATAAAAACGAGCGCTCTATCAGAGCTCCCTTTATCTATGCACGTTAGTTAGGTTTTACTTGAAAAGAATGTATATTTTACACTCAATTTGTTCATCCAAGCCACGTGATTTATTTAAAGAAGTTCACGAATAGAACTGAGTGAAGGGATTGAAGTCTAGCCACCCTGCATCCAGACACAGACTCAGGTGTTGCGGTTCTGCTTTACTTTTCCTCATTATAAGTTCCTTCTGAGGCGTCAACACAATCGTCAATTAATGTTCCCAGAATGATGAAAAAGTCTCATTTGCAAAAATGGGTTTGTGGATTTATTAGGTGCTTCGCTTTTGGAGAAAGCTATGTCTTTGCGATTCTTTTTGCCTTGTGCAAATATTTCCCATTCTTGGCAGAAGGTTGAGTTAGGTTTTTGCCCGTTGCAAACAAATTTGCTCGATCTGACATATGACATTTGAAGAGAGCTTTACTGAAGACGGTCACATTTCTGTGTCCATCTTTTCTGTGTTCTCATTACATTGTGCCCGGAGGGGTCCTGATGGCAAAGGTGATGGGGGTGAGTGACAAGAGCCCTCTATGCCAGAGCTGACTGGGGGATTTTAATTGTGGTTCTGCGTAACTTCTGTTTGACCTCAGGAACAAGCCTTCCATTTTCTTCTGAGGAAAAAGAAGGGGTTTGGGATTGCTGTTGCCTGGGGTCCCTTTCAGCCCGAAGTGACCTATGGTGTCTTGTCCATGGGCACCTGCAGGCTGTAAGCGCCCCTCAGACAGTCACCCAGACGGTCAATTCTTCATTCATGTCCACAAGCCTCTGGGTTTTTTGTTTTGTTTTTTAAAGATTTTTATTGATTGATTGATTGATTTATGAGAGAGAGAGAGAAGGAGAACCAGCATAAGCAGGTGGGCGGAGGTGGGGGAGCATGGCAGGCAGAGGGAGAAGCAGACTCCCGCTGAATAAGACTCGACCCCAAGACCCCAAGATCATGACCTGAGCTGAAGGCAGATGCTTCACTGACTGAGCCACCCAGGTGCCCCCACAAACCTCTGGTTTTGGATCCAGAGTTGGAGGTGAGTCTGGGGGGCTGTGACTCCCCAGAAGCACATCCATGCTGCCGGGCCTCCTCGGTGACCATGTAGGCTCTGCCCACCCCACTGGGTGATTTAGAGACCCAAGTCCCTCCACCCTGAAACCAGTCTGGTCCTGGGACCCCCCTCCCCTGGGGCTGGGCCCACTGGTCACCTCCCCAGTCCAGTGGCACAGCTGCTGAGTGTCCTCAGAGTCGGGCAGCCCCAGGCTGGAGAGGCCCACCTGCAAGACACACCTCGGCCTCTCAGCGGATGGACCGTGGGCAGGTGCAGGCTTTCTGCGACCCGATGTGGGCACTTCACTGAGGCTGCTTCAGCTTGACGGCAAATAAAAACTAATCCAGGCTCAGTAAGGGGAGACTTTATTCAAAAAGATTATGACAGTGTGGGGAACATTCTGACGCTTGGCTCTGCACACGTCTCGGGAATTAAGGAGAGGGGGTCTTTTCTACGGAGGTGCCACGGGGCTCAGAGGAACCCGGTGTGGGGGTGTGAGAGTGAGAGGTGGCCTGAATGGATAGGGGTCAGAGGATGTCGCAGCCCCCAGGACAGACAAGGGGAGGCTTCTCGTGGGCAGCAGTGGCATTCGGCCTTAGAGCTGGGGGAAGGCCCCCGGACATAGGGCCATGAAGAGAGATCTAGGCTGCTAGAGGGCCCCATCCTCTTCACCTTGAACACCCGGCACCCACATGCAGGCCTGATCACCTGGGGCACAATTTTGCTGCAAAAGTAGCACATACTTAAGAAGCTGTGGTGAAGGGTTCTGTACCTGAGCTCCGAGAAGAGGCTTCCTGCAGCCCAGGCAGCCGCACGAGGTCTGTGGGGAGGGGCTGGTGACAAGACTTAGGTCGGCGTCCCCCACAGGTCACCAGATTAGGGTTTCTGGGGGAGACACCAGGCACTGGCATTCTTTCCTGAAACACCAGTGTTGAAGAAGCGTTCCATAGATCCTGGGGATGGTGGGTCCAAGGGGCTGGAGTAAAGGGGAGAAAGTTCCACACAGAGGAAAGGATTTGAAGAAAAGATGGGGGTGGAAATTAGTTTCCGGGAACCAGAGAATATCCTGGGGACCAGAGTCAGCTTACAGGGCAGGGCTGGAGGCTGCCAGGGAGAAGGGCAGAGCCTTCCGGAAGGTTCCAACACTGTCCACAGAGCCAGGGGCTGCTTCTTCCAGCCGCGGCCAAGCCTGCGGGCGCCCCCTAGAGCTCCAGCCTTACTGTGTGCTATTTACTAAACTCTCTTCCTGGGAACGTTCATGTAGTCAATCCCCATTTTACTTCTTTCCAGGTATGCAATTCAGTGGCATTCAGTTCATTGACCTTTTATTCTAGTGTAGCAGTTTGTTCCCGTATAATAATTTGCTGTTTTATTTTTAACTCAACTCTGAAATCTGAATGTCAGAACACGGTTTGACTTTGTGAAAGTAGTAGCTCATTCCAGGGACGTGCGCTTCGAACATTCTCTACGTGGGGTTTGTGAGTGAGGGAACACATTTTCACATCATCTAGGTGTGTTTATTTCATATAATAGTATCGATAACATCTTATTAATAGCCACACGGCCTGATGAAGAACTGAGGGGAAGCCAGGAGCACTGCTGGCACCCGGCAAGCCTGGCTTCAGAACGCAGAACCTGCCCCCACTGCCCTTCCCCACGAGCATAAATAAATGTTTTCTGTCTTCCCTGACAACATCTGTCAAACTAAGGTGTCAGTTCTCTACAAAAACAGAACAGAACAAAGTACAGAAGAGACAGGCAAACGTGGTGCCACCGCCATCCGCCCAGGGCCCCGTTCCCGCCTGGGCAGCCTGCTCCGCAGTCACAGCACACCGGGGCCTGTGAACTGTCCCCCTTCTGTGCTCCTGCCCTTGCCCTCCCCGCCGCCCTGGCTCCCCTCCCACTCAGAACCGGCCACTAAGACTGTGTGGGTGTTTGATGGTTACAAGGATAGTGGACACGTGCTCACACATGTATGCACACACACTCATATGTGCACTCATGCACAACACACATGTTTCCTATATGTACACGATGGCACGTGCCACATATACATGTGTGTGCAGCCACACACACGTGCACACACATACCACATCGCAGGCACACACTCTTACCCATGCACGCACACATGTTCACACGCACGTGCGTGTGAACATGCAACACACACATATGTGCACACACACAGTACATCTGCACACATGCACAAGTCTCACCGTGCGCACACATGCACAAGTCTCACCGTGCACACACATGCACACACACACATGCACAAGTCTCACCGTGCGCACACATGCACACACATGCACACATGCACACACACACATGCACACACATGCACAAGTCTCACCGTGCGCACACATGCACAATTGGCTTCCAGTCCCACCTTTTTCAGAACTGGGCTAGGTCCAAGATTCCTCTTTTCCAGGCCCACAATCCATTTCCCTCCTGTTTCTTTTTTTACGAATATATATTTTTCCATCAGTAGACTTGTTAGTTTTGAGGGATGGAGTGCAACCAGAGGTTAACTCTCGTTGGAGTAAAATCTCACGTCTTCTTGTGCACCTCTGGAGGTGCTATCCTTTCTGCATGGGAGCCGCTTCCTGAGCACGCATCACACCTGCTCTGTTCCTTGGAACCACCCTGGGCTGGCCGTTCTCCCAGTTCTCCCGCTGCAGACCTGTTCTTGTGTGGCCCCTGCCCGGAGGCCATGGAAAGAAGCACCATGTAAATTTAGGATGGAAGAGACCCAGTGGCGACAATTGAGGGGTGAATAAACACGGGTTTTATAAGGAGTGCGTGACTCCGGTGTTACCCCCAGCCAGCTGGAGCGGAGAGCTGCCTACATTCACAGCTCTCTAATTTCTGAACTTGATTCTGGCCCTTGCTCCTTAGACCGTGCAAGGCCTCCCCCTGACGTCTGCCGCCAGGCTCTGTAGGTGCGCATGTGTCTGATGGCAGGTACGGCCTGTCCTGAGCCACCGCGTGTGGGTGTATCCGCCTGCCCCCCCCCACTCTATTGTGGCCTCCTCATTCCCTATTGGCTATGACTTTGGGAAGGGGGTGGGGCGTCCACAGGCGGGTCAATGGCTCTGAAAATGCCTATGGAGCTATTTCTGGTTTATAGCTTAAGTTTTACCTCATTTCATACTTAAATGTTGCTTTTCCCATGGAGGCAGGAGAATGACACCTTATCTCTAGTGCACAGATTCATTCAGGTGCATTTATTGGGCACCTACTGTGTGCCCTGAATGAAGGCACTGGGGTACAAAACAGGATGGTGAGATGGCATGCATGGGAGCCCGGGGCATGGGAGCCCAGGCAGGGGGACATGTGGGTAGGGCAGCCACAAGGAAGAACCTGAAGCATCTCCCATTTTATTAAGTATAAACCAGGGCCCCTCACTTCCCTCAATTTGTCCTACAAGTAGTCTTGGCCCAAAGTGAAATGAAATACACAATTAACACAAACCAGAGTGGGTAGAAGGAAACCCCATTCCAAGGCCATAAACAGAGAATCCAGGAAGTGCAGGACATGTTTGTGTCCCAAATCCCGCCCCACCCAGCTGAGTCCTTGCTGCCACCAGTCAGAAACGACCCAGCCCCTCCCTGAGCAATGATGGGGTCTCGTCATATGTGGGGCGTTGGGGGGCAAAATCGGGGAGGGACCATTTGGGGATGTTAGAGAAGCTTACATTTTTCTTATAGCCAAGTTATGGGTTTTTTTGCATTTGTTTCTCAGCTTTGAAGGTGAGCTTATTTAGAGGGTCATGGAATGCACGGACGGGGGGTGGGACCCTTGCCGGGGCCGTCACAGGCAGATGGAGACACTCAGGCTCATTGTCCGCCAGCCTGGGGCTCAGGGTGGAAGAAGAAAGAGGGGATTGGACCCAGGAAGACCCCAGCAGAACTCTCCTGGGGGTGTGTGGCCAGATGAGTGGGGGCTGCAGGGGAGAAGGAGCATGGATCTGGGGGTGATGGAGTGAAGCCCTGCTCTTGGGGCGCCTTCCTCATGGGGAGCAGGGAGAAGCCTACAACAAGGCAGTTCCTGCCTAGGCCTCCCTCCCTAAGTTCCTGCCACTTGTGCTGACAGGGCCCTGCTTCTTGGGCCACTTTGTAAAGAACTTTGTATTCCCGTCACAGCCTGCGCGGGTGTATTGTTCCCAAGGAACGGTCAGAAGTGGAGCTCTGGTCACGGGAGATGAGGGGACACACTGGGGAGAGGATGCGGGAGCTCCTTTGCCCCGTGCCCGCCCTCTCAGTTGAGTGAGGAAGTCTCCGCCTCCCTAGATGGGCCACAGTGGACTCCGTCATGGGTCACTGTGGCACCCGTGATCCCACGGGCACCCAAAAGACAAAAGAGAGAGGGACTCTGACCCCAAACTCCCCCGTGGCTCTGTAGCTTCCCAAAAGGCACCCTTTAAGAAGGGAAGCATGTCCCCGTGTGTGTGAGCACAAGACTGTGGACCCACCTCCCCACACCAGAGCCCCATATGTGCAGAGCTCCCACCAAGTGGCGTCTGCAGGTGGGGACCCCGCTTCAGGCCAGCCCCAGCCACTCTCCTGGATGCCCATAGGCACCTGAATTGTGTGTGGACTCCCCCATTCCGGGCTGGGGCGTGGCCTCAGCTCTCCACCAGACAGCCCCCTGTCCTAGCACGGTCCCCGCCAGACCCTGGGGGGCAAGGGTGTCAGGGGCTGTCACACTTTTGCCAGTCTCTGCACGTGCCCGTCAAAATGAAATCCCACATGCCCCATGACTGCCGGTCTGTTGAGACATCAATAAAAGAACAAGTTTTTTGCTTGTCATGTTGCAGCAAGGTTGAAAATGCCTTTGCACTAGGTAAGTCCAGTGTGTTGTAATTTTGGGTCAACAAAATAAGAAAAAAAGAGGTGGAAAATAGAAGCGATCTGGCCAAATCACCTGAATTCACAGTAAGCCCAATAATTTGACTTGATGGACCCAGGGTCACAGGGAGCAATAGGGGCTAGATGAAAGCCTGTCTCCTTGAGCAATTGACATTTCCACGAAAGTAAACACTAAGAAAGAGAAGTAGCCCAGTGATTCCCAAACTGTAGTGGCCGTGGAAGTCCCCCAAGGGCTTGTTAAAACCCACCCCAGAGCTTGGATCCCGCAGGTTGTGTGGGGCCATATCATACGCTCTTCTTAATTTCCCCCGGTGATGCAGATGCTGTTGACCTAGGGACCCCCCTCTGCAAACCCCTGATGCTGTCCCTCAGCTCAGCCACGTGGCAATTCCTCAGCCTCCTAGACTCTAGATGTTGTGCTGACAAAGGAAGTAATGTGTGCAGGAGTGGCTGATGAGTCATATGGGGCTCAAGGATGCTTGCATATAGGTTGGCCCTATGACTGTTTCTAAACCAGAGGATCCCTGAAGTTTTGGGGTCGAAGAAACTGGATCCTTTTATTCTTCCTCTGACATCCGGGGTTTCAGATTTTAGCTATGGTTTACTTCCAGTTGATGTCAGCTAATATTGGATAGAATTACATCCTCTAAATTACTCTTAAACGTGATGTTTAAAATATCTTTTGTTTCCAACATCCCAGAATATTTAACCCTTTTCCAGATCAATAACATCGCCTGCATTCTGATTTATTTACAGTTTTTCTGAGGCTGCAGGAAAGCCAAGCCTTATTGTCAGCACACAGCTGGGTGTTGTCCACCCTCTGCTACCTGCAGGTTAATTGAAGCGAACATCCTAGAAAGGAGAAAGTCTCCAGACACATGGCAGAAAAGTGAGGGGCCTGCTGCACCATTACCAAGTTCAAACAGCAAAAATCCCAAACGAGGGTGCGGCAGCGTGGCAGTGACCCCCAGGCAGGGCTGGGTTCCCTTCTCTGGGAAGAGATCGCTCTGATTCCGCTGTTGTCCTTAATATTTTATTACGAAATGACTGCAAAACTGGAGAAGAAATTTAAAACTAGAACAAATAACACCTGTATATCCTGTACTCAGAATCAACTACCGTTTCCTTTTAATGCATCAGCTTCTTCGTTCTGTGTGTGTGTTTGTGTGTGTGTAATATTTTCTGAGCCATTTAACAACAACTGTCAAACATCATGTCTCCTTACCCCCAGACAATGGCTCTGCTTTCCCCCGGCCACGGTGCAGTTCTCCGCTACAGCGGATGTCACATGGAGATGGCCTCCGATCTGGCCCACAACCCACATTCCATCTGTGGCCATGGGCCCAGTGATGTCCTTTGCGGCCTCCCCCTCCAGCCCCGGAGCCGCAGTGTTGACCACTCCCTGCCCTTGGCGGTCAGGCGCGTCCATCTCCTTTCCCCTAAAGCAGTTCGGCATCGGGATCGTCTTGTTTTCATGGAGCGTGTTCTCAGCGAGTGGTTGCTCACATGGGACCGGTGTCTGCATTGGGTCGCGCCCAGAGCACAGGCTGTGGTCCCATTTCTCCGCTCTGCACAGACTAGCATTTCCCTGGCATCTAATAAGGGATCTGTGCAGAGGCGCTCTAAGATGTGTCCATATCCTGCTCCTCATGGAGACCCAGCCCTGCCCCTGAGTAGCCTGAGCGTTCACTGAGGACCTTGCCTAAAGCTCTCTGTATGGCGATGGCTGCCCAGCGAAGTTCTTCTACCCAGCACCCTTACAACAGTTGTCACCCTGACTTGGCATTCGGCTGCAAGCCGGAGCCTACCTACTTCTTACTGACACAGACTCATGGATACTTAGCAGGAACTCATTGTCGTCCTCGAATATATTGGAATGCAAACAGTCCCGGGCTGGCTTTTGGGGGCTCCTTCTAGCCGCTCCTGTGTCCTTTTCACAAGCCCTGTCTCTCTCTTTTTTTAGTATTCCTTACTTTTCTGACACAATAAGATGTTCCTTGTTCATCTTCTACTCTCTCCACCCAATATCCAGCATCGGCCGTTTTTGTGACTCAAATAAGTTGCTTGATATCTAACCAGTTTACTTCAGTGCTACAGAGAGTTTTCTTGAAAAAGGAATTAGACTCTACAATGGAAAGCTACTAGTCCAATAGGACCCCTTTGGTGGCAAAAAATAGAAAACCTGACGTGAATGAGCACAAGGAAAACATCGATTAATTGGTTGGCAGAATCCAAGGAAGGGGTGAACATCTAGCCCCTGGAAGTGGGCAGCACTTCTGAACCCAGGGGGTACTGAGCCCTGGACATAAGTGTTCTCAGGCTTCTGTCCATGGGCTGCCATGAGCCCCGACCCCTTCCTCTAAACAGCAGAAACCACGGTGCCCAGGGTGCCCTTGGCCTATGTTGTTCGGCTTCCATCCCCGAGGTAATTCCTGTTCAAAACCCTGGGGAAGAGATTCAGCATTTCCTGACAAGGACCAGGATAAATCAAGGGGCCCTGGAGATGGGCTCATAGAAGAGCAGGACAGCTTCTGAGCTGGACGAGCAGAGGCTGAGGAGGAGGAGGAGGCCAGGGAGCATCGGGCAGACATGAGAATGGTTGGCTGGATTTCTGCTCACTGTTCTCCGCTGCGGCAGATGACTTATTTTCTTTCTCCTAAGTGATGCTGGAATGTAAAGTTTCCAACAACTACAAAATCATATTACATCCCTGATGGTTCCTGGGGCATAGCAGCCACGTATCAGAGTAGAAGCCACCATCACCTCCCTGTGTTGCATTCACCTGTCTGCACTGTGGCACTTAGGTTTTAAAAATTTATTTAATCTGGAGAGAGGGGTGGAGAGGGAGAGAGAAAGACACTCAAGCAGATTCTGCGCTGAGCGCAGAGCCCGATGAGGGGCTCAACCTCACGACCCCAAGATCATGACCTGAGCCAAAACCAAGAGTAGGGTGCTCAACCGACTGTGCCACCCAGGCGTCCCTGCACTGTGGTGTCTAAACAAATGGTGGAAAGGTCACTGGGAGGGAGGGAATTTGGTGACTCGAGCAACTGCCCTGACCTCATGGATTGTAGACTCGTTTGAAAGTCACTTCCTCCTCTGCGGGGATCGTGTGGTCTGCCTTTGACCAGAGTCATTGTTTTGATGACTGTGGCCTTGCCTTCACATAGACCTCCACCAACCACGACTGTTGGTGACCACAGATGGACAGAAAGCCCAGTCATGGACTAGCCCCTTTCCCTCCCTATTACTTAATTCCCAACTCCCTTCGGGCATGCCTTTGACACTCTTTTGGTTTGGACCCAATCTCTGGGTCCTGTTTCACGTGTCAAATTCCAAATGAGGAGTGTCCAGGGCCATTACTAGGAGTGGCCATTGGGAGGCCAGCATGCCAGGCCTCCTCTACACTGAAGTGGCAACCACTGCTCTTGTCATCTCAAGAAAAGCCCACCCCAGGTCCTCAGACCACATCATCACCAGCCGTGGTGGCCCTAATAGCAACCACTCCACTAGCAGCTGGCAGGGTCTCCATGCGTCCAGAGCTCCCACCCGGGTCATGGAAGCTGCAGGAAGACATTTGGAAGTGGAGCTGGGTTCCAGGGCTAGGTGACTCGTGTTTGGACTTTATTATGAATGTGTCATGTTTCCAGGAGTATGAGCTTGTCTGAGACTAAACTATCGGCCCCACCATGAGGGATGGGATTAGCGGTTCCGGGGCCCTGCCAGAAACACAGCTGTATAGACAAGCCACGGTGACCTAATCTCCCAAACTATGAGCTGGCCCCGTCCAGCTGTCATGGGGAGTGTGAGAGGGATCTGGAGCAAGTGTTTGTGGATACGGGGTGGGAGGGAGAAATATACTTTATGATCCCAGGGAAGGGCTATGTGAGCAGATGGTGAGCATCCCTGTGCCCAGGGAGAAGAGAACAGCAGCAGAGAAGATAGCGAGGCTGTAAGCAAGATAAGAGAAGGCAGTGCCTTTGGGAGGAACACAAAGCAGCCGAGAAGGGGGTGGACGGCTTGTGTCCAAAGGAAGTGAGTTATATTTCATTTCCAGAAAAGTAGCTAATAAAAAGAAATCCCTGGTAAAATGAGTGAATTTTATTATTTTTTTTAAAGGTTTTATTTATTTATTTGTCAGAGAGAGAGAGAGACACACACACAAGCAGGGGGAGCAGCAGACAGAGGGAGAAGCAGACTGCCCGCTGGGCAGGGAGCCCGATGTGGGACTCGATCCCAGGACCCCGGGATCATGACCTGAGCCGAAGGCAGACGCTTAACCGACTGAGCCACCCAGGCGTCCCTAAAATCAGTGAGTTTTAAAATACTTGGTTATTGGGGCGCCTGGCTGGCTAAGTCAGAAGGGCATGTGACTCTTGATCTCGGGGTCATGAGTTCGAGCCCCAAGTTGGAGGTAGAGATGGCTGAAATTTAAAGGTATATATTAAAAATCAAATAAAATACATGATTATTTTTAAGAAAGGGGAACTGAGATGTTGAGTCCTCATCTTGACAAGGTTTTTCTTTCCTGGGGACAAGTGTGGACAAGCTCACATCTCTTGCCCACCCCTTGAGACTTAATGAGTAGGTGGTCTGGTGGGTATTTCTACCACTCACTCAGTTGACATCTGCTAAGCACCTACTATGCGTGCTATAACCTCTGTATGGGATGCAGGGGACACTGCATGGGGAAGGCATCGAAACCCAACGTGAAAGAAGAAGAGATGTGACCAGATGACAGGGTGGCAGGGCTCATGCTGCGTATGGCATGCGGTGAGAGTGGGGTGTGCCCACGGACGATCGGGAAACCCAGGAGATGAGCAGCCACATCACCCGGGGAGATCAGGGAGTGTGTGGAATGATGCTGGCCCTCCGGATCCCTGCAACAGGCTCACAGGGCCGTTAGCATGGGGGCTTGAGGACGTGGCCGGATCCGTTATTTCCTAGACGGAGGGTTAGGGACTTGGGTCCAAGGCAAAGTAGATACAAACACAAAAGCTGTCTCCTGGCCCGGGATGCCCATCTAAACTTCCTGCCCCTGTTGATTCTTCTCCTCCCTCTGCCATCAGCCCCCACATAGCTGCTCAGATAAGAGGGACCTGCCCCGCACCAACCCAAGCCCCTGCACAGTGCCAGGGTACAAAGCCCCTTCTCAATTATTCCAGTTGTCGTTCCGTCCGTCACTGTGGGAGTGTTGGTGGTCTAGTGTTCTCTCCTTCCCGCCCTTCCTCAGCCCCTCCTGCAAGGCTCCTCTCCCCAAGACGCATTTCTAGAACCGACAGCCCCTGAAGGCAGAGAAGTCTCATCAATACTTCGTTTGCTTTTACTGATCTTTTCTATTTATTTTTGGACAGTCATAAAATCATTAAGGTATTATTGAAAGCATGGTTGGCCAGCCCTTTTGAGTCAGAAATTCAGAACACTGTCCCAAGAAAAAGAAACCACTGAAACTTCTAGACAACAAGTTTCAAAGATTCACATTTTCATATATTTCTTTATTTCAGAAAGAAATACTTGAACTAGAGAGATAGCACCTGTGATCCACAGGTTGACTGTGGATCACTCTAATAATACACGTGACCGATTCGATGAGAAGGGGACATTTTGGAAAGAAATGGAGTGAATTATGATAATTCCTGAATGACTCCAATTAACTGGTTTAAAACGTCCAAAATTTAGTCCAAATGCTAGAAAAAGACTCCCGTAAAATTGGGAGTCTTTTATGCAAATAAATAAGTTCAATAAATAGTTTGCGGGCTTCCCCCTTTATCTTTGTGACCAACACGGAGTCAGCCGTGTTGTTCGGGGCGGGGGGACACAGAAGAGCCCTGGTGACCTTGGCTGGATGTGTGGGCTCACCTCCCCCCACCCCTGTCCTTCCTTCCCGGGGCGGCGGGGTGGGGGTGGGGGTTGCTGGCATAGATTTGACTCAAAAGCAGCTTGTTTCAAGGAGAAGGTGCCAAACTGAGCTGTTGAGCTTTCTGCGGACTTGAAGTAAGAGGGTCACTGATCAAACCTGTTAGCAATGAAGAGTATTTTCAAAACCAAGGGATTTGGAAGTAGTAGTGCTCTAAATGGACAGTGGATGCAGGTGCCTGAGGCTCTGATCTGAGCGCCCAGGGAAAGGGCAGGGAGCGGGATGTGGGGCTTTGAACCACAGCAGAGCGCTCCATAGTCATCCTGTCCTTAAACTCATTAGCAAGGGAGGCTGACATCCTGTGAGCTACCCTCCAGTGAAGTCACAAATACACCTGAGGGCAGGAGTCCCACGGACCCGGAAGGTACACGATTAA
This sequence comes from Callorhinus ursinus, assembly GCF_003265705.2. Lineage (NCBI taxonomy): Eukaryota > Metazoa > Chordata > Mammalia > Carnivora > Otariidae > Callorhinus > Callorhinus ursinus. Next base: position 89,366,994 of record NW_027397065.1, on the reverse strand, counting down.
ATTGCTTAGAAAACAGGAAGTACTTCCGTCTTCGTGAAAGTTATTTGAACACCTGCACATCCTCTCCAGCCACATTTTTGTCTCCTTGCCGATTTGGTGCTGACGCATCAATCTACTTCCATGAAGATGTACTGGACCGAGCTTCTGCTCTGCACTTGAATTCCCAGGCAGTAGTGCAGGGCTCAGGGGCACCCCTGATGCTGGCTATCGGACCAGAGGTCAGGGTTCACTCCACCTCAAAACACGCACTGTCTCCCAGCCTCTGGACTGGCCAATCTTGAAATGGAATAAAACCCAATCTTCTCTCCTGTCAGCTTTCGGCTTCTTGGTGAAGGTTGATAAATGGTTTTCCTGGTTAAATTTGCAAAAACCAGAACAATACGAGGGTTTTTAATGAACCCAAGTGGGGAGAACCCAGAGGGCTGGGCGAAAGCTCGATAACGAGTCCGCTGATCGCAGAGCCACCAATGCAATGACTTGGGTCACAGCCAGCACGTTCCCGGAGCAAGCCAGAACAGCCCGGAAAGAGACTTGCAAGCCTCATCGAGTTTACCTGGCTATGTCTGGGCTGCTTTCCCCATTTGTGCTGCAAGATAACCTGCCTTCTAGGTCAACTCTGAGGAACAAAAAGGCAGACTTCAGGAACCAAAAAGATAAAACTGCTTGTTCAGAGTGAGATTAAATCTGCACCTGGATTCCATCCAACTGGCGTGATTAATTCAAAGAACCCACTGGAATCGGAGACTGAAGTATCTCAGGCTGCTCTCTTTCCATCACTCGCTCCTACATACCACAGTTCAGGGGCTTAAGAAGAAGCCAAATTCAATAGGGACAGACATTTAAGAAAAAAAAGAAAACCTCATTTTATTTAAAACTTCGTTTTATTAAACTCAAGGAATTTGTCTCTAGGTTTAGAGAGTTGATCCCGTAACTCAAAGGTTTTGTGCTGGCCTCCTCGGAGGGCTTGGGAAAGCCTCGTGTGCCCACAGAGGACACAGCTGATAAAACAGAGACAGCGCTTAGCCCCACATCAATGGGCACTTTCCGTGGGCTCAGATGGGATGGAAATGCCCCATTTGCACTGAGCCCTCCAGTTGCAGGAAAACAGAAGCATGAGCCTCTCCGCAGGCTAGGAACGGTGTCCTGGTTCTTCGTCGGCCACGTCTATGACTCTTTCCTAAATTGAGAAGCTGGTCCGGCTGCCACATGTGTGCAGATCTCACTTCATCACCGTGTCCCTTCCTTCCGTGTCCACTCTGCAGAAGGGCGACACGAAAGGATGTCACAGATGAGCCAAGTTGATTGGCAGCTCAGCAGTGCACCCCTGCCCCTGGAGGCGAAAGCCGAGGGCAGAACGGGAGACGCCCCTCCCCTGCGGGCGCAGAAAGTGTGTGCTCCCGGAGGCTGCTTTGTCTGCAGCTTTGCGTTTGCAATCACCAGGAGACACGCGTTGCCCACAGCAAACACCGAGCCCTGCCCTGTGTGTGCACAACAGCAAAGCACAGACGTTGTCTCTCGTAGGACATGTTTCACAATGGAGCCAATTATTGACATTCTTTGGTCTTCCTTAATCACATAAACCAACCTTGATGAGCACATATGTCTTTTTATCAACCCAGAAAGTGCTGAGTGATGCCTGGTTGAGAGGGGTGGGTGAGACCACACGCCTCTGTCTCATGCGGAGAAGAAACGGCTTTCTTCCTGAAATGTCTCCGTAGGATGACTGGAGGTCATTTTCTTAGAAAGCCTAGTGTGAGGCAAGGCAAACGGGTTTTGCCTGACATGCACACACGCGCCCCTTGCAAGTATCTGTGCCTTTAATTATTATAATTAATTAGGAGAGTAGATTTCACTCAGAAGTGCTTAGCTGAGACATTTGTTTGCGATGAGCACTTCCCCTCTTTGGAACTCGAAATTTCATCGTAAATGTGGCGATTAACATCTCTCTCTCTCCAGCTCAGAAAGTGTTGACACAGATGTTTGGCTAATCATTCAGAGCAAATAGCTATTCCCATAAAGGCTAAGATTAGTCGGAATTGGCATGCATTTCTTTCTTCTGTGAGCCTCGTTTGATTATAGATGATGTTTTGTTAGAGTGTATCCATGCAACCTCATAAATGATGTAAAACCCAAGAAAAACAGAGACTCTGTGCCAAGACCAAATTAAATACACATCAGAAAAATGCGGGCTTGATTCGGGTTCAGGTACCATGAAGCTCGCCTTGGTCGATTGTTGCTAAAGCCTTCAGAAAACTATAAAAAGCAACCTTGACATTAATATCAATTTGAAGTTGGTGTGGCTGCCAACATTTATTCAACACCACGCTCGGCTGGCTGTATCCTCTCGCACACAACATGTAGTGGCAGCAATCACAGCCTCCAAAAGCTGTGACAAACGGCCCGTGTGGAGCAGGCAAGGAAAAGCGTTCTTATCTGGGTCGGTACCCGGGGACAGCCACCATCCTCCCCGCGGGCGGTAGCACAGACAGGGCTGGGAGTTGCATGCAGAGCTTGTGCTCTCGGTGAGCACCTCCGAGGCTCCTGCCTGTGCTGTGTGCCTCTCTCCTCCCGTCAACCAACCCCAAGACACACCGCATCCCGACGGCCACCCCTTCCCTCCTTGGCTGGTCCTCCTCACACGGATCCCTGGAGACCCTTGTTGAATTACCACAGGTGCCCTCTGGCACTTCTCGGGGAATCTCAAGTCCTCGGTCTTATTGCCCTGCTCCCCACAGTGCTGGTGGACGGGGTTCAGGAGGACCGGAGCAAGGCCAGCCCCCAGCTGAGGACTGGTGCAGAGCCCGGAGGGCTGGTGTCCACTGACCACGCTCCAAGGTGTGGGCTCCCCTGGCAGAAGCCTGCTGCCGGGAAGCACCCTGCCAGCGCTGGGGAGGAAGGAAGACCAGGGTGGGAGCTGAGTGCATACACGTTGCCAGCACTTGGACCCCATGGAAGCAAAGGCCCAGCGGGAAAGCACGTGAATAGTTGAAACTCCTGGATGATGGGCAAGCTGGTAACCAAGTATCCCGGCAAAAAAATAACTGTATCAGGTGAGCAGAGAGAAGGCTGATTGAGCTTCTTTCTGGGGGGAGGCTATATGAGCACGGGGGCCCCCCGTGTGGATGGACCCCCACTCTACAGCTGCCATCACTGCTCCCACAAGGTGCTTTGCCTGCGGGATGTGTGGACTCCCACTGCCCTCATGGTCTTACCTAGAGGCATTTTGTTCACATGACGATCCGTTACCTCCCGCTCTCTCACGCTACGTCTTCTATCTCAGCCACGCTAGTTAAGCTGCTTCCGCATGGAGTAACATGTCTCGACAGCCCCAGCATTTGGACTGGGCTGTGCCTCTCTCTACATTAATCTTGCCAAGGAACACAAGGGACATGCTCTTTCTCTTGAAGCAAGGTGCGTAAGGAAGTGGTGGGATAATGGGTAAGCGGACGCAGGCTTGAGGTTTTACGCCTGTGTACATTTATATTTATTTTCAGGGTACTTGGTAGGGTTGACCCCTGATGGGTCACAGTCTGCTCCACCTGGTGGCTCCTGCTCATCCTTAAAAGTTTGGCTCAGGGTTGGCACCTGCTGGGCCCACCGCTGCTTTGATGCTAAGTGCTCGGCACCTGTGCGTTCATCTCCCGGGACTAACCGGATACCATTTCCCCGTCCATCCTCCAGTAGCCAACTCTGAACCCCGTCCGAGAGCATGGTGGAGACCCTCCTACCACTTGGCATGGCCGCTCTGTGCGGTAGGACTTTGGCAGCGATGCGGGAGCTCCGCGTCTGTACCTGTGAGCAGCAGAGACATGTCTGGGAGCTGGATAGCTAATGTCTTAGGCAGCTCAGGCTGCCATGAGCAAGCATCGCAGGCAGGGTTGCTCAAAAAACAGACATTGTTCACGGCTCTGGAGGTGGGAGGTCTAAGATGAAGGTGCCATCCACTTTAGCATCTGGCGAGAGCCCATTTCCTGTCTGTGCCCACGTGGGACAGATGGGAGGCTCTGGTCTCTTCCTCTTCTTATAAGGCAGAGCACTGACCCCGTCATGGGAAGGAACCCCACCCTCATGACTTTATCTAACCCTACTCACCTCCTAAAGGCCCTGCCTCCAAATGCCATCTCCCTGGGGGCTTGGGTCTCAACATGAAATGGGGGGGGTCATTTAGTCCACTAGCCACGTGTGGATTCTTCGATGTGCATAGTGAAACTGAGGGACTGGATATTTCATTGTGGTTTACCCTAAGTCGATTAAATGCATATTTCTATAGCTACATGTGGCTAGAGGCTCCCAGATTGGACAACGCGACTCCAGAAGCTTCCATACTGCTTGGAATAGAGTACACAGTCCTGAGGTGAACTGAACTTAGGAGGGGAGACTATCTTGGCTCTTAGTTTAAACAGTTAAACCTTCCAAGATATCAGGGAAGTGACACGTCTTCCTTTATTCCTTTTTCAGACTTTGGTGGGGTTGCCCTGTGCAAGCCAGGTTCACTCTTGCCTTGGGGACTCCTGCCCCCCGGGGCCCCCATCCTGTGGCAGCAGGAGCTCTCTGGAGAGGGGGCATCTGAGCAGAGGCCTGTGTTCCTTGGGAAGATCTGGAGGGAGTGTGTCCGGGTAGACGGCCCTGACGGGGGAAGGAAGTGGGCAGAAAGGAGAGGCCCCTCTCGGAGGCCAAGGGGAAGAGCAGGCTGCGGGCCGCTGTCGTATTTGCATTTTCTTTTAAGCAGGATGGGCAGCTGTTGGAGGACATTGAGCGGGGGCACAAAGTGATGTTATTTGGGTTTGGAACTCATTCCCCTGGCCCCCGGGGAGGACACTAGGTATTGGGGTGGGAATCCCTCCCCGTGGTCTGTGGCCGAGACGTGGCCTAGCCGGAGGAGGGAGGCGGAGAGACGCAGGGCCGGGAGGACATGCTGTCAGGGGGTCTGAGCTCGGAGAACACGGGAGAAACCCAGGAACACCTCCCGAGGGCGGTGTGGGGGCGGGGGGCGGCTGCTGACAGAGAAGGGGGAGAGCTGGGGCCCGCCAAGGGGGAGAGGGAGGGGTGGGTGCCGTCCAGGCCCACGGGGCACCTGTGTGGGCACGTGGACGGGAGGAGGGGCCCGGAATAACTGACCTCACAGCCACCACCCTGCTCTTGAACAGGACAGGGCACGGCACGGGAGGCAGGGCTGCAGGGCGGCTGGCTCCAGAGACGGGCTCTCTGCAGGCTCGGGGGGCAGCCAGCTCCGCTCCGCAGCACGGTCGCTGAGGGCTGAGCACCACGGAAGGCCCTGAGGGAACCCCCCCACCCACTCTCCTGGCCACACGCTGAACCGCTAGATAAAGTTGTTTGGAAAATCTGGAACGCCCCCCAGATTTCCGTACGGTTTTATTTCTCACAGTGGACTATCAGCAGTGAGATAAATTTAGACTCCCTGCTAAGCGTGACACACCATGGTAATTGTACAAGTATGATGTCTTAAATTACACTTTTATTATCTTGCATTTCTCTTCCAGCTTATAATTCTTCTTTCTCATCACTCTGCCTGTGCCTGATCTGTGTCCCTTCCTCCTCCTCACAAGACAATCATTAAACTTCTCCAATCACCAGTAAATGGTGGAAAGAATGAAAGAGTTTGGCTTTAAACACTTCTAAGTAGACAGTTGGGAAGTGGTTGCAAATTAAAACCAGGCAGCTTAATGATATTAGCGTGGCCCTGCTTGAGAAGCCCAGCCTGGCCCCGTTCTCTGGGCCCGGGGTACCTATGATATCAGAGCTTGGAGGGGATGGGGGGGGCAAGCGGTGCAGGGGTCCCTGCGGTGGGGCTTGTGCACTCAGCGCCCGGGGGAGGCTTGCTTCGTGTTGTAACAGGAAATCCATGGCAGCTTCCTCCAGTTGGTGGGAAGTTGGTGGGAAGGCAGATGGTCCCTCCAGGGGAGAGGAGGGGGCTGTCCCTTCAGCAGTTCCCAGTTCTGCCGCCCCCTCCAACACTGGCTGGACAGGGGGAGCTACAGCCAACCAATCAGGGACCCCACGGAATCTGGTTTGGCTAAAATGTTTTCACTTGCTGAATTTCACTAAAAACGTAGAGCGACATTTACAAACTTGCAATGAGGAACTCGGGAAGGTGAGGCCAGGTGAGCCAGGGAAATCTAGGAGCGCCCAGACCCGACACTCATGGTACACAGTCCCCGGGTGCGGGCTTGGGAAGGGTGAGGTGATCTCCATCGACTGACCATCAGGGACAAACAAAATGTGAACGATTTTAACATCCTATAAAGAACAGCAGTGCCTTAATGGTGAATGATTTAATCGCCCCCATATACTGAGCATTATTTCCGCCACAGACAACAAATGGAGCTTAAAATAAAGTCTTTAAAAAAAAAAAAGTTGTCGTTTTTTTTTTCTAAAAAAAGAGACTTTAAAAAGTCTCTTTAAAAAAACAAAACAAAACATTAAATGGCGACCATTGAACCATTGCACAGATGCTTTCCAACCCCAGGACAGCCGGGGCAGGGAGCCCCAAGTGAAGCGGTTTTGCCAGACGTGGAAAGAACATGGCCCGGTTGTCAGCATCGGCTTCTCTGGAAGTCTCATGTGTTCTACTACTTCTAACTGAGACTAAATCTCTTCTGACTCATTTTTTATTTCCCCAAACACACACGGAGTATCTTAGCAGCAGGGAAATGTTCTAAAGCAAGTGCTGTCCTGGTACCCCACCCCATAGGAAGTGAAGGTGGTGGGCAGAATTCTCCCACAGCCTCCCCAGACAACCACCACTTCCCCCAACACCACTGTATACACAAAGTGTCTCCCAGATATGTGATCAGCACTAATGTAGACACTGCGGTGACTGGATCTTGCAGGTGGGATTAAGGTCCAAAACACATTGACTTCAAGACAGGAGATTCTCCTGGGTGAGCCTGACCTAATCAGGTGAGCCCATAAAAGGGATGGAGCTCTTCCTGAAGCAAGAGACATGTTGCGTGGGGGGATTAACGTGAAGGAGATTGCCTGTGGCTGCCTTGTAAGGTGAGGGATCACATGGCAAGGAGTGTGCACGGTCCCTAGGACCTGGTGTCCTCAGTGCTATAACCGTGAGGAAATGAATTCTGCCAACAGCCCACATGAGTTGGAAGCTGAATCTTCCCCTGAGACTCCAGAAAGGAAGGAAACGCAGCCAACCCTGATTTCACCGAGTGAGCCCCTGAGCAGAGAACCCAGCCGCACTGTGCTGGATTTCTGACCCGGAGGACTCTAAGTTAACACGTGGCTGTTGGTTTACGCCATTAAGTTCTGTCACTTTACACAGCAAAGCAAAACTAACAAAATCTGTTGGGCAATCAACAGATGCAGATTCTCGCGTGGGCGCCACTGTCCCGTGGCCACGGGACACCATCAACGTTCTCGGCAAAGAGGGATGCTAAATCCTACCCTGCACTCCTGACGGGGGAGCAGGGAGGGCTGCCAAGAAAGTGTACAGAACTCAATCGGGAAAACTGAAACTGCCACCAAAGATAGAGTGGATCGTGTTCTTGTTGTCAATGATTACCATTAATTATAGCTATTTTCTTTTGCTCTGTTGGCGACATTTTGTCTTTTTCAGTTTTGCTTGAAAAATAATAGTATCTGGGAAATAGTGCCTGCCAGGCTGCAGAGCTTAGACAGCCTAGTGTTGACTGGGATCTTGGAGAAAGAAGCCAAGGTCTAATAACCATCACACTATTGGAGAGTCACAGGATATGAACAGATTAAAGGTCCTGAGAAGTCCTGCTGCAGAGAACCTTGCTCAACATGGTGTAACAGGGCATTTTCTCACCTTCCTATTTTGAAAGAACTTTTATCCGGCCACTCCGATAAATCTCATGGGACTGGAGGAGTCATGTTTGAGAAAACTGGTTCAGAGGTTAATACAAACAAACAAGACAAATACATAAAGAGCTGCTGACTCCCCTTTGCAAGCACCCTGATCATGTCGTGTCATGAGCGTAGGAGAGTCTGCACCTACTCAAGTGCCCGGATGCCCTCCCTCAGCCAATTTCTGCATACCCCTCTAGGATCCTGGGCCTAAACATTCCCAGACACTCAGGCATAGGAAAAGCGTGCCTGGTGAGAATATTTAAGACAAGTGGCACAGCCTTCCACTCCACAGAGAGAAATTCCATGCCCTCCAAGGGTTCAAGAAGAAGTGAAAATCTTCTCTTTAATAGGAAAATAGTTGGTCTGATAAGATAATGAAAAACCACCATCCATAAAAAAAAGAACACCTTTTTACTTATCTAAATTCTATACAAATAGTCACTCTACCATTTGCAAATAAAAGCTATGACATTTAAAATGAGACCTGCTCTTGCAGATAAAGAAGTGTATGATGTATCAATAGCGATTCACATTCTGTGGCCTGGGGCCAAGACGGCAGGCAGATCAAGGGAATAGAACAGGCTGTCCAGAATCAGACTCTTCCACACAGAGACTTCACATCTGAGCAATAGGACCTAAAAACATGAATAATTCAACATAGCCAAGAAAACTGGCTAACTCTTCCGGGGAGGCGGGGGGGGCGGGGAGGAAATAGTTGTATCTCCAACTTTCATCATTTAGAAAGGAGCTTCGGATGGAACACAAACTTAAGTATAAAATATTAACTTCTAAATATATTAGAAGGAAGCATAGGTGAAGACTTGATCCCAGGGCTGAGAAAGGGCTTTTCAACATAAAATCTCAGACATGAACCCATGAACACAGATACCGGTGGACCGGATTCTGTATCGATTTCTTTATGAAAGGGGAATTTAGAAAAAGCAGTTCTAAGGTTTATAAGAGGCAAATGAGGCGTACATGAACGGCTTGCAGGTGTGTGAGGAAAAGTACGACTCCCTGAAAGGGAAATCGCTAAAGGACATGCAGGCAGAGTAAATCAGAGCGGAAATGGCCCACAGATGTGTGAGGGCATCCTGAAGCTCACACGAGCGAGGGAGATGGATCTAGGACTCGAGGCACCTGTCTGATGGGCGATGGGCGCTAAGGGAAAGGGATGCTCCTCCCCTGTGCCGGTGGATGCTTGGGGGGGGCGGCGGGGGCGCAGTCAAAGGGAGAGGACAGTTGGCACAATGTCAGGAAGACAGCGCCAAGAGAGAGAAAGATGGAAACGCAGGAATAGGCAAGAGGGTGGCTCTGTTTCTTTCAGGGTACATGGGGGTGTGCGCCACAGCCTCCTGAGATGTATCGGAGTCAGCAGGAGCCACCGCGTCTGGTCCGACTTACCGTTTCCATTGATGAGCGTGTTTCGGGCCCTGTGAGAGTCCAGGCTGACGCAGGGAAGGCTGACCGCAGTGCAGACGAGCCGCGTTCTGGGGCCTCACGGAGGACACAGCCCACGGGGAGGGCTTCATCGTGCAAGAGATTGAACAACTCCCCCCAGGGTTCTCACCGTGCTTTGGGGCACCTCTCTTTGTTTCCTCCTGAACCAGCCCTCCGCAGCCTGCAGGCTCTCTCACTGAATGAGACAAAGAAATCGTTGACGTAGGCTCCCCATATACGTGAGTGACAGTTGTGCTTTCAACTTTCTAAAAATGACACTTGGATAGAAGTTTGGTAAAAATGGATCGGAGTTCTCAATGGATACTTCTTCTCCACGATAGTAATATAGCATCTAGGGATGTACCCTCTGGGTGTGCTTGGGTAGAAGCAGGAAGGGGGCTGTAAAGAGATTCAGGCGGCTTTGTGTAATGACAGTCAAAGCAAAAAAAAAAAAATTAAAAAAAATAAAACGAATTATGCTCTCTCTCTAAAAAATAAACAAATAAAATCTTCAAAAAAAATTTTTTAAAAGGGGGCGCCTGGGTGGCTCAGTCAGTTAAGGGTCCGACTCTTGGTTTCAGCTCAGGTCATGATCCCAGGGTCATGGGATTGAGCCCCGCATTGGGCTCCATGCTCAGCACAGTCAGCCTCTCCCTCTTCCTCTGCTCCTCTCCCTCTCCCCCCAAAAATAAATAAAATCTTTAAAGAAAAAAATTAAAACAAACAAAAAAACAACTTACATCTGTGGTTCTCAACCTTGGGTGATTCACCCTTGGGGGACATTCAGCCTGTGTGGAGATAGTTTTGATGGTCACACTGGAAAGGGTTGCTCCCGGCATCCAGGGGACAGAGGCAAAGATGCTGCTCAGTGCTGTGCATGGGACTGCCCGCCGCACACGGTGGTCTGGCCCGGAGAGCCAGAGTGCTGGGGCTGAGGCACCGCGTCCAAAGTGCACAAATGTAGAGACAAGGTCGAATCGATTAAGTGAGATGTTTTGCAAGGAAAAACTGTTAATCATATTAATGCTTAGAGCTCTTTGTTAAGTGAAAAAATGATTATAAAATTATATTTGTGATGGTCACATGGCTAGAAAATGTAAATATGTTAATAGAGTATATAAATATTTATAGAATATTATCTTTCACATTTTTCATAGAAAAATGTATTGTATATGTCTCTATAGAAAGTAGCATATGAAAGAAATATATATTATTATATATGTAAATGTATATATATTGTATACACACATATGATAGTATTTATTCTTCTACACCTTTTCCAATTTATCTCTCTCTCTCTCTTTTTGAGCCTTCTTCCACGGGGTGCTGAATTCAGCCTGGGGTCCCATCATGAAGGAGTCTTGTCTCTAAGTGAAGACACTGTTAAATCTGTAATAATACATGTGTCTTGGGGAGATGGCCCACTGACTCCTTATCAGCTGGGCGCCCTGCCTATGAAGCCCCTGACTGGATCGGCTGGCCTGCCCGTCACTCAGCACCGCCCTGAGGGGCAGACAGGTGTGGTGATGAGCTAGAACTGGCCCCTCTGCGTGGCGCTGCTCCCAAGAAGGGCCCACCCTCAAGGAGCACAGGGGAGAGATGAGGCTGGTCCTGCTGCCTGCCCGGAGGCCAGCCCTGTCTGGCCACTCACTGCGTCAGCCTGGCAGCAGAAAGCACAGAGAGGTGGGGAGACACAGGACCTTCTCTCCCAGATCCGGCCTCCAACCCTGGCTCTCTGCCTCTGATCCCAGGCTTCTCATCTGCAGAATGAACGCGTCGACCCAGCTGTCTCCAGGGTATTTTCAGCGCTCAGATCCTGTGAGTTCTTCGTCTCGTGTCTCTCCCCGGATTTCGCAATGAATGAATGGTTTACATCCTTACTGCTGATGGGCCTGTGGAAATCATCCCCTTGGCTTGACAGCTTTCTCCTGTTACTTTTGAATGATCACAGACTCCAGGGCGAGAGTTTAGGTAAACCGCTGTCCAAGTGCTGGGCCCCAAGTGTCCCAGAGAAACGTCTTCCTACAAAGCTTTCTGAAGGTCTGGGATGTGACCGTAGAAATCCAGAGAGCTGGCCAGCCCTGCGGCTCTCATGGGAAGAAAGCAGTGGAGGAGGCTGGCTCTCTAGTGCATTTTCTAGTCTTTGGTTGGTTCTAATCTATCATTCGATAACATAATTTTCCTTTTATTCCTTAAGCCCAATAAATCTTTTCCCACTCTGCAGCACTTACAATTTTTGCCTCATCGGCTAGTGAGTGTGAATGTCTACCCAAGATTGCTATGGGATTTAAAACGTGCTGAGTTCACTAGGTGCTTTGCAACCAGCTGTTTGCCACTCTTCATTTCCATTGGGTTGAGCTACGAGGAGCCGTGATTGAGAGAGAAAGGATCACCTCTGTAAACACCCTTCCTGCCCCAGAGCGTCTCCAGCTTCACATTTCTCATGTAAGGATTGAGACCAGGGGTTCTCAGCCTCGGCACCATGGTTGTGTGAGGTGGGACGATGCTTTGTGTTGTGCGATTTTTCCCCGTTATCCCTAGGCCCCACCTACTCGATGCCAGTAGCCCTCCCTCTACCCCGAACACTGCGATAATCAGAAATGCAAAAATGTCACATCACCTGGAGCTCTATTGGCCCAGTTGGTCAATGGCCTCCACTAGCAGGTGGAGAAGGAGCTCCAGAAGTTTCTCTCACCAATGAAGATGGAAGCCTCCTCTCTGTGTCCTATAAGAATGTGGCTGGTCCCCCACTGTATTTGTGAAGAGTCCTCAGTCCACACTGAACAGTAAATCATGACTGAAAGAAGTCATAACACTTAAGTGTCATAAGTGATCATCTCTTCATGGTAGAAATAGTAATCACTGGGAATGATTTTATTTCCCTCTTTGGATTTATTCATGCCATCTACATTTACTATATTTATTCCTTTTGTAAGTTTTCAATGCATAAGAAATGGAAGGGTTCATATGGCTGTTTAATAGACTCTGAAGTGATGTGGTAGACATACCATGAGGCAACCCTCACCAATGATTGATATCCTACATAATCCCCACCCCTTGAAAGCGAGTGGGGTTTGTGACTGATTTTGGATGATAGAATATGGCAGAGGTGATCGCTGTCACATCCGTGGTTATAGGTTGTATAAGACTTTGAGGAAGAGAGCCTCTCCCTTGCTGCCTTTGAAGAAGTGAGCTGCAATTTTGTGAGGCCACCTGTGAGAAGACCATGTGACAGGGAACTATGCAGCCTCCAGGGCTGAGAGTGGTCGGTCCCCTGATGACATCCAGTAGCAAGATGGGGACTTCCGTCCTGCAAGTCCAGCCAATAACCTGAGAGAGCTTGGAAGCTGATATTTCCCCACCTTGGGCCTCTGATGAGACCATGACCCTGCCCAAGGCCTGACTGTAGCCTGGTGAGACCCAAAGCAGAGGACCCAGCTGGGCAGTGCCCAGATGTCTGACCTGCACAAAGTATGAGATAATTAACATGTACTGTTGTAAGTCACTTCATCGGTGGTGATTTGTTATGCAGCAATAGATTAACAAAATGTGGGAAACTTCCCTCTCCTTTGAGAACACATGAGCCAAAAAACTTCATTAAGTATTGCAGCTATCTCTATATACAGGGAATAGTGGGCCCTTAATCATCCAAGACCTGATGGATTGGAACCTATGAATACAACAGAAAAGAAAAGCAGACTCCAGGTGCTGGCAGACCCCTGGTACCCTTGGCCGTGCTCATGCCCCCGCTGAGATTAAACAGTGTCAGAGAGCACTGGCGTCACAGAAAGCCACTCTGTGGGCATGATGGAGCAGAGCAAAATGAAGACCCCTCTGAAATTAGTCTAGGCACGAGCAAAGAGCCTTGTCAAAACCACAAACGTGGCTAAACGTCCCTCCACCCTGGCTAATGTGAGTGGTTGTTGCTTTTTAACCAGAGACCATTAGCCTCACTCTGCTCTTTCCACCTTCTAGTTGAGAGTTATTATGACATTCAGCCCTGGAGTCTCATGAGCCAATTCCTTAAAATCCCTCTCTTTCCACCTTCTCTCCTAATAGTATGTATCTCTCTCTCTCCTCTATCTATCTATCTATCTATCTATCTATCTATCTATCTATCTATCTACCCATCCATCCATCCATCCATCTATCATCTATCTATCATTTATCTATCTATCTATCTATCTATCTATCTATCTATCTATCTATCATCTATCTATCTATCATCTATCTATCTATCCATCCATCTCTCAATCTATCCATCATCTCCTCTTAGTTCTGTTTTCTCGGAAGACCCTGTATTGCTCAGAGTTTCATGATCACGGGTGGGACAGTGGGATATTTCTCTATCACCTTCAGCTAAGTGTCTGCATCTGATCCCTTCCCTTCCTCATTTCTCCTGGCTTCTTCCACTCAGTGCCAACCCAGACCATTTCTTCTATCATTGGGTTACACATCCAGGGAAAATCAGTTGTGAAAGCCTAAGATAAATTGAGGGACATCATTCTATGGCCACTAACATTATGTAATTAATTTAAAAGCTGAACAAAAAGAACTTCAGAGCTTTGTAGTGTTTGGAATCATCTGTGCAGTTGCTTTCTTTCACTAACAAAGCATTTTAAGGGCTGAACATCTTGCATGGTAGAGAAAGTGGTAAATCATTCAATGATCTGATGGTCAACAAAGAATATTACAGAGGCTCGGCTGGCCTCTGAGTCCCAGAGTTGGAATGGACAGACATCCTGCCCACATGCAGCTTTGCAGACATAATATACTTGTTTTTAGATAGAGATATAATAGATGCAGTAATAACACTCAGTATTACTGTCTGACACTGACCTAAGTGCTTTATATGAACTGACTCACTGAACCCTTGTAAAAGCCCCTGGAGACAGGTTCTATCTCTACATGCACTTTAAACGTGAGAAAACTGAGTGTATTTGTTAGTTTCCTTCGGCTGCTGTGACAAATCACCACAAACCTGGTGGCACAGCCTGCAGGGCGTAAGGCCTCAGGCAGGCTAACATCGAGGTGTCAGCAGGACTGGCTCCTTTTGGAGGCGCCAGACACTTTGTTTTCTTGCCCTTTTCAGCTTTCAGGCCACCTGTATTCCTCGGCTTGTGGCCCCTTCCACTGTCTTCGAAACACCTCACTCCAAGCTCTGCCCCTTTGTGTGGCCATCTCCTCTTTGCTAGCACTACCCTGGTAGTCTTAGATCTGTGTTGGAGGGGTTTGGAAAAGGTGACATATTTGGGAAGTTTCTAATGTTTGGTTTGAGGCCAGTCTTCCAAATGGACGTGCGGCTATAGATTACAATTGGTCAAGATCCATGATATAATTCCGTTGACCCTTGAACAACATGGGTTTGGACCATATAGGTTCACTTATACGTGGATTTTTTTTTTTTTTCAATAAATACAGTAGGAATGCCTGGGTGGCTCAGTCGGTTAAGTGTCTGCCTAGGCTCAGATCGTGATCCCGGGGTCCTGGGATGGAGCCTCACGTCAGGCTCCCTGCTCCGCGGAGAGGCTGTTTCTCGCTGTCCCTCTGCTCCTCCTCCTACTAGGGCTCTCTCTCTCTCTCTCTCTCTCAAATAAATAAATGAAATCTTTAAAAACAAATAAATAAATTTTCTCTTCCTTAACTTTTTTTCTCCAGCTTATTTTATTGTAAAAACACAGCGTATAATACCTATAACACACAAAATGTGTGTGAATCAACCGTTTATGTTATCAGCAAGGCTTCCAGTCAACAGCAGGCTATGAGTAGTGAATTTTTGCGGGAGTCCGAGTTATATGGGGGAGTTCTGACTGTGGGCGGGCGTCGGCACCCCCGACCTCTGCGTTGTTCAAGTGTTACCCATAGTTTAGGAGAAATAGACTCAGAAAGCCTTGAGAACTTATCATCATGCAATGTTGTTTATTGTAAATTGAGTGGCCTGGTACCCATTTAAATTAATATTGGGGAAGTTCCTGAAGTTAGCAATAAAGTTATTTGCAAGTTTTCTCTTCCTGGGCAAGAGTTATCTAGAGTAGTGAGGTCAGATTGATTAAGACAGTGGAATAGTAAGTAGATGTTAAGGTTCACAGTCAGTTACGTGGGTATAGATGTTTTGATTCTTGGTACTCAGCCAACCAAAAATTCCTGAATCAAATTAAGCAGAGCATGCCTCTGGGAGGCCTATACCACACAGAAAACCCAGAAGTCACTCCTGAACCCCAAGGGAGTCCAATGGTGGGCACCGGAGGGGGTCACCTGGGTATTTTGCAAGGAAGGCAGCTGTTGGAGCAGAACATTTTCTCTGCATGACTTCCAAAACCCATACCCTGAATGACTTCCAAGGGTGTGTCCAAATGGCAGAAAGTGTGGAACAGAAGACAGAAGGGGGACGAATTCCGTAAGTGACAAGGGCATCTGCGGCAGCCCAGCCACAGACCTGCGCTGCTTGCCACCTGGCCACGGAGGGGTGCCTTCTGCACGGGGAGCGGGGCTGCCAGGGGCTGAACGCTGCGGCCAGGTTGAATGTCAACAACGTGTGAGCCCTTCTCATTATTTAGAAGAACAAGGGGGAGCATTTCGGCAGCCGTGTAGACCTGCCTCCAGTGAGATCGCCACCTGTGGCAAAGGGCTAGAGAGAAATTCACAAGTACCGAACTTGTGATATGTCTTCATAGCTCAGCATCTGTCACTTCCTAAGTAACCCTACTTGCTGGTCAGGTACATTATATGTGCAACTGAGTCAACACAAAGAAAGGTGCTGTTGCCGCATCTTACAGCGGCGTGAAGAAACCCTCCCCGAGGCTGAGTGTTTGGCCAAGGCCACACATTGAGCAGCTAAACCCGAAGCTCTTAGCCTCTGCACAATGCCATACTGCCCCCTGGCATTTCCAGAAAGCCACGGTGACACCCGCTGCCGTACTCTGCTGGGCTTGCACCCTCTGTTCCTATAAATACCCACGTTGACATAAATCATCCATTGTATTCCATGGGTGTTTTTATTTCTGTCCCAGAGAAAAGAGGAGTCTATCCCAAGGAAGCTCTCTTCCTCAGAAGTCCAGATTGTCATTCAAAACCCTTCTCCTCCCCCCCTTCCCACCGAATACGGTGTCTTTGGCACCCAAACTCTGTTTCTGGGACTCAAGGAGCCCCGCAGTCCACCTTTGTTGAGCCCCTCCTCCCTGCCCAGCACAACCTCCTTTCTAGCTTTGTGGTACCATCCAGCTCCCCTCCTGAAGCCAATACCTCTGCCAAGCCATCCCTCCCCCAGGAATGCCCTAGACCCTGTGGCTCTGCTCTTGGCAAAATCCTTTCTTAGTTGTCCACCTCAAAATCCTGGGCTCATCTCCTTTGTGAGGCATTCCCGGATATCCAGTGAGATTCCTGTCTCTGACCATGTGGAACCTCTCTGTTCCTCTAGCATCAGGCACGGTGCAGAGCATCTCAGCTTGCCAGTGCTTAGCAGGCCAGGAGCGGAGCCCCAGCACCTCCACAGCCCAGAGCAGTGCCCCACCTGAGCACACGCTCAGTCTGCACGGCTCAGTGAGCAAGAGCAGGGCAGGCAAAGGTTCTAGCATGAGCCCTTGCTGGGGACAGAGATGCTTACATGAAGAAATCATACATTCTACTCTTATAACATATGGATGCATCATCAAACCTAGTGCAAAATGGGAATTCCCCTTCCAAGAGAATAGGAAAGACTTTCAGATAAGTGAATTAAAAACATAAACTCTGGCAGAAACAGGGATTTTTTTTTTTTTTGGTCTTCTTTGCTAAATTAGTACCACTTGGGTTCAAAGATAATCATGTTTGTCAAGTTTAAGATTTATTAAGTTCCCTTTGCTTTTCCCAAATTTTAGATCTGTGGCCTAAACATACTTCATAAAGAAAATTACACTGTCCTTTTCATGTTGCTATTTATCAATGAGAAACAAGGTACTTTATAAATAACAGTGCGCTTCACAGGATTCCTGTTAAGTGAGTCAATATACATCCCCCACTTTGGGGGCAGAAAATCTGAAATATAAGCGAAAAAAATTTTTTTAAGCACACAAGAAATGCACAGCCAAGTTGATAGTAGACACGAGATATTTACCACCAGCCTCCAGGTTTGATCGCACGAGCTACTTCCCATCTATCATATCCAAGTGTCCGTACCCGCCGTGTGGTTACAGATTAAAGCCTGCTGATTTGCCATATGCACCGTGGAGGATGGTGATACCACTTGGTTCTAAGGATCTGTGCCCTACTCACTGAAGAGAGCAGAGCGGCCCAAGAGGGACTCTTGATGACACAAGGCAGTGCAGTATTTAGCACAGGGCTCAGAGGGATGGGGCGAAGTGCTGGGCTAGATAAATTAGGGAGGCAGCCCCCCCCATCCTGTGGGGCTGGGGCAGGAAGGCAAAGGTAGCAGCTCTCGGATGAAGTTACGGGCAGGAGGGAGAGGTTTGGAACTAAAGGTGAGATCATCCAAGGCATGATTGGGAGTCTGAGGGTTGATTTAATGTTCTTTTGTTTGTTTGTTTTATTTGACAGAGAGAGAGACGGTGAGAGAGGGAACACAAGCAGGGGGAGTGGGAGAGGGAGAAGCAGCCTTCCCGCGGAGCAGGGAGCCCGATGCGGGGCTCGATCCCAGGACCCTGGGATCATGACCTGAGCTGAGGCAGACGCTTAACGACTGAGCCACCCAGGCGCCCCAAGAGTTGATTTAATGTTCTAATTGATAATTAAGCTTCAAAGAACTTCCAGAAGGCTGGGGGAGGGCGGGATAGGAGAATGTTAACCTTCTATAGCAGCAAGGCTTTCTCTTGTGGGTTACCTTAGTGACCGCTTTTAGGACAAGAGAGTAACTTGCTTTAAAAAAAGAAACCCTTGGGGCGCCTGGGTGGCTCAGTCGTTGAGCGTCTGCCTTTGGCTCAGGTCATGATCCCAGGGTCCTGGGATCGAGCCCCACATCGGGCTCCCTTCTCAGCGGGAAGCCTGCTTCTCCCTCTCCCACTCCCCCCTGCTTGTGTTCCCCTCTCTCGCTGTGTCTCTCTGTCAAATGAATAAATAAAATATAAAAAACAAAACAAAACTGAAACTCTTCAAGAGAACTAGCGTGTAAAGCATAAGCAGGGCGCACAGGGGCGCACACTTTGCTGTGATGAGAAGCAAGACAGGCAAGCAGAGAGGGAGCAAGGGAGCAAGGGAGCAGGTGAAGTGCAGGCTGATGGGGAGAAGTCAGGAAGGCGAGCGGGAACCAGCTTGGGGCCGGGTTTCAGGAGTAGCATGCGTTCCTGCCTCCAAAGCCACGTCACATTAACAAGCAAGCAGCAGGAATCACAAGCTATTTTAAACAGATTTAGTGCAGAGAACCGTGCGCTTCCTTTGGGTCAGAAGGAGGAGTGGTCTGTGCCCTGGGCTGCAGGAATGGGTCTGGAAGGCCTTTCTTAGAGTTGCATCATATACCAAGGGGAAGGTGGGGCAGGGTGAGGCCACCACTGGAACGCTGCTTCAGGATCACCCAGCCTTCGTTGCATCCCGGACACCAGAAATCTGCCTCTGGGGCGCAGCAAGCGAGGCCTGAGACAGGGGGCTGCAGAAACCCAGCGTCTCAGTCCTGCGTCTCAGCGGAGATGGCCAAGGCAGCCGTGAGGTGGGTGCCCCGTCCCCTGCCTGGCAGCGTGCCCATGACAATGGCTGCTTCTGAGAAGGTGACAAACATGCAGAATGGAGCTGGACTGGAAGGACCCAGACGCTGTTCAACCTTGGACCTCCGGGAAGGCACCTTAGTCGGAGTCTCGAATGGACCTTGGGTGCCGATCTGCCAATGCGCCACAAATCAGAATCTACGCACACCGAAGCTTCCACACCACCCCGAGCACACCTCCATGCTCCTGCCCAACGTAACGGATTTATTCTTCATACAAATGAGAAGTGATTCCATCTTCTCTGCAGGAGGGAAGAAAGAAACCTGTACTTAAATATTTGACTTTTTTCCCATCATCAACCATAAAATGCCCCACTGGATAGAGAATCTCTTCTCTAACAGAAATTCCGAATATAACAACAAATTCAGCAGGATACATCCAAAAGATATTTGGGGGTCATACTTCACTATCTTGTTTTCAATGAAAAACATTAAGCTAAGCTATGTTTTTTGTTTTTTTGTTGTTTTTTTTCATTCTAGTATATGTTGAATGATGGTCTCCGATTCTTGGAGCATCCGCCACAGATCTGGAATGTACTGTTCAAGTTTAGCACCATTTTTCTTTATCGCAGGGTTTGAAGATGAGCCCAAAGGAAAATTTCGGGCCAAAGAGGTTTGATATCATTTTCTCTAAAAGTCAAACAATTGCTAGACACTTATTCTAAATGAAAGACACTTCCCCCGCTTCTTGGCAATAATTTTCTGCCTGGATAAATTACAGAATGTACTATATTCTCATGATCTTAGAATAAAACCATTCCAACTCACAATCTGAATCATCAATTTCAGAAATAAGGAAGTTCTGAGAATCATGGCTTCTTAAGACCAGTAAGAAATGCAAAACACTGCTCTTCAAAAACTTCTTGTGAACCTGGGCTCCAGATGATTTTTTTGTGTGCTTTTTCCAGAAGAAAGGTAAACAACCTCTTTTAAGTTACATACATATCTGAATGGACACATCCTTGACTTTCCTACCCAGTGCCAATTCTTCATTCCCAATTGGGGAGATGGCACCCAGCATCCACTCTATTTCCATATGACCACCAGAACAAAAGGTTTTTTTTTTTTTAAAGATTTTATTTATTTATTCATGAGAGACAGAGGGAGAGAAAGAGAGAGAGAGAGAGAGAGAAGCAGAGGGAGAAGCAGGCTCCCAAGGAGCAGGGAGCCTGATGTGGGACTCCATCCCAGGACCCTGGGAACATGACCTGAGCCGAAAGCAGACGCTTAACCATCTGAGCCACCCAGGCGCCCCAGAACAAAAGGTTTTAATGCAAATCAGAGAATGCCTTTTCATTTCTTAACACTCCTTAATGGCTGCTTTCTGCACTTAAAATCTACAACATTTCTACCCTGGCTTACAAGACCCTGTGCTATGGGTCTGTGCCACCCCTGCCGCTTGAGTACCTATACTCCAGACCCTGAACTGATTTCTGATGATTTGATATGCCGAATTCACTCCCAATGTGGAGACTTTCTATTGTTATCCCCACTGTCTACAACTTTTTGTTCTTCTTCTTCTTTTTTTTAAAATTTTTTATTGTTATGTTAATCACCATACATTACATCATTAGTTTTTGATGGAGTGTTCCCTGATTCATTGTTTGTGCATAACACCCAGTGCTCCATGCAGAACGTGCCCTCTTTAATAGCCATCACCAGGCTAACCCATCCCCCCACCCTCCTCCCCTCTAGAACCCTCAGTTTGTTTTTCATTGTCCATCGTCTCTCATGGTTTGTCTCCCCCTCCGACTTACTCCCCTTCATTCTTCCCTTCCTGCTATCTTCTTCTTTTTCTTTTTTCTTAACATATGTTGCATTATTTGTTTCAGGACAGATCTGTGATTCGACAGTCTTGCACAATTCACAGCGCTCACCATAGCACATACCCTCCCCAATGTCTATCACCCAGCCACCCCATCCCTCCCAACCCCCACCACTTCAGCAACACTCAGTTTGGTTCCTGAGATTAAGAATTCCTCATATCAGTGAGCTCATATGATACATGTCTTTCTCTGATTGACTTATTTCACTCAGCATAACACCCTCCAGTTCCATCCATGTCATTGCAAATGGCTACATCTCATTCCTTTTGATGGCTGCATAATATTCCATTGTGTATATATACCACTTCTTCTTTATCCATTCATCTGTCGATGGACATCTTGGCTCTTTCCACAGTCCGGCTATTGTGGACATTGCTGCTATAAACATTGGGGTGCACGTACCCCTTCGGATCCCTACATTTGTATCTTTGTGGGAAATACCCAGTAGTGCAATGGCTGGATCGTATGGTAGCTCTACTTTCAACTGTTTGAGGAACCTTCATACTGTTTTCCAGAGTGGTTGCACGAGCTTGCATTCCCACCAACAGCGGAAGAGGGTTCCCCTTTCTCCGCATCCCCGCCAACATCTGTTGTTTCCTGACTTGTTACTTTTAGCCATTCTGACGGGTGTGAGGTGGTATCTCCTTGAGGTTTTGATTTGGATTTCCCTGATGCCGAGCGATGTTGAGCACTTTTTCATGTGTCTGTTGGCCATTTGGATGTCTTCTTCGGAAAAATGTCTGTTCATGTTTTCTGCCCATTTCGTGATTGGATTATTTGTTCTTTGGGTGTTGAGTTTGATAAGTTCTTTATAGATTTTGGATACTAGCCCTTTATCTGATATGTCATTTGCAAATATTTTCTCCCATTCTGTCGGTTGTCTTTTGGTTTTGTGGACTGTTTCTTTTGCTGTGCAAAAGCTTTTTATCTTGATGAAATCCCAATAGTTCATTTTTGCCCTTGCTTCCCTTGCCTTTGGCGATGTTGCTAGGAAGAAGTTGCTGCAGCTGAGGTCGAAGAGGTTGCTACCTGTG
>NW_027397065.1:89308876-89335161 GCF_003265705.2 Callorhinus ursinus | reverse complement strand
TCTTCGATCTCCTGTTGAGTTCGTAGGTGTTCAGAATGGTCTGATCCCTATTCAGCTGAATTCCTGAGAACAGAGGAAATCCAGGTCTCCTACTCCTCTGCCATCTGGCTCCGCCCCTTCTTTTTTTTTTTTTTAATAAACTTTATTTTTTAGAGCAGCTTTAGGTTCATAGCAAAATAGAGTGGAAGGTACAGAGTCCCCACATGGCCCTGCCCCCGCACGGTGTGTAACCTCTGTCTCTGTCAGCACCAGTCAGTACATTTGTTACTGCGGACGAACGTGCGCTGACACATCATCATCAGCACGTCCATGGTTTGCATTAGGGGTCACTCTTGGTGCTGGACCGTCCATGGATTTGAGCAAATGTACACTGACATGTTGGTGTCATTACAGTACCATAAAGTGCCCGGAACATCCTCTGTGCACCACCTGTTCATCCCTCCTCCCTCCCCCAACCCCTGACAACCCCTGATCATTTTACTGTCCTCATGCTTTCACCTTTTCCAGAATGACACAGAGTTGGAATCATACAGTATGGAGTATTGTCAAACTGGCTTCTGTCCATTAAGAATATGCATTTAAGTTTCCTCTGTGTCTTTTAATGGCTTCATAGCTCATTTCTTTTTAGCATTGAATAATATTCCACTGTCTGGATGGACCCTGGGTTATCTGTTACCTACTAAAGGACATCTTGGTTGCCTCCAAGTTTTGGCAATTTTTAATAAAGCTGCTATAAATGTGTGTGCAGGCTTTCATGTGGAAATAAGTTTTCAACTCATTTGGTTAAATCCCAAGGTGTGTGATTGCTGGAGCTCTTGGTTCTTAATCTCACTAGCTTTATACTTTTATTCAGATAAATATCCATTTATTTATCTTCTCAGTGACTCTTTCAGCAACTATTTGTCGATTGCCCACCACATGTGAGGCATGATCCAGGTACTGGGGTGGGTAGGGAAGCACAGAATAAGCTAAGGGTGGGTATCTCTTCCACAAACATGGGTTTCAGTGGAGGAAAGCCCTCCACAAATGGGTGATGGCAGGTGCTACTGAGAGCTCGGAAGACAAGGAGTCTGGGGAAGGGACAGAGATTGCCCAAACTTGCTGCTTTGGATGGATCTGTGGTCACATGACATTGCAGCAGAAACAAGAATGGGGTAAGGAGAGAGGCCAGCCGAGGTCAGGGAGAAGAGCATTCTGTAAGAAGGAAGAGCAACACAAAGAGGCGGGGGGTGCCTGGTCTCAGCCCGGAGACCCCCGGGCATGATGAGGGTGCATGGGGAAGTGGGGTGGGAAGGAGGACAGGGAGGTCACAGGTCTTCCAGGAAGGTTGAGACTTTCTTCTTTCCTGGTCCACAGAGGAACCTACGCTGGTTTATGTTTGGAAGCATCACTTGCATGAGTCTGTGGGACAGACGTGAGGCACAGGGGTGGGAGTGGTGGGGTCTGCAGGTGCTTTGACTGCCCAGCTGTCTCAGGGGCAGCTGGACGAGGGGTGAGGGATACTCCCCAGCTCTGGGCTCTGCACGTGCAGAATGTGCTGCCCTGCAATGCAGCAAGCTGGGGAATGTTCAGGATTCCTGCCACACATTGCAGGAGAGAGCACACGGGCCCCCCGAGCACCTGCCTCTAGAGTGTATGCCAGAGGCCTCGGCTAAAACTGGTCATTCTAAGTCACATGACTGGAGGAAACCACCCGGGGTTGGGTGGGAAAGGGGAGAGAGAGTCAAGGGCCGAGCTCTGGAGCACTACCACATTAGGGCTGGAGATGCAGAAGGGGCAGGGGGGCCAGGGAGAGCTGAGAGGGAACAGCCTGTGGGGCGGGGCATCCTGCCAGAGGGTCCGAGGCCCTGGGGACATGGGGTCAAGTAGGAAGGGTGACAAAGTTGTGACAAAGGGTGCTGTGAGCTGTGCCAGACTGCAGCTCAAGGCCAACATGTGTGCCCCCAGCTTTATGGATCTGTCCCTTGGGGCCAGGGACAACTCTTGTAGGGCCTTCTGGGGCACTGGAGAGTGTCTTATTTTGTTCTGAGGGGGAGATCCAACATTAGAAATGACACAGGAAGAGCTCCACGGGCTTACGCCGTGGTCACTTTCAGGGACAAGACATGTTGCATTGGATCCTTTTCTTCTCTCCTTTTCTAGGAAAAGAAAAATATCTCTCCCTCGACTCCATATTCCCCCTTCCGACCACCAAGAAAAAACTTAAAAAGCGACCGCTGAGCTGTAGAGCAGTGGTTCCTCCATCCCCCAGGACATGGGGCAAAGTCCAGAGAGCTTCCGTGATCTCGGCAGGGCTGGGCCAGGGCGCTCCTGGCATTGCATCGAGTGTGAGACGCAAGGGACACTGCAGCACAGGGCCCAGGACAGCCCCCCGGCCAAAGCCCCAGCTCCCGAGAGCCCCAGGAGACCCACCTGGAGTAGCCACCATCTCCAGGCCCTCCTGGCAGAGCCCAGGGGAAACGCCATGCCAAGCTCACAAACCCATGAAAGTATTTCCTTGCGTGGGACTGAGGACACCAGCAGGCCAACTGTGTCAAGCCTCGAGAGGGGTTCCCAGGAGCTCAACTTCAATAATAAAAAGATGGCGGTGAAATGCTGTTCAGCATGATAACCGTCAAGATGTTTTAGTTAAATGGACAAGGGGTCCTCCTAAATGACAGTTAGCAGGGAAGGGGTGCTCAGAGAGGGGAACCCGGGAGTTGGCAGGCAGTGTAGACACAGACCATTTCCAGAGTGGGTCCTCAGGGGGCATGAGGATGCAGGATGCAAAGGCAGAAGCCCTGGGACCGAACCCGTCTGGCTGTGAGGACGCACGGTGGAAGCAGTTGGGGGGGGGGGCAACCAGGAGCCCAAAGCACAGAGAGGATGGGAATTAGGCACAGTCTCCAAGGAACAATAGAACACAGAATGCCCAGAACCCTGTGAAAACCATGGCTGAGGGTGAGCAGAGGGCTCAGACTACCTGCTGGGGGCGGGGGGCAGGTGGCAGCAGACACCCGGGGCCGGGACGGAGCCTCCAGTGTACCTCCTCCAGGGCTGCTGGGGGGAGAGGGTGGGCAGCGCGGCCAGGCGGGGCTCCTGGCCTGGAACAGCTCCCCTGGTCCTGGTGTACCTGCTTCTATGCAGCAGCTGAGACTCCCATGAAGTAGAACACAGGAGCCCGTCCTTAAAGGAGCACCACCGGCCTCGGACAGTGTCCCTTAGAGACCCTCCAGACCTGCCTAAAAGGATCAGGGGGTCAGATGTAACTTGCAGGCAGGCGCCAGCGGCTGACTTTAAGGTAAGGGCGGCTCTTAGTGTGGATCTCTTGTGCAATCTGCCTTCCTCTCATCACGGGGTGTCAGAACCCACTCTCCTGGCCTTGAGGTGGTTGTACCAGAAGGTTCTTTATAAGGCATCTGATTTGGAAATGTCCTGGTGGACTTCCTAAGAGCAAAACCCCCCTCAACTGGCCTTGGCTCTGACTCTGGCAAAGGACCCTGTTTCTTCTGGGAGTCAAATCCCCCCTTGAGATGGCATCTTGGAGAAACCCCAGTGGCTGATCTGCTCTGGCAGAAGTAGGCATGAGGGGACAGTAGCTGCCTCTTGTTCTGACAGTCTCTCCTGACCCAACGTTGGTGATGTTCTGAACTCTCAACGAGGCCCTGACTCCTGGGCTTCTGTGCTCATCTCTGCACTGTACAGTCTTATCCAGAGTCCCACTGAGTCAGTCTAACCAGAACCTCCACCTCCTCCCCCCCCCTCACCCCGACATCTGACCCTCTTGAATCTAATCCACTGTTCTTCTGGAGATATCTGGTCATCTGGTCGGGCTGGCTGCCTCTGGCAAAAATCCTGTTAGTTCAGTTTTGCCTGAACGCCCCTCCCCCTGATGTTTGCTCTTAGAAATGTTCATTCTTTACATCATGAGCACTGGGTGTTATATACAACGGATGAATCGCTGAACTCTACCTCTGAAATTAATAGTGCACTGTATGTTCATTAATTGAATGTAAATAAAATTAAATTTAAAAGAAAAGAAAAAAAAGTGTCCCATGCTTGAGCTACTCCGGGGTCATACTCAGTATGTCCCAGGGCCCCCTGGAGTCTTCAACCTGGCCCCAGGAGAGAGGGCTAATATATAGCATGGGCGGGAGGGGTCCTGTGTAGCCAGAACTGTGAAGCGCCGGGACAGACAGGTAGAAAGGAGAAGCATGGATCTGGAACCAGAGTTTGGCGAGGGTGAGAAATCAGTCAGTGCCCTTGGACTGGCCAGACGCTGGTGCCTAGGATGGGGAGCAGGACTGGGGAGGTAGGGGCAAAGGTCCGTTACAGTGCGCTGGGTCTGAAACTGAGCGTGGGTGGGCCGTGACTCTGGCCAGGGAGGAGGTGGGACCACTTGGGGGCTGGGATCAGGTCAGGCTGGGAGGGGGCTGGCAGTGCCGCTGCCCCGGGGTGCCATGCATTCTCACCAGGGCTCTGCTCTTGTTCTCACGCTTTGCTGCTGGCATCTTAAAAGCTTTAATAAGATTTGAATGAGGGGCCTGGCATTTTCATCTTGCACTGAGCCCCACGAATTGTGTAGTCGGGCTTGGCGCTGGAAGGAGCTAGAAGCTAGCTGGGCTTTCAGGAAGCAAGCCTGGTGAGGCGGGTCCAAGCCGACAAAGCGGCTGAGGAGTAAGGGGGGGAGCAAGCTGCATGAGGGCAGGGGTGTGTGTCCCGTGTCCCCTCCCTGAGGCTTCCCCTGCACCTGTGACAATCCCAGGCACAGGTTCTCATCCAGTAGCCTTTGCTGCATGACGAATGAGCACTGGGGAAGGTACGAGAAGAAGGTGAATGAAATGTGGTCTCTGTCCCCGGTCTCAGTCAGCACACAGGTGAGCAGGGGAGCAGGCCCACGTTAACGTATAATTGCAGCATAAAGACCCTACTGGAAAGACCCTAGCGTATCCCAGGTGGCCCTGGGGATACGCAGGAGGGAACCGGGTGGAGGTGGGGAGCCCGGGGGACCCGCAGCTGGGAGGTGATGGGATATTCGGGCCAAGTCCAGAGAAGAGCCAGGTGGAGGCTGAGATGGGGTGCAGAGGCATGCAGGGATGCTGTGTGGCCCCGTGGACGCGGCTCTGACACCTCCTCCCTTTGAAGTTGGGAGACAAGCCCCTTCATGGCTCCTAGTCTCAGCTCTTTGTTTATAAACTAACATCCACTTAAAGTTGCTGAAGGAGCACACCTGCCCCCTCACAGAACAGGTGCTCCTGGCTCCCCGCACTCCCTTTGGGAAACACAAGCTGGGCAAGTGGCTGCTCCCTGGCTCCCATTCCGGGAGCCCCTTCACCTCTCTCACGTCTATCTTCTTCCTGGGAGAAGTGGGGTACTGTTGTGAAGGATATACAAGAGCCGTATGCAAGGGGCACGCGGGCTGAGATCCGGACCAGGGAACAAGCCAGCCCCAGGAGATCTAGAGGACAGTGGGGGAGCATGCACAAAGCGGGGTATGGACCAGACCCAGGGGAGCCTTGCCGGCCTTGGAAGGGGGTCCCAACTTTGTTTCTACTGCAGTAGAGGTGATGCAGGGAATCCGGAGCCTGTCCACCTCTCTCCTCTTGCCTGCGTTGCCCGTCATGAGTCCATGGATGTCCCTCATGCTGGTGGGAAACGGCTGGGGCTCGCCGCGAGGGGCTCCCGCGCCATGCAGGAGCTGTGGTCCCTGGAGGCTAGGGGTGGCTGCGGGGGCGGGGAGGTGGACGGCTGGCGAGCGGCCCCCACAGGGCCTGATGATGCTCAGCTGTGTGGAGTGGCGAGGGGGACTGAGGGAGAAGGAATGATATCACAGTAAGACAGTGAAATGAGACAGGAAGGGGCGCCGGCATGGCACAGTCGGTTAGGCGTCTGACTTACGCTCAGGCCGTCATCCCGGGATGGAGCCCTGCGTCAGGCTCTGCGCTCAGCGGGAAGCCTGCTTAAAGATTCTCTCGGCCTCTCCTTCTGCCCCGCCCTGAGCCCCCCTCCCCCCGCTCGCAATCTCTAAAATAAATAGGTAAATCTTTAAAAACAATGAGACCTGCAGAACAATAGCAGGGAGATGCCCAGAGGAGGTGTGCGGGCAGGAGCCTCGAACTGGAGGCTGGACCACCTGGGACGCCGAGCGCCACCACTCCGAGCGGCGGCCTAGGGTGGCGAGCTGTACGCGCCACGGAGCCGGGCATTGCCAGGTGCCCGGTGCCCACGGCGAAGCGCAGCACAGTGGGCTTAGGAAGGAGGGCAGCGCCCACACAGCGCACAGCCCTCGTGAAGCCACAACTCTTGAGTTTTCAGTCCCCATCCCTGCGGCTCTGGCTCCCTGGGGCCGCGCTTACCCTAGGCCACGTCTCAGGCCTGCGGCCTCACAGACGTTCTTGGGCAGCACAAAGTCCAGTACAATATACTGGTCACTCATCTTCTGTCTTCAGCTTGGAGCTTCTGCCATCCCTGGAGCTCTGGTCTGCTCTCAGATGCCAGCAGCAGGGGTGGGGGAGAGAAAAGCCTGCCATGCCACAGCAACCCCAGCCAGGGTGTGGGGTCCCTCCAGGGTTGGGCCGGGAGGAGGGGGGACGAGGAGACAAAGTTACCCTCTCTCACGGCTGGTTCTGCTGTGACTTGGGTTCACCACCGGCTGGGATCAGCGTGCGAGCTGGATGAACCTGTTGTTGATGTGAGTCCCCTCCTTCCACCCCTGCAGGGACCTTCTGTGTTGCAAGATGTTCCTGCAACTCCTCAGGCTCTAGGCAACCAAGGGAAAAGGATGGTAGGAGCCATGGACACGTGGAGGGCGTGCCCGCTGGACCTCAAATTCAGGCATCGGAGCAGGGGTCCTGCTGGCCTGGTGCTGGGTCTCTGCACTTGGAGGCAGGGTCCCCCGTGTCTCAGAGGCTGATTCTGCACATGTCAGAGAAACTGAAGACGGAATCAGATGTGGCCTGGGGCAAAGCAAGGATGAGAGACAAAGACAGGACCCAGAGTTGGAGGAGAGGAAAAGCGAGGCGCTTTGCCCTCCTCCCATCGCTGTGGACCAGTGCACTACCTGTCGGCAGAGTCTGCCGGGCCCCAGCAGGCAAGGCGGCCACGTGGCTCCATGCTCCCAGTATCACAAAGCAGGGTACACAAGGGGAGGTCTGCAGTTGAGAAACAGTAGCTTCACGGCTGGCTCAGTGCCCTGGGTTCATCGCTGCTTCTGTGGGCAGGAAGCAAACACCGTGAAAGGGCCTTACGAGCCAGGCCCCTGCTGCTGACATTCAACCAGGAGAACATAGTTGCACATGCCGGTTTCGAAGAGGGCCAGGGAGTTCCTGAACGCCTCGGAGACACTGAAACAGACTTTGCTGAGCAGCTGATAATATACACAACTCCAGGAGGTGGCCAGAGCCGGCCCTTCCCAGCTACACTTTTTCAGACCGTGGGTGTGGGAGCCACGTTTTACTTCTGGCTGCCTGCTTCCACTCTGCCTTGGGCCCGGGCATCTAGAACACCTGCTAGGCATCTTACCTCCCTCCTGGCTGTGCTCTTGGGTCCCTGGACAGCTTCCACTGAGAGGTCCACGGTACCTAGTGCACAGAAAACCCTCCCTTTTGTCCCATGCTGAAGTGCGTCTAGCTCTCAGTGCTCCCCACCCCACTTCCCACAGGCTCTGGCATCTCCCACCACTCTGGCCTTCCGGGGCTCCCGTGGAGTCACGCCAGGGCACAGGTCTAGCTTGGAGTGGTTCACCCCACTCCTCCCTCTGCTGCCTTCTTCTTGGGGGTGCGGGGGCTGCACCCTGCCCACCAACCCTCCCTAACAGAGTCCTCTCTCCCTTGCCCCTCTCTGAGACTGCCAGCCACCTCCCTTCTACAAATCCCCGGAGCCGCAGGAAGTGTCTGAGGAGACAAGCTGTTACAGCTGCCTGCTGTTCACAAAATACTCCAAAAGGGGAGTGACCCCCTACTCCCCCGAAGAGGGTCACACAACCCTGAGAGTCCTTTAAAACTGTCACTAACAGTCATGTTGGTTCTGCGCTCTACTGCAAACGATGCTTGTTTGGGGAAATGGATTCTTCTGCTTGCTGAGTGAGCTCCATCTTCCAGGAAGCAGCCACCTTTCCCCCTGACTCTGCATCACTTCCAGGGTGGGACCTGGGCTCTAAGCAAGGGTCCAGGGCCTACTGCTGCCCATGGGGACAAATCATGGCCTAACCCAGGACAGTAAGAAACACTGGAGCAAAGGTAACTTAGGATCATGCCTGGGGGACAGCGAAGGGGCACAGGTGCCCTGCAGAGTGCCTCCCTCGGGATGCCTCAGAGGAGAAAACAGAAATCTGTTGGGGAGGTCCATTTGTCTCTAGGACACAGGGAAAGACTGGCATCCTGTGGCCATTTATTAGCATTACATCACGGGTCGGAAAATGCATAGAACTTAATCAGATACTGTCACTGAATCATAAACTGTTAGAGCCACCAACGACTCCATAAAACGTATCTAGGGGTTTTAAAAGAAATAATGTAACATAGTTTATTTTTATAACGGATAAGTGCATCAAATGAAAGAATGGCTCTTCATGAAGCAAAATATAGGAACTTCCAGAGAACAAATTGCTTTCCATTTTGAGTTCATATGATGATAATCTCCTTGGCTTCTAGACCAAATCCATTAGCCATTTCAGTGGAAGCAGATGTTAATAAATCATCAGTTTAACTAGGCTCTTAATTATGTTACATTCTAAAGCTTTAATTTGGAGAAGAGACTGAGTATCTGGGAGGTTGTGGGGCAAGAACTGAGACTTTTAGAGTCAGATCCTCTGAGCAGTGGACTGGACTCCACAACCACAAGGGTGCCCCCGCATCAGAAGCCAGAATCTAGACATCCCTCCACGTTTGGTGACACTGACAGAAAAATGCAACATTTTTCTTGGAAGTTTGATACGAAAAATAATTAAAAAAAAAAAAAAAGAGCAACACCCCCCAGACCAAAATAACCCACTATTTTTCTGTGAGTAAACTAAAGACACATTTGTTTTCCAAGATGGATCATGACATCAATAGCTTGTTATGAACTACTCTCTGCATAGTAGATCCTATGGATTTGGCCCTGTCCTGGTCACTTTTCACTTGAATGACATCTAATGCTCTGTAAGGGAATACTAGCTCAAATAGGCTGCTCACTTGAGAATTTGAAGCCAGGTGTGGAGCTCTAAATTCACTGTTCATGATTCTGCAGTGTAGACACTTGCTTGTTTCCATCACAATGACGAACAGGTGTGGCTCCTCATGTGGGAAAGAGGAAAAACCTAATTTTTAGTTTTCCTCAATTAGTGACCTACATCAATTCCCATTGTTACCTATGATGTGTTTTTGTACAGCCTTCAAGGTAAGGATGAGTTTTACATTTTTTTAAAAGATTTTATTTTTAAGTAATCTCTACAACTAACCTGGGGCTTGAGCTCACAACCCTGACATCAAGAGTCACATGCTCCACCGACTGAGCCAGGCAGGCAACCAAGTTTTATGTCTTTAGGTGGTTCTTTACCAACCAAAAACTAATGACAAATAGGCAGCAGAGATCTGTCAGGTCCCCAAAGCCAAAATAGTTAACATGTGGCCCTTCACAGAGAGTTTGCTGACCCTGCATTACACAAACAAGATTTTGTTTCTTTCTCTAAATGTCCTAAGGACCGGTTTGAGATGGGCAGAAGCAGAGACAAATGCATTCTAAATTTTGCACGAGTGCTTTTTCTTTTTTACCTTCAATTAGTTGCAGCAAATTTGACCCGCTCTGACATTCACTGAGCACCTACTGTGTACAGCACTTCACAAGGTTTAAAAGGAAAACTGAGAGGTCTTAGAAGACATAAAAATCCCTGTGATCCAAGTCAAAATGGTTTGTTATTAAAAATTAGTGCAGAAAAAAGGGTGGGTGTCACTCGGGGTGGTGGAGGTAAAATGTGGGGCCTGGAAGGACTACCTGGCTGATTGCAGCTGGTGAAGCTGGGAGGAAAGCATTCCAGGCAAAGGGGAAGAAACAGGCGCAGTAAGGCAGGAAAGCAGGGGTGAGGGTTCTGAGTGCCAGCGAAAGAAGGCGTGCTACGGGTGCGGTGGACAGTGCAGGGGGAGAAAAGGCTCAAGGCTAACCTGGCGTCTCCGCCACTAGAGTAATTTGGAAAAAAAAAAAAAAAAACCTAAAATAAAAACCAACAACCCACTCATTTGGGAAACCTTGAATAAAAGGGAAGTTACTGTGAAAACGTATTTGTCAGGGATCTGAAGCCAGAAATGGAAAGTCATCAGGACTCATACATGGTCTCCTCTCCCCTAATGGGTCCCACGGGGGTCTTCCAAGGTACATCTGCTTCCCGCTGTGCTGCTCACGTCTCCATTCCCTTTAAAGCTCGGTCTTGTTTTCTGCTCGTGGGTAAATGGAACCATCGGAAAACTTCCTCCGTCAGGTGCCACCTGAGGCGTCAGGGACAAGAAATCCAGCTGTAAGGTCTAGGATACACCTGGCCCCTCGCTCCACAGCACGTGCCAGCCACAGATGACGGTACTAAAGGGCAGGGGTGTGGCATCTGGGGCGGAACCAGGCTGCTTTCTTGGAAGTGTTTCCAGTGGCAGTTCCATACGGAACCTCTTGGAAAGAGCCGGTAGAGTCGGGACGTCTACTTAATACACGCATTGCTTGCACTGAATGCTAAGAATCTGGACTTTACAACCAGACGCTGGTATCCTCCGCCCCCAGAACCACCTTTCCAAGGATCACTGTCTTGATCTGTGATCAAGTTTCTGAGCAAGACAGTGATCCTTGGAAGGTGATTCTGAGGGTGGAGGATAAGGTGAAAAACCTCGTTCAAGGTGAGGCTCTGGGTCCGAATTTACCCAGTGACTGCGGCCCGGGAGAGGACTCCCCCCCGCCCCCCAAGAGGCATTAACGTGGGATTTGGTGGTGGCCGGCTACGGTCTCTGATTGGGCTTCGGGCCGCGGGGGGGTCTGGCAAGCGGACAAACGGGCCGCGGCAGGCACGGGGCGCCGCCAGGAGGAAGGACGGTGCCGCAGGAAGGACCACTGTCGCGAGGCCGGCGGCGAGGCGCTGAGGCGCGCCCGGCACTGCCGGAGGATCGCTCCGCGGCGTCCGCCGCGCGGGGCGTCGGGAGCCGCAGCCGTCCAGCTCCCCCGGGTACCCGGCAGGGCTCGCGCAGAGCGGTTCCCTCCGCTTACAAATCGCACACACCTGCCCGTCCGGGTGCGGGTCCTTGCAGTCAGGCAGGCGCCTGAGTGACGTCATCAAGGGGGGTCACCGCCCCTCGCTGAAGGCTTTAGGTATCTACGGAGAGTCTGTTACACGGCAAGCCGACAATAAAAGATTAACTCCTACACAGCACAAGGGGCGCACCTCCGATGCCTCCGACCTCTCCGGCTCTTCCTTCGTGGGCGCCTCTCCGGCCGCCTCGGCCCGGCTCCCCTTCCCATTTTGCTCAGGCGGCGCCCCGGGCAGACCCAGGCCGCGGCGAGGGGCGGGGAGGGCCCGGGCGGGGCGGGGTCCTGGCTGGGCGGTGTCGCGCTCGGGGGCCGCGCCGGGTCGCGTTTCTCTCCAGTGCCTGAGGCGGCTCCGTTTGGGAGAGCCTTTCGCCAGCTCCACGGGGACCTCCGTGCACGGATGGACCCGCCCGGACTCGGCGGGAAGCGGCCCGGCAGGCGGCGGCCCCGGCGGTGTCAGCGGAGGGAGGACGGGGCCGAGGCCGCGGGTCCCTGAGGCGCGCGGGCCCACAGGGCCCGGCGTTGGCACCATGATGCCGGGCGAGACCCACTCGGCGGCGCCCGGGACGGCGGCGGACCTCTCGCGGTGTCAGGGCTGCGCCTCCCTGCAGCAGGTGCGGCGCCTTCCCGGCCCGAGGGCGCGGGGGAGCTCAGCTGGCCGGCCAGGGCGCGGGGCTGGGGGTCCGGCCGCGCGCGCTGCGCCCCCGCGCGCTGCTCCCGCTCGGCGGCGGAAGCTGCCCCTCCTCCCCTTCCCACTCCCCCCCTGCTGCAGTGGTTTGGGGAACCGCCTCTTTGTTTTGTTTAGGGTGGTGACCCGGGGCTCCTTTGCCGGGGCGCGGTGGTGGCGGCGCGGAGTGAGCGGGCTCCGGAGGGCCCCTTCGGTTGCCCAGTCTCAGGGCTCCCGGGGCTGGCTTTGAGGTTGACGAGTGACGGGTGAAGTGCGGAGGGAAGCTACTCCTCTGGGGAAGGAGCTTGCCGATTGCTCTGGCTCATCCTGAAACGTTCTTTGCCTGGAGGCGCGACGTGCGGGTTGGCCGGGGGGTCGTTCGTCAGTTGACGGCTGGCAGTTACTGGAGCTTCCCCCGGCAGAGCGGACTGCCCTCTGCGGTGACGGGAGAGGCCTGACTAGTGTCTGGCCCCGGGCCTCGGGAGGTGGCGGGAAGAGTCCAGGTACTTGCTTCCGACTAGGCCCTCTTCGCTGTCTGACGTCGAGCGTGTCTTCACTTCTGGGGTCGGTGCCTTTAATGGCAAAGGGGGGCGTCATCCTCCCTCCTAGATCGAATTAAACTGTCGCCGTTTCCAGCGTCGTGTTCTAGGCACCGGGGTCACGGTGGTGAACAAAACAGATGATCTGCTCTTAAAAGTAAGACTTTGGAAGGTTTTAAGTATTCTGAAGAAAATAGAGGAGGAGTTGGAATGGTGGTCTTGTCTCCTGGCCGGGTTGGGGGGCAGGATGCTTTCGGGGAGGTGAGGTAGGGAAGCTGAATGTTGGGCAGGAGAGGTGTGGGGGGCCTCCATGGAGGGATTGACGGCTGGGACCCCTGTGCGGTAAGGAGGAGCAGGGTGCCTTTGAGGAGCGGAGCGCTCTCCGGTCGCCGTGAACACAGTGCAGAGGGGAGAGTGGCCGCGCAGAGACCAGAGAGGAATGTAGGCCACAGGCCATCGAGATAAGCCTTTTTTTTTTTTTTTAAGTGCATTATCTGTGAACTGATCCCAGACGTCTTAAGTGTTGAGAGCAGGGGAGAAAGGGATCATGCACTGGCGTTCTGGATGGAAGGAAAACCGAGAGTTAAGCCACTGAGCTGGGCTGCACTGTATAGGCACGTGTGACGTGCTCTTATTTTCTTTCCCTTAAAACCCCAGGAGCATGAGTGAAGTTCTTTTGAATCTTTAATAAATTATATTTATTCTTTGTGCCAGTTTCATCTAACAAGTATGTATAGGTCACATGCTGTGTTTTAGGCAGTGTGATTATAGCAGCAGGAGAAAAGGCAAGCACCCTTGATTTCTTGGAGCTTCCACTCTAGGAGGGGGGAGGAGACAGGTTACACAAGTTACGTGGGGAGATAATGTGGTAGAGAGTAATTAAGCAGAGAAGGTGGAAAGGACAAATGGGCGAGGACGGGCCTACTGGCTGGCGGAATTCATGTGGGAAGTACTGGGAAGGCCTTTCTGAGAAGGTTATATTTGAGCAAAGGGGTGAGAGAATCAGCTTGGAGATACTTCAGGAGGGAGTGTCCCGTACAGTGGGAAGAGCAGGTGTGGGTGCCGGACGCGGGGGCTTGATGTGCTTGGGAAGGCGGCCGCTGTAGCTGGGGTGGAGTGAATGTAGATGCCTCAGTCTGCTCTGCTTTGCTGTGACTGAATGCCCTAGACTGGGAGGCTCATAAGCAATAGGAGTTTATTCTTGTAGTTGTGTTAACTGGGAAGTCCTAGATCAGTGAAGCATGGGCAGATTTGGTGTCTGAGGAGGGCCTGATTCCTGGTTTGTGGCTGTTTTCTCGCCCTGTCACGTGCTGGATCATCTAATGGGAGGGGGAATCGAGCTTTCTGGGGTCTTTTGTAAAGGACACTAATCCCATTCATGGGGACTCTGCCCTCCTGACCTAATCACTTCCCAGAGGTGTCACCTTGGGGGTTAGGTTTAAACGTACAAATTTGGGGAGAGGGGGGCACAAAAACAACAGCCAGGAAGTCTGATGACATCAGTACAAGAGGGGTCTGATTGTGTGGGCCCTTAGAGACCATCGAACGATTTTGGCTTGAAAGGACAGTGAGTTGTGGCCTTTACTCTGAAAGGATAGTGAGTGGTTGGGGGCCTCTCTGCAGGAGGACAGCATGAGTTAAGACTTTTCAGTTGTGGATCTCGTCTTTCTCCAGAAACCTGGTCTGCCCATAGTAGTCTTCATCTTAGCTAAAAGTAGCACCTGGCCGGAAACTAGAGGTCATCCTTGGTTCCTGTCTTTCTCTCGCATCCTGACTCCCATCTTCATGATCCCCCTGCCCCCCACTGGTCCCCGCTGCTTCCAGCCCTGTGTGAACCCAGTGTGCTCTCTGGCCTAGAGATTCTGGCTCCAGTCTCCTGAGAACCCCCCCTTTTCCACCCTTGCCGCATTCCCACCAGCGGTTCTCGGAGCAGCAGTAGGAGGAATCCCGTTAAATCTTTCAGTCCAGGGCTCTGCAGACTTGTTCTGCAGGGAGCAAGATCCTCAAGATGGAGGACTTGTGGTCTGTTCACGGGTCCTCTACCCATTGTAAGGTACCAGCAGCGCAGGCAGCAGTAAAAGGATGGGCCTGGCTGGGGCCTTTGCAGACCTCTTCCCTAGGTCAGAACACTCCATTGCACTGGGGTTTTTGCCTGGAATGTCGTTTTAGGGGAAGAGGAGGATTAGTCACGTGTAGAATCTTGAATGAGTCTTTAATTTTGCAAAGGAAGGCTGTAAAGATAGGTATGTGGCAGATTATTGAAGATCTTGAGTGGTAACCACCAAAAAAAAAAAATATATATATATATATATACATTTATTTTTGTCAGTGTTATGGAGTAGAGAGAGGTTTTGCACAATTACCACATAAAAGTGGTGTTTTTGGTAAAAATAGCAGGTGGTGGTGTACAGGTTGGCTTGGAGGAGGTGCACCCAGCTCCGGAACGTTATTTTACTAATGCACACTAGTGATAACAAAAGCCTGGGTGAATTGAAGCTTCCCAGGAATGGGAATAAAAAAGCAAAATGGTCTCAATATGAAAAACTACAAAGAATAGATGGATTTCAGATCTGATCTGGGGAATAAAAGATCCAGCGATTAAAACCCGAGTGACTGAGAACTGTTAGAGGGAAGAGAAGTGGAAACCGAGACAGAAGAGGTGTTGGAAATGTGGGATTGAAGTTCTGGAATGAGGTGAGAATTGGGAATGTTCAGCTGCTTTCCCATTTGTCGTTGGTGGAACACAGGCCTCCAGAGCACCTGATGGCCTGCTGAGAAGACAGAGCAGACGCCTGGGTGGGTTGGTGTGGAGTGCCTTGTAAGAATTTTTGGGGGGGAGAGATGGTGATAGAATGGGGGAGCACGGTCTGTCACTTGAAGAGATTTTGAGAACCTTTGTGGCACGGCATGGGATGAGGGGCCTCCTCAGGAGTCAGGGAGGGAGGAGCTGCTGGCTCCGGACGGGAGGCGGGCATGGAATGGCGAGGAAAGGAAACGGGGAAACAAGAAGCACCTAGGGAATGGGGGTGGGAAGGGTCGAGAGTGGAGCAGACAGGGATCTGTCAGTCAGGATACATCACCTTAGGAGAGGCTGCCGGGTTCCCTCCTTGAGAGACACTGTGTCAGAGAGGCTAGGGGGTGCCCTGCGCAGAGAAGGTGGCCTGCTGGGTGGTTTCACGTGGGCACCTCGCCCCTGGCCGAGAATGGGCAGGCAGGCTGCAGGTGTCTCCCCACCGGAGGCGGTCGTGGCCATGCTGGGCTCGTTCTGAACCGCAGCGGGAAGCTGGCTGTCTCTCCTGAGTGGAGCAGTCCTTTCCTCTTGCTGGAAATCTTCCTCCCTGTCCTCTTTGCATCGGTGTTGACAAATGGGTCTGGCTGTGATTGTCGCTCCATTTGAAAGTGTGTGTCTTAACCACCTGTTAGGTATCCTTTGTGGTCCCGCAGCCCACCTCCTGTCTGTGTCCGCCCTCAGTGGTGGTGATGGTTGGTCACTGAGCTCCAGCCCAAGGTCCCTATGGGTTGCCGGACTTGAGTAGTCACGTCAGAGCAGCGTGGGTCCCTTCCTGTGGTGAGAGTGTGCACTTACACACTTCTTAAGCTGAGTTGTTTTCAGTCCAGTGGCACAAATTGCTCTATTCTGGTGGAGGAGAGGTCCCTCTTCACCAGTTCCATTCACTGCAGAGCAAAACAGTTTAACCCTTGGGAATCCTGGTGAGAGTTCAGAGCTCATGGGTATACTTTTGAGCTCATGCCACTACAGTAGATTCAGAATAGATGGTGTTTAGCTGCCCTTGGCGCAGATTTGAGCCTGTTATTTATATAAGCTTGTGTTGGGCTCCCACTGATAATTGCCAGTGGTTTGAACTTCATCATTTGGAACCTAAACCATGATTTCTCTTAGACATACTGATTTGTAAATGATTGTATTACAAAGAAGGCTCACAAAATTGTAGTTCATTCAGTGAGCAAACATTTCTTGAGCATCACTGGGTCTAGGATGCCATGCTTTGTTTTGGAATACAGTCATGAACAGGAGGCTTGGGGCTCGTGTTCTAGTTGGGGTGACAGATGGTGAGAAAACCACCACAGAAGGAGTATATTGGTAAGTACCATGCTGGGGGGTGCACAGGGGACCGTGGGAGCACCTAGGAGGGACAGGGGATGGCTTCCTGGAGGAGGTGAATCTGAATTGAGGTCTGTCTGAAGGGTGATTCTTAGTTGAGTAAGAGGAAGAGGTGGAGGGGATGTGTTGTGGACAGAGGGCACCATGTGCAGAGACCGGGGTGGGACAAGGTAGTTTGTGATGGATGAAGCACAATGTATGAGGTCAGGGCAGCTGAAGACTAGGTGTGTGAGACTGGGTCCTGCCTTCCCAGGAAGCAGAGCCTCTCGGCTTGTTTGGTGGGGAAGTTCCCAGAGTGGAGTTGGGGGGTGGGGGTGGGCATTCCTACCTTCCTGCCTTGTTCCAGTCCACTCTGAGCCAGAGGACGTCACATGGGGGTCCTTGCTCACCGCTCAGGAGACACACTCAGCTCTGATGCAGATCGTTGTAGCCTTTACATAAGAGCAATGAATAAAAAGTTAACAAGTAGGAGGAGGAAATGTCCTAAATCAGAGAGGATGCAAGCTGAGCAGTGAGCCAGACCACCCCCAGCAGAGCAATTAATGGGATTGGTGTGATTTTTAAAAACTTTTTTTAAAAAATAACTTAGAACTTAAAGAAAATCACCAGAATAGTGCCAAAAACTCTGGTATTCTCTTCATCCCATTCACCAGGTGTTCAGATGTCTCCTCGTTTGCTTTGTCATTGGCATGCACACACACACTTTCTTTGTCCCGCACACTGCAGGGTGTGTTTCCCCCGCAACCCCCCACTTTCCGACAGAATGAGCCCATAGCCCTCCAGCCTAGACATTGGCATTGGTGCCGCCGCTCCGTCCCATCCCTGGGCCCTTCAGATTTTGCTTGCAGGCCCAAGAATCCCGCCTGCCTTGCTGGTTCCAGGTCCCGTTGGGGACGTGGGTCGTAGAGCACTGTCATGTCTCTTCAGCCTCTTCCAGCTGAGTCTTTCTCTGCCTTTTATGTGCCTGAAAGCTTGAAGAGCACAGCCTTTTATTCTCATTGGCAAGGTCTGGAGACACTGTGGGAGGTCACACTGTATCAGGGATCCCCAAACCCCCCCCCAGCGCAGTGTTGGCCTACTCCCTGGGTGGCTTCTTACAGTGAGAGCATACAAAGCAAAATCTGCCAGGAGGACAGGCCATGCATGGGGTGGGGTCCTGAGGAAGCCCAGTGAGGGTGACTGGACTCACTGAAGTTCTCCAACAGCGCGCTGTGACATGGCACAGAGTGTCTCTTGGGCGCTGGTCACATGCATATGCCTACCTAGCACATACCCAGACGCCAGGCTCCCAGAAGGAAAGCAAGTTTCAGCGTAAAGCACATTGTGCAGTTAAGCACAGGGAGCCACTCTTGGCATTGAGAGAATGGTGGGAAACCTCTAGAAATCCAAGTTCCCAGATACCACCAAGGGCCCACTTTGCTAGCAGGCCTTTCCAGGGACAGCATCTCAGACCTGCTGTGTTCACTCTGCACTTACACCTTGGCGGTCGAGGGAGTACTCTGGCCACCTAATGAGTGGAGGCCAGAGACGCTGGCGAACATTTGTACGGTGTCCGGGACAGCCACCACAAACAAGAATCTTCCAGCCTGTAATGTTAATGTTGAGGTTGACTTTGGCAATGTACTTGTCCTGTTACCTGCATTTATCTGCTACGTATCTTCACGTTGTACTGACTCGTTTAGTACTGCCATTTTCCCAAGCGCGCTGGCATCTGCCCGCCCCACCTCCGCCCCACGAGTCCTGGCTTGCCCCTCGGCCCGGGTTATCCTGCTGCCCCCTACTC
This sequence comes from Callorhinus ursinus, assembly GCF_003265705.2. Taxonomy (NCBI): domain Eukaryota; kingdom Metazoa; phylum Chordata; class Mammalia; order Carnivora; family Otariidae; genus Callorhinus; species Callorhinus ursinus. The sequence goes on along the minus strand of NW_027397065.1, from coordinate 89,316,811 downwards.
GCCCTGTGTGCTCAGCCACTGTGTTGATTTCACTTCTCTGAGCAGGGAGGGAAAATGAGCATAGATGGATTTCTTTTCTTTTTCTCAAGTGCTAAATGTTCACAGTGACATTCCAGAGGGTATTGTGTGGATAAAATTAAAACAGTACGCTTTGGAAAAGGAGTAAGTGGGGAATAAGTATGTGTAATAGAACGTGCTGCTTGGGAATTGTATTAGTGAACAAGTATAAAGTACAGCTTCAGGGACTAAGCCAGAAGCCAGAGAAAGAAGAAAGAAGGTGGTTAGGGGAGAGGACTGGGGGGAAGCCTGAGCATTGCAGTGGGAGTTCCAGAAGAGCAAGACCACTGGGAGAAAAGCAGCAGTCCGGAAGCATGTCACTTCAAGCTCTCCTGGATGGGCGCACCCCGTACCTTGCTTCCTCTCAGAGGCTGGACGGTGCTGGGGTGCAGTGTGCCCCCATAAATGCACACAGGCCGCTGCAACCCAGCCTGCTGCTCGCTCATGCTTCCGAGCTACGTTAGAAATAGTTGCAACCATCTTAAGCAGCGTTCGGGCTAGATTGGAGAAAAACGAGACTGTGTTATTAGGGTGCTGCGTTATCTGCCTGAATTTGAGCTCTGAGGAAAAAAGTCAGGGCCTAGAATGCTGTAGGGAACGGAGACTGTACTTAGTCTCTGGCTTTTCCTGTGTAATGCTGTGTTTTGTGGTCTTAAATTCTTTATCAAATATACATGAACACAGTTTAGAGAGGTAGCTAGATGTACAAGACGTGTTAAGCCAGCCCGCAGCTCCCAGCCGCATCGCTCACCTCCCACTTTCAATTGCACTGTGTTTTATGATGAGCTTTAGTATCGTTGAGTAATAGACTTGCATTGCTACTTCTTGTTTTTCAGTGTAGGGCATATTATTCAGTTTCTGCCTTTGGAAGATGCAGACTGAGCTCTCCTTCCACCCTGTACCCTCCCTGCCTAAGCATTCCTCCTGCTGCTTCCCCAGTCTTCTCAGCCTACGTAGGATTTCCGTTAAGTCACCACTCAGAGTGGACGTTATTATGATTCTATGTTATTCAGAGCTATACTCTGGAGTAAATTACGATTATTTTTCCTTTCCATGTGTTTTCTTGTTTTCCCTGATGAATGATGGTATCCTTAATGCAACTTGCTCATCCTGAAAATGTTAAGGACTATTTACCGTATGCCCGGGACTGGGTTAAACCCTTTCTGTTTAAGGGTTTAACAGCTGTCCAGCTCTGCCCCTCCCCGAGTTTCAGTCTCCTTATCTGTGGAATTGGAAAGGGTACTGCGGCGGGGGGAGGCTAAACAAACCTGCCCAAGGTTCACCCAGCCAGAAAGAGGTGGGACAGGAATTTGGATCCATCTGTGTGTGACTCTGGAGTCAGGTTTCTGGAATGTTTCTTGCATAGTACTTAACATTACAGAATGGCATCTGGAAGCAAGGTGGAGAAGATGAGGCCCACTAGCAAAGAACTGGAAAGAGGATGGGGGAAAAATAAAGAATCACTTGTATTAAAAAAAATCCTGATTTAAATGCATGGTGAATACTAACTACATTTACTTGAATTCTCTGTGCCAGTTAGGTAGAAATGCCCTCTCCATGCTTTCACTCCACCAGATATTCTGTCACTTTCTTAAGGGAAAAAATTCCCTCCTGAGCCTTTGGATCTGCTTTATTCTGGGGCACAGCTGCCTTCCTGGATTCCCGTTACCTCTGTCTTGGATGCCAGGTCATCTTGTCTGGGTGATCTTGGTGGATCGTGTTCACATTCTTCAGTACCTCCCTAAGTAAGGATGTAGGTAGCCTGGAATTCACTTCCCTTCAAAATTTTGAAGGCTCGCTTTCCAGGTCTCTGGATTGTTGTTCAAGGCTGAAGCCATTCTGATTCCAAATTCTTTGTTTTTGACTTGTTTGGTTTTATATTTCTCTTGGGATTCCTATAGGGTCTTTGCTTGTCTCTGATGCTCTGAAATTTGGTGCTGATGTTCCATGGTTTGGATTCTGTTTGTATTTATGTGTTGGGACCTTTCAGTTTGGAAACTTCTGGCTTCAGTTCTGAGATTTCTTAAATATCACAATTTCTTTGACTATCTCTGTCTTTTCTGTTACTTTCTATCTGGAACTCTTATTGTTGGGCATGTGAACATCTTGCACTGATACTCCAATTGTTTTTATTTGTCTTTGTTCTTTCTCATGTCTGTGTTTTGCATTATTTGGGGGAACTTTTTTTTTTTTCAATTTTATCAAATCTTTTGAGGCTTTTATTTTGCTTCCCTATTTTTAATTTAGTTCTGACTGTTTTACTGAGAGATAATTCACATAAAATTCATCCTTTTTGTGTGTACGATTCAGTGGGTTTTAATTCAGTCACAGTTAAGCAACTCTGTTACCACTTTGTAATTGTAAGACACGTTCATCTCGCCCCCCCATGCCCCTGCCAGGAACCCTCTTAGGCATTAGTAGTCATTCCCTGTTTCCCTTACCCCAGTCCCTGGCAACCACTAATCTACTTTCTGTCTCTGGGTCTCTGGATTTGCCTGGTGTGGACAATTCACATGAATGGACTTGTATGGCATGTAGCTTTTTGTGAACGGCCCCTTGCATGTAGCTCAGGGTTTATCCCTGTCGTCAGAGGTGTCACTCATTTGTTTTCATTGCCAAGTGATCACGTGGTATGGCTTTGTGACATCTCATTTATCCCTTCATCATCTGACACATGTTTAACTTATTTCTACTTTTTGGCTAGCATGGATAAAAGCTCTAAGTCACAGAGTTTGGCATGGACGTGTGTTTACAGCTCTCCTGGGCATAGACCTCAGAGTGGAATTGCTGAATGACATGGTGAAGTCTGTGGAAGTCTGTGGAATGTTTGGAGGAGTTACCAGACTGCTATGTGCCACAGCCGCTCCACGTCGTCCTCGGGCACAGAATCCGAGGCTCCGGTTTCTCCACGTCCTCTCTGACACTTGTTGTCATCTGCCATTTTGGTTTCAGCCATCCTAGGGGGTGTAGATGTTTTTAAGTTTTAGGAGCTTTTAAAAAAAACTTTCTAGGAACTCTGTATATTCGTTTCAAAAATATTGTTGCTTCGTGAATATGACATTTATCTCCGATCATATTAATCTTTGCAGTTTTCTTCTGAGTTTCTGTTTATTCCAAGTTGCTTTGCTTGTTTTGGTCTCACTTTCATGTTACAGGTTTCTCTCTGATGTGTGGAAATCCATGATTGTTTCTATTAAAACTGTTGGCTAATATGTTGGCTGGAAATGCTGAGTGTGTGGGGCATCTGGGCCTTGAGCTTCATTGCAGAAGGTCTGGTGGGCCATTTATTTGAAGGATAGCTCATGTCAGTGCTGGTTAGATATCCTCAGAGAAAGCACTTTCAGTCTCCTGCCTGGAGGGCAAAGGATTGGCTGCCACTGTCTGGGAGCTTAATGGGGACAAGCAGGTGGTCAGTGTCAGGTCAGTGTGCATAGGGCTGCCTTGTCCCTTTGTTTTTGGCACAGTGTTCACAGTGTCCAAGGCAGAGAATTCTTCAAACAGCAAACCTGTTGCTGGTCGGTGGTGGGGCAGAGAGGTAGGAATTTGAGGATTTAATGCTTCTAAGAAAGCTTGCCACTAGTTCTGTTAGTGCTGCCTCCGGCCTTCTGTCTCAGAGCACCCTGGTGTCACGGACTCTCCCCCCTTCCCACCTCTCCCGCTTTCTTAAGCCTGCTGAGTTGGTATTCTTGAATTGGCTTTCCAGTTTCCACTTGCCTTTTATTTTGCTCTCATCTTTGTGGGTTTTGCCTTTGGGGAAAAAGTTTCTTGGCTTTAGTTTTAGCTGGCTTTTAGGGAGGAAGTAAAAGCAGATGCATTATTTACCCTCTGTGCCCAGAAATCTGTTGTTGTATGAAATTTATTTGGTATATAATGAAAGATTGTTTTTGAATGTGGAAAGCAAAATATACATCAAATACAAATATGGAATGGTCCACTCATTGTCCTTTTGACTTACAATGTTTAGAGTCTACTATAAAGAATATTAGAGTGGTTGAAGATATAAGTACAAAAAAACATAAAAGTACTAGAATAACAGAGAGAAAAATCCTTTTATTTTAGCATCCTGGGTGGGATAGAATTTTCTAAATATATCAGGAAACCAAAACTTTTTTAAAAAGTGACAGATTCAGTTCTGTGAATATTTAAAACTTCTGCATGCCTATATGGTTGTATTTTAGTGATCAAGTGACAGACATTATGTATATATTTGTAACATTTATTGAAATGTTGCTATTGCTCAAATATTGCAGCTCATAAGAAAGTGCAACCACACCAGTGAGCAAACAATGTTAAGGAGCTTTTAATAAGAGAAAAACTAAATGGCAAGAGATTTCTCAGTCACACTTGTAAATAAATATGTATGGAAAAATGGCTCTAAGATTTTCAAAGCTCATCACTATCACTAATGCAGGAAACCTATTTGGACTTGATCCTAAGGAAAGATAGTATCTCACAGGAATGGGCAGGGACACTGATGGTGTGCATTGGTGGAGACAGAGAAGAACCTGAATGGCCTTCAGTAGTGAGTTGGTGGACTGAGCACATCCATATGTCATTTACAAATGCAGGAACATTCTGAGAGGAGATACACAAGGAGGAGTAGAGATTTTTAACTGTTGGTGGGAGTATACGAAAACAAAGACTTTTTTTTTAAAGATTTTATTTATCTATCTATCTATCTATCTATCTATTTATTTATTTATTTATTTGAGAGCGTGCATGAGCCTGGGTGGGTGGTAGGACAGAGGGAAAGGGACAAGCAGACTCCGAGCTGCACATCACTGAGCATTGAGCTCGACATGGGCTCAATCCCACCACCCCAAGACAGGACCTGAACTGAAACCAAGAGTTAGTTGCCCAACCGACTGAGCCACCCGGGCGCCCCAAACTAAGACTTTTTATTTACGTATTTCAGTGTGGACCTTTTTTATTGTAACTAATACCGTGTTACATGTCTGACTGCAAAGAAGATACAGAGACTACTATAAAGGGAAGTAATTCTGTAATTCTCAAAATCATTTGGATTACCTAGAAAAAAGGTGTTTTGGGATAATCAGTGAAAAATAAGTTCTTCTGAAGTATTTACCAATGAAATATGAAGATATTAGGGGAAAAAGTCACCTGAAAGAAAAAAATATCTCTTTTTAAGTCTTGGGAACATTTTGAGCAGTGTAACTAATGGTGTTTTCCCTGTTGAATTGATAGCAGTAATTTAGAGCCAGATTTGTAGTTGGTCCCTAAAATATATAGATCCTTATAAAATGAATTTTTCATTGAATTTCATCCCTATTGTAATATTCCTATTTGTTCTTCCCATGTTATTTTTATTTTTTTGCTTTTTTTATATTTATGTGACTTTTTGATGTCTTAAATCCTTTCAGAGACAATGCAGAGTGAGATGTAGACATGATTACTTATAATTAGTGAACTAAAATAGTGAATACGTACCAGATTCTCACTGATTAAGAGCACACAGAGAGTCTGCACGACCCCCTTACTGTCAGAGAGAGAGCGCCATGCACCTAAAGAAAGATTCAGAGAGATACAGGATGGGTTCAAGGTCACACAGAGTAGGTCTGGGTTTCTATGTAATGTAAATAATATCTTTATGTATTTCTGTATTTATGTGAGAGTAAATATTTTCACGTTTTACAATAAGTCACACGTTACAGAAAGTACATTTAGAGTCATTCATGTTATAGAAACAAGTAGCTGACTGTAGCTGTTTTTTTCTTTCAGAATTTAAACGAATATGTTGAAGCACTAATTACCTTGAAGCAGAAAATTATTAATACAGAGTGAGTATGTTTTCACGTGTTCTCTTGAGCTTCATGAACCTGACAGACAAGCCAGAGCAGGTGGAGTGTTAGGCCTTTAGTCTCTCATCTGGGGCCCATGGGCTGTGGGTCATGGTGGAACCCTGGTGAGCCTTGTCTGCAGGCTAAAGTCTGTGTTGTGGGTCTGCAGCCCTTTACAGCAGGCCTACGGGTTAGGAAGTGATTTTTGCTTAAGTGGCAATTTTTTTAAAGCTGTTTTCTATCTTTAAAGCCTTCTTAGCTTTAGGCCTGGACCTCTGATTTCCTCACAGTACTTCACAGCCATGGTAGGGGATTTATTTTTATTTTTTTTTAAAGTTCATATATCATTGCAGCACTTTTAAGGAATTGAAAGTGATATATATGTGTGTGTGTGTGTGTGTGTGTGTATACATATTTAATTAATTAAACATGATTTGTTGCAGGAAGCCTAGTAAGAAAGATGCCTAGCATATTTTGAAACATGATTTTAATAGTATATTTTCTAGATCAAAAAAGTAATGTAATTCTTTTCTTCGTTGCAGTAATTTATTAACAGAATATCAGAAGAAATGTGATGATATCCTTTTATTAGCTTTTCCCTTGGAGTTTTTAAATTTACTTATTTATAGTTTCTGAAAAGAACCGTGGGAATTTTCAGTTATCTTTGGAAGGTAGTGTTTACAGCCTCGAAAGAAGGAACCCTTCTGAGCAGCACAGTGAACATGAGTCCTTTCCTGTGAGTACGTGTTTCATGATGAAGACTCCTGGTCTCTATTTTAGAATATTATGTTTTTGTCACTGATTTTGATTTTCTTCAGGTCGCCTCCTTTTTAATGGGTAGGTCTTTTTCATTTGTACTCAGGACGTGACATGTTCTGTAGGATTAGGAATAAAGTTAAGCTGAATAGTATACTGTGAGAATTTCTCAGGATTTCTGTAAGACCTGCCATGTAGGAATATTTAAAATGGTGGATAAGTGGCTTTTGTTTATGATTTGTAGAGAATGACTATATATGTGTGTGTGTGTGTGTGTGTGTGTGTGTGTGTGTGTGTGTGTGTGTGTATGTAAACACATATATGTCCATAATCACAGTGTGATTTTATATTTACAAGACAAATTTGGTCAGCATTTGTTCAGTAACCATTCAGAACACCTGTAGTGTAGTTGGCCTCTGGTGAGATATTTTATTGTTTGGGTGAAAATAGTGTGCGTAATTGTGTTTTCTGCATTTCGTGGTGAAAACACCATGAATGAAATCTCCCATGAAAATTAGCGTGGGTATATTTTTAGGGATTCACTGAAGTGCAGCTTCAGCTCAGGTCTTGGGACAGATGCTACTCTTCAACTTTGGCAGGAATCCCAGGCCTGCTTTGATATTATTTCTGGCCTCCCTGAACTTACACGTGATCATTTATTATTTGTTTGTGTTGGTACCATCATGTCTAACTTGTGTGATTAGAGTAATAAAATCAAGGCATAAGACTTAGATTTATTTTTAGTACTGAATTTTTATATTAAAAAATGTAGGTCAGTGAAATCCCCCCTTGTGCTTCATTTGTTAAAATTCTCAGTCTGTTTAACTATAAATGTATATTATCACAAGAGTAGTACCTTTGATTATGAAGCCTGTACAGAAACAGTTATTATAAGTACTTTTAATTAGCTAAATAGGAAATATAGGTAGCCAATTAATTCCAGTATTAGGAGAGTATACTTTCATTATATCCTTTAGCATAAACTTTTTGAGGTACTTACACATGTAATCTAGCAGGGAAATTGATTTACTTTTTAAAAATTTATAAAATTTTTAAATCAAAATTCTTAGAATGTTTATTAAAAATTGATAAACCTTGGGATTATCCTGGAATACCCATTCGGTGATACGATAATCGTCAGCCTCAGCTACAAGTAAATATTGATTTTTTTTTTTTAAACACATTTGGTATTTGCCCCAAATACATATTTTTTGTACCGTAGGTGTGCAGTAGTTTGCTCTTCCAACCCAAAGTGCTAATGGTACAGGTTTCAATGGCTTTGTTATGTAACTTGATTTTTTCCTTTTTTTTTTTTTTTTTTTTT